>NW_012115222.1:1035172-1064830 GCF_000951035.1 Colobus angolensis palliatus | reverse complement strand
TATGGTGTTCTCTGTATTTCCTGAATTTGAATGTTGGACTGCCTTGCTAGGTTGGGGAAGTTCTCCTGGATAATATCCTGAAGAGTGTTTTCCAAGTTGGTTCCATTCTCCCTGTCACTTTGAGGTACACCAATCAAATGTAGATTTGGTCTTTTCACATAGTCCTATATTTCTTGGAGGTTTAGTTTGTTTCTTTTTACTCTTTTTCTCTAAGCTTCTCTTCTCACTTTATTTCATTAATTTGATCTTCAATCACTGATACCCTTTCTTCCACTTGATCGAATTGGCTATTGAAGCTTGTGCATGTGTCACATAGTTCTCGTGCCATGGTTTTCAGCTCCATCAGGTCATTTAAGGTCTTCTCTACACTGTTCATTCTAGTCAGCCATTTGTCTAATCTTTTTTCAAGGTTTTTAGCTTCCTTGTGATGGGTGCAAACATCCTCCTTTAGCTTGGAGAAGTTTGTTATTACCAACTTTCCGAAGCCTACTTCTGTCAGCCTGTCAAAGTCATTCTCCATCCAGCTTTGTTCCATTGCTGGCGAAGAGCTGCGATCCTTTGGGGGAGAAGAGGCACTCTGGTTTTTAGAATTTTCAGCTTTTCTGCTCTTGTTTCTCCCCATCTTTGTGTTTTATCTACCTTTGGTCTTTGACGTTGGTGACCTACAGATGGGGTTTGGTGTGGATGTCCTTTTTGTTGATGTTGATGCTATTCCTTTCTGTTTGTTAGTTTTCCTTCTAATAGTCAGGTCCCTCGGCTGCAGGTTCACTGGAGGTTGCTGGAGGTCCACTCCAGACCCTGTTTGCCTGGATATCATCAGCAGAGGCTGCAGAACAGGAAATATTGCAGAACAACAAATATTGCTGCCTGATCCTTCCTCTGAAAGCTTCATCCCAGAGGGGCACCCACCTTTATGAGGTGTCAGTTGGCCCCTACTGGGAGGTGTCTCCCAGTTAGGCTACACAGGAGGCAGTCTGTCCATTCTTTGAGCTCAAACACTAAGCTGGGAGAACCAGTGCTCTCTTCAGAGTGTCAGACAGGGACGTTTAAGTCTGCAGAAGTTTCTGCTGCCTTTCGTTCAGCTATGCTCTGCCCCCAGAGGTGGAGTCTACAGAGGCAACAGACCTTGCTGAGCTGCAGTGGGCTCCGCCCAGTTCAAGCTTCCCCAGATGCTTTGTTTACCTACTTAAGCCTCAACAATGTCAGACCCGCCTCCCCCTGCCAGGCTGCTGCCTTGCAGGTCGATCTCAGACTGCTACACTAGCAGTGAGCAAGGCTCAGTGGGAGTGAGATCCACCGAGCCAGGTGCGAGATATAATCTCCTGGTGTGCCATTTGCTAAGACCATTGGAAAAGCACAGTATTTGAGTGGGAGTGTGCCATTTTTCCAGGTACAGTCTGTCATGGCTTCCCTTGGCTAGGAAAGGGAAATTCCCCAACCCCTTGCTCTTTCCGGGTGAGGCAATGCCCCACCCTGCTTTGGCTTGCCCTCTGTGTGCTGCACCCACTGTCCAACCAGTCCCAATGAGAGGAACCAGGTATCTCAGTTGGAAATGTAGAAATCACCCGTCTTCTACATCAGTCACATTGGGAGCTGCAGATTGGTGCTGCTCCTATTCAGCCATCTTGGAACAGAATCTGTGTATGATTTTTTTTAATATGCTGTTGGATTTGGTTTGCTGGTATTTTGTTGAGGGTTTTTTTAAATCTGTATTATTCAGGAATATTGGCCTGTAGTTTTCTTTCCTTGTGGTGGTTTTGTCTAGCTTTGGTATCAGGGTAATGCTGGCCTAATGAAATGAGTTTGGAAGTATTCCTTCCTCTTCAATTTTTTGGAAGAGTTTGAGAATAATTGACATTAATTCTTTAAATGTTTGCTGGAATTCAACAATGAAATTATCTGGTCCTGAGCTTTTCTTTATTGGGAGGTTTTTGATTACTGATTCAATCTCCATAGTAGTTATAAGATTGTTCAGATTTCTGTCATGATTTAGCCTTGGTAGGTTGTATGTTTCTATGAATTTATCCATTTATTCTAGGTTATTCAGTTTTTTTGGTGTATAATTTTTCATAGTAGTGTCTTATAAATCTTCTTATTCATGTGGCATCAGTTGTAATATCCTTTTTTCATTTCTGATTTTATTTATTTGAGTCTACTCTCTTTTGTTCTTAGCCTAGCTAAAGGTTGTCCATTTCGTTTATCTTTTCAAAAATCCAACTCTTCATTTGCTGATATTTTTCTATTTCATTTATTTCTGCTCTAATCTTTGTTATTTCCTTCCTTCTGCTAACTTTGTGATTAGTTTTTTCTTCTTTTTCTAGTTACTTTAGGTATAAAGTTAGGTTGTTTATTTGAGAACTTTCTTCTTTTATAGTGCAGGTTTTTATTGCTTAAACTTCCCTCGTAGTATTGCTTTTGTTGTATCTCATAAGTTTTGGCATGTTGTGTTTGCATTTTCATTTGTCCCAAGGTATTTCTAATTTCCTTTTTTCTGTTTCCCCTTTGACCCAGTGATTGTTCAAGAGTGTGTTGATTCATTTTCATATTCCTGTGAATTTTCCCATTTTACTTGTGCTATTGATTTTAAGTTTCATTCCATCAAGGTCAGAAAATGATTTCAATCTTCTTAAACTTGTCAAAACTGTGTTATGACCTGACATATAAGCTATCCTGAAGAATGTTCTATGTACTCTTGAGAAGAACAGGTTCTTTTGTTGGGTGGAATGTTCCATATATGTCTATCAGATTCATTTGGCCTATAATGTTGTTCATGTCCTCCATTTCCTTATTGATAGTCTGCCTGGATGTTCTCTCTATTACTGAAAATTGGGTAATGAAGTCTTCTACAATTATTGTATTGTTGTCTACTTCTCCCTTCAGTTCTGACAATGTTTGCCATATATATTTAGGTGTTCTGATGCTAGGTGCAAATGTATTTATTCCTGGTGGATTGAACATTTTATCATTATATAATGTCCTCCTTTGTCTCTTGTAATAGTTTTGACTTACAGTTTATTTTGATTGATGTAAGTATTGCCAACCCTGCTCTCCTTCGGTTACCATTTGCATACAATATCCTTTTCCATCTCCTTACTTTCAACCTATGTACGTCTTTAAATCTAAAATGAGCTTCTTGTAGACAGCATATAGTTGGTCTCATTTTTAATCCATTCAGCTATTTTATGTCTTTTGATTAGAGAGTTTAACTCATTTACATTTAAAATAATTATTAATAAAGAAGAATTTACTATCACAATTTTGTTAATTGTTTTCTACTAGCCTTGTAGTTCTTCTAACCTGTCTTTTCCTTTTTTGCTGCCTTCCTTTATGTTTTACATTTTTTTTGTTTTGGTAGTAGTAGGCCTTGATTCCTTTCTTCTTTTGGGTAACTTCTATTTTTTGTGTATGCTTACTTTGGGACTTACATAAAATATCTTTTACACGTAATATCTTATAACAGTCTGTTTTAAGCCAATAACAACTTAATCGTGTACCAAAACTCCATACTTTAATTTCTCCTCCCCTTACATACACTCATTTTATATTATTGTTGTCACATTTTATGTTATTTATATTGTGTATTTTAACATATTTTTAGTTATATTTATTTTTTATACTTTTGCCTTTAACTTTTGTGCTAGAATTAAAAGTGATTTTCCCACCACCATTACAGTAATGCAGTATTTGGTATTTGTCCATATATTTACCTCTACCAATGAGTTTCATACTTTCTTATGCTATCATACTTCTATTTGGCATCCTTTCATTTCAACTTTAGAACTCCCTTTAGCATTTCTTGTAAGGCATGTCTAGTGGTGATAAACTTCCTCAGGTCTTGTTTACCCCTGGAAAAACTGTCTTCACCAGACAAACAAAAGCTGGGGATTTCCATCACACAGGTAATTTGTCTAGGAATTGTTGCGGAAATGATGTATTTATAGGGGAAGATAGGTCCATGGCTTCCTACTCCACAATCTTGCTGACATCAGTTACTATATATAGGTTTCTGAACAGCAGAAATATTGAAGGAAAAATAAATATTCTCTCCAAGAAACAAAAAGGAAAAAATGGAATTAGGTTAAGTAGTGATCGCTTAAAATAAATGCTTATATAATCATTATACCCAGGTTAAATTATCATTCATATTAAGAAAATCAATATTCACTTTTCAAAATAAAACAGTATGTTTGAAATGGGGAAAGCATGTTTAGTTGACCACAGATTTTTCTTGATATGCAATGCTATCCAGCTTCTCTTTCTTTTCCTCACTCCCTCTATGATTTTTTCCTCCATAAGGTCAACAAGAAAAACAAAAAAGAAAATAAGAATATGCTACACCTATACTTTTCCAGTAAGGCTATGCTGGTTTTATTTTTATAGTGAATGTTCCACTAATCAAATCAGAGTGCAGGCTTTCAAAACCTTTTATTTTTAAACTCTGAGCAGAGTAGTACATCAATTAATAAAAGAAGAGCCTTTTTAAAAATTGCACAGTACATTTTAGTTTATAAAATGCTTTTATATTTTCTCATTTTGTCCTCAAACCAACTCAATTTAAATAGCTACTTCAAGTGTTCATTTCTAGCTTTTTCCTGCATGAAATTCATTCCTTTACTTCTTTTGGTAATAGACCTCTCAGTCTGCCTTTGATGAGGCACCTCCCTGCCATTTGCAGATAATTCGAGTAAGACTGACTTTATTCCATCCCCACATCTAAGTCTGGATATGCTTCTCAGGCTTGGGCAATCAGTGTAGTCACTTTCTTGGCCACGGTGATTGTTGAGAGACAAACACATGACTTAAATCAGTCCCATAGACTAAATTATGGGATTTTCCCAAAGTAGATACAAGAGGCAGGTCACAGAAAGAAAGAAAGAAGGTGCTAAAGACTACTGTGATCAAATTTACCATTTTTCCAGGAGCCAGTACTCTGGACTTTGGGCCTATCCAGGGTAACCAGCCATTTCAGTTGGCCTTGAACTGAGGCATCTCTTAGGAGTGTTTAAACCAGGAAAACCCTGGACAAACTGGGATAAATTGTTTACCCTACCAGTCACCACAGTGCCACATAAAGTAAGAGCTTCACAGCCTGGAAGGGAGATCAAAATGTTTCTTCCTTACCAAGGAAGACCAATGGTTATCACCGTCCCCTACTCCAAGAGAATAAGTATCCAAAGTGCCAGGCAGCAATTTTAGAGAAAATGAATCTAGCAGTTACCAGTTCCCTTATTCTATTAATTCCTTAAATGATTAGCGCAAAAAAAAAAAAAAAAGTCTAAGATCATTTTTTAACAGCCTCATTTTTCAATTATCAAGTGCTAAATTAAAATGGAATGCAAACACTAAAATTTAACACACTGCTAAAAATGAACATGTCTAAAATATTAATAGCAACTCTAAATGATTTATAATGCCCTCTTGGGCATATTTTATGATTTATTGATGTCATTTTAGTGACTCCATGGGTGACAGAGTCACCTCACTGTGTGTGTGCTCCGGCGGGTTTCTGGGCTAGTTATTCAGTAAACTACACACTCAGACCTTTGCTTCATGCACATCAGATGATAGGTGAAGTAGAAAAAGTAAAGATGTTAAATTTTTCCATAAATCAAAGAATCCTAGGGCTAAAAGGCTTTAAAAGTGGTTATTTCTTGTTTTCTCAACTTCATGCAGGGCCACACCGGGGCTGTCTTCAATGGTTGTGAATTTCACAACCTCCTTTGTTGATTTATAATGTCAGTCTTTGTCGACAAGAAATTCTGCTTTGGAGCTAACCTTTACCCTTTCTGTATCAAGTAAAGCTTGTTTTCTGGAAAATAGCTCATAACATTTTTGGTAGTTAACTTCCTGTCTTTGACCTAATCATGCAGTTTTCAAACCTTTCTGTTCATCCCATAGACATGATTGCTCTGCTTTCCATGCTATGATTTGCTTCTAGTTTCTCTACAAGCTTCCCAGGACTCTCTCAGATTCTGCTACTCAAAATTTGCTCTCACTGAAATTGGATTTGTCTTTTTCTTCTTCCCTGGACACTTTCCTCCATCTCTCAATTGTTTCTCCCTTCCCAGAAACCTAAAGCTCTGATTCTGCCCTCTGGACAAACAGACCTTCTTTCCTTTCACCTTCCTTCCACTGTCAGCCACACACACCCAAGCAGTAGCCACACAGGCCTACGCTTCTGGGAAACTGCCCATGCTCAAAGTTACTATTCCATAGTGGGTGCAGTGGCACACATCTGTAGTGCCAGTTACCTGGGAGCCTGAGTTGGTAGGATCGCTTGAGCACAGGAGTTCGAGGCTGTAGTGTGCTATGACCACACCTGAGAAGAGCCACTGCACTCCAGCCTGGGTGATATAGCAAGAGATCCTTGCTCAAAACAAATAAATACAAGTTACCATTCTTTTCCCCCAACTGCCTCCCACTTCAAAATTCCAAACCCTTCAATATAGGGATGTATGGATATGGGAAGTTAGGAAGGCAGCTTTCTGAGAGCCCATCAAATTAAATCATGTTGACACTGCCTTTCTCCCTATTTGAAAGTGTAACCAAGACCCAGAACTCTGTGTAGTATTCATAAACTAGCAAAAACAAAAAAAACTCAGAGTCTTTTTGTCTATTATTTTTACATATAATAAACTGAAGTTGTGGAGATAAATAACTTTCTTAAGGTCACAGAACTTGAAGGAATAGTACTAGGACTTGGATCAATTGTCTCATTCCAGGGCCTACCTCCTTATCCATCATACCAGACCTATACATGTCTATGTAACAGTGGTATCTATGCCATTTGGCCTCTGCCACTGAGCAGCAGAGCATACAGCAAATGTCATATGTCCCCAAAGTTTTAAAGTCATGTCCCTGCTTAGAGCAGAGATAGCTGTTGAATGCTTTATATATTTTTAATTGTATATCACACCCCTGGCCCTTAAAGTCAGTGACCCCCTCCATGCCTTGTGCCTTCTCTTGCCCATCAAAGAAAGTCTTAAATTCTTGCTGGTGTCAAGCCAAAGGTTCAGGTCATTCCCGAGTTTAACACTCCCTCCCATCTTTTTTAATCCTGACCTTATTTGAGTTGAACCCATTTCACTGAGCTTAGAATCCTTGGTTCCTTATATTTAAATTTGATCTTCAGCTTTCCTGGTTGTTTTCTGTGGTAGCCCATGTTGCAGGACCCCCTTCAAGAAAGAACACGTTGCCCAGGAGTGGAGTTAGCAGACAGTTCCAGCTGTTAACTCATTCAGGCCTGCTTCAGCTTTTGAGCCCACGTCAAACTCTTTTTGGGTGGCCCCCAGGCATAACCATCCACTAATGCTGACTCCTCTAATCAACAATCTGTGCTCAGAGCTCCCCAGTGGACTGGCAGAGACTTTGTCAGGTCAGCATCATGGTCTGATACAGAATCAAGATTGAGAATGTGCAGGAAGATAGGTGAACAAGCCATTTTTCTGTATTCAGTATGTGCTAAGTTAAACTTCTTTTAAAAGTAATTGGAAGGAATCTGGAGGGGAGGGAAGGAGGAAGAAAGGAAGGAAGGAGTTTAAAAAGAGAAGGAGAGAGAGGTTGGTTTGTCACGGAAGTACTATCAATTCTCCCTAACTCCTGCAACGCATCCTTGTGTCTAAGCGCGTTTCCTGCACCTGGCGTAGATGGGAATTGCACATCTCCTGAGACTTTGTTGCTTGTGAGTGATGAATGGCATGGTCTGACAGTGCCTCACATCCAATCCTTACTTTCCCCTTTTCTCTTCACAAATGTTACTCTCCAGTGTAGTAAATCTATTGCATTCCTCATTCTATCTCAGCACCTGGTCCCGAGAGGTCCCAACCAACACCTCCTACTACTCAAGTGAGAGCTCTACTACTACTCAAGTGAGAGCTCCCACTAACCCTAGTTCAAGTTACTTATCCTAACTGGTGCCTGGCTAGGCCTGGCTAGTACTCTCTAGACATCTATGACTAGCAAGGTGCTTAATTATACACAGCACTCAAAAAACGGATGCCTATTGAGTAACTATAGTATTTTCATGTCTTCATAAGCAGAATCATCTCCTAAATGTCTGAGATAAAGAAGAAATGTGGCAAATTTTAACATCATGCTTCTGTGTCTCCTATAGTTCCTATAGTGAGTTGTTTGTCAGAGTTTAAAATTCAGCAATTACATATAATGTCTTAGGATCATTGGGTGCTGCCTGTGTAATTATAGTGTTGTAACATAATAAGGAAAAGCAAATGTCACCAAAAGAAGACCAGAAGTCACTACCCATGTCTGATGAAAACTTTCTTTAACCCTGAGTCAGTGATATTGAACTGGAGTTCCAAAAGTAAGTCAAATACTGGATAAAGAAAAATAATTGGACAAAAAATAGTACCTATCAGATAGGGTCATTGTTAAGATTAAACCATGCTACTCAAAGGGTGGATCCTGGACTAGCAGCAGGACTGTCATCAGGAAGCTTGTTAGAGGTGTGGAATCTTGAGCTCTATCCAAGACCTAGGGAATCAGAATCTACATTTTAACAAGATCTCCAGGTGATTTGTGTGCACATAAAGGTTGAAAACCATGGAGTTGAGGATATAATGTACATGAAACACTTAATACAGTGTTTGGCATGTAGCAACCCACTCAACAGATACTACTTGCTATTGTTTTTGTTATTATAATTGTTAATTTCATTCTGAATCATCTTGGGAAGGCATATACTTAGGAACCTGAGCTTTCCAATCTGTAAAATGAAGATCGTAATAATATTCAACTACCTGAGGACCAGATGAATTTCTAAAGCCCTTTCAAACTCTAGGAGACCTCTGTGATTTGCTCATGATGATATAATGGTGACGGTTAATATTTCAGCAGCATTAACTATGTGTCCAGCACGTGTTCTTAGTGCTTTACATGTATCATCTTTAATCATCCAACGATGCTATGAGATGGGTACTATTTTAATGCTTATTTTATAGATGAATAAAGTGAAGCATGGAGAGATTAAATAACTTGCTCAATAAAACACACAAGGATAGAGTCAGGATTTGAACTTTGGCAGTCCAGCATGACAAACCACTTTCTTAATGCTTTCCCTCTAGTTAGGCCATGAAAAAGAGACTTAAACTAAACTGACTCCAATACAACCAGTGCATTTAAATGTAGCATTTAATACATCATGGCCACAGCAGTCAACATTCAGTCTATAGGTTCTCAAATCTGGCTGCACATTGCACGTTAGAGTACTTTTTAAAGAGTGGAGATTTTTAAAAATACAGACTTCTTAACTGTTATTCCCAGAAATTCTGTTTCAGTGGAAGAATGGCCCAAGCTTCTTATTTCTAAAAATTGAAGATAAATCTGATACAGAATCAAGATTGAGAATGTGCAGGAAGATAGGTGAAGAAGCCATTTTTCTGTATTCAGTATGTGGTAAGTTAAACTTCTTTTCAAAGCAATTGGAAGGAATCTGGAGGGGAAGGAGGGAGGGAAGGAGGAAGAAAGGAAGGAAGGAATTTAAAAAGAGAAGGAGAGGGAGAGATTGGTTTGTTATGGAAGTATGAGCAATTCTCCCTAATTCCTGCAACACATTCTTGTGTCTAAGTAGGTTTCCTGCACATGGCGTAGATGGGAATTGCACATCTCCTGAGCCTTTGTTGCCTGGGAGTGATGAATGGCACTGAGTAGGAACTGTCTTGGTACCACTCAGTGGAGGAATCCATTTTCACTTTGACTCCACGAGGGACATACTTTTTCAGCAAAAAAGGAGGTGAATAGAACCCTTCACATCACCTAAGACAATAGTGAGAGGACTACACCACCTCTGGAAGAGAGAATGTGGATGCAAGACAGTGCTTAGATGAGAAGTATGGAGTGGAGGGGCTGCATGGATTCTGTAGTTACTGCCCAAGTGCACAGGGAAAGTAGACCATCGCATTTTCCAGAGCATTCCAGACACAAGTATGTCTATAGAAACAGTCGATAAAGGCTACACTCAAAGCAAACTTTAGCCCTCAAATACATAGAGCCAGAGAAATGTCTGAAAATAGCAATATGGGCTCATCACAGCACAAACAGCCTGGGACATTGAAGAGCATGGACTATTGACAAGAAAAACAGGAAGCCAGGAGAACAGATATCCTAACAGAAAATGTTCCCTGAACCACTCATGCAGAGGAGGAAACACTGAAAAAGGGTATCAAATTCCAGTTTATGATAGCTCATAGGTTGTTATCTACATTCATGCTGAATTTGGGAACTAGTTTTAATTGCAGCATTTGGATTCAATCATTCTCAACAAATCATTCTATTATCTTTGTAAAGCCCTTAGTTAAAGAGACCCTTGAGATTATCACACAGAGATACCTGGATCAAAGAGACCCATGCTGAATATTATAGTTAGGTTTGGGTGCCCAACTTGAGTAAACAGAAAAGCCTAGAAAGCACAACCTCAAACTTACTTTTGCTCTCAGTGTATAACCCATACATCACCATCCCTCAAAGCCTGTGGAAAGATAACTGGTTAGCAAACATGAAGAAAAATCACTCCTTCTGTGAATAGGGTATTTTGAATTGAAAAAGATGGCATAATGCACTAGACTACAACATACATTCATCCTAGATTTGAATGGAGTGAAATCAATAGCTGAAATTGAGGAGGCATTTAGATTAAAAACAAGTGGATAATCTTTTATAAATAAAGCTTTAATTAACATTTATTCTTAAATAAAATATTACAAATTTCACTTTCATTGTTATTTAACATCCCAAAATTCCTCACGGATGCCCAAGTACAAGGGAGTAAGCACAGAGATGAATAATTCATGCAGAATATAGAGCCACAGATAAAAAGAGAAGAGCAGTTGATTGTTTTTTTCCCAAGAAATTGTTAATGTTACATTCTATTTTATTGAACCAGCCTCAAAAAATAAGAGCCTGAACATTATTATTGCAGTTACTACCTTTCCTTTCCAAGTGCCATATCTTGTTCTCTCTTGAGTTGATACATTCTGATTACTTTTGCTTACTTTAGAGATTTCCTTTTTTTAGTGAAAAATGCTCCTCTAGAACCTCTCATATTTGAATTTCTTCAAGTTATAATCACTTGCTATCAAACTTAAATAATCTCCTATATCTTATTGGAATCAGTGTGTTCATTTCCAACCTATACTTTCTATTTAATACATGGAACTGTTCCGTAGTGCCCTTTTTCCTTCACTACAAAGGACAAACGTGTCTTTCATTAGTCACAGTCGTAGCTCCAGCCCCACATCGCCCAAGGAATCAGGACAGCTGACACAATGTCTGTGCAAATATGACTATGGCAGAATTGAGTGTGACTGAAAGATTCCGTGGGTCCAATTCACCTTGGATTAAGCTAGGGAACCAATTTCCAGGACCTTGAAAACAGCTGTCATGGAGCAGACAGACCATTTAGCAACAGGCACAGATGTGGGGCCTGGCTTGGGCCATTTGCTTCTTTTCATTTCCAGAAAAGCTCCAGCAGCCCACCCTGCTCCACATTTCCTATCAGACTTATCATTGTTTGTTGAAACTGTGTTGCTCACCCTGGTGTGTAGATCTAATGATGCATCAAGTGTTTCTGTTTGCATGGGTTTGTTTTGTGTTGTTTTATGATTTGGGTTTTCTTGTTTTTGTTTGTTGTTGAGGTTGTTGTCATTTTATTTATTGGTTGCTATTCAGAGAAGCTAAGGTCAGAGTTCTTTATGTTCGGCTTTAAGCTATTAGGCTCGTCTTTCCTGTCTTTTATCAAGAGTATAATTTTGCATGGAAGAAACACAAATTAGATTAAAATGTATCTTTGTGAGTTGTAGAAACCAGCTTGGGTTCAACAGGGGCAACTTGAGGGGTGTGCTTTGGACACAGAAAAATCATGTCAAATCTAGGCTTCCCTGTTTGTACTCCTTTCTCTCCCATCCCCTCATCTTCAGCTGCTCGAAAAAATATTAAATTACAGGTAACCGGAGTTGCTAGTGTCAAGAGAAATTGAGAGAGAATATTAGTAAAATATGTGTAACCATTACATCTTATTTCACAGGCTGTATCTTGAGTAACAGCCAACCTCATTCCAGGAAGGTCCCCAATGCAGCGTTCCAGCCCCCAGTGTCCATATTAACAGGAAATCAGTGTATCTCTTAGACCCCTTACACCTTTCATACATCTAAAACCCCCGGATGCTCAGTAGTCTGAGAAGGGAGTCCTGCTAGTTCCTATCTCACTCACTGTTTTGCTACTTTGGAGCCAAGGTTCTCCCTTAAGGCTGGAGATTTTAGCAAGCATTACAAAAGCTTACTGAGTTATGATGCACAGTCACACTGAAGCCTAAGCAGCTTGGAAGTGGCTTCTTCTGCACCGATCCTGCTATTTCTCCTGGTGCTTAGATATGGTCCTAAGTGATCAGCTGAGGTGAGGCATCCACCCATTCACACCCTGCCCAGGCTACAGTGGTTTTTCCAGGTTCCATGACTCAGAATTTCAATCCCTTAATGCTGAGCTCAGCCAAGAAGTTCCACATCAACCTTACTGGGCTTCTAGTTGCAGCTCTTTAGATTTGCTCCACAGCCTCTTCGCTAGATCAGGAGTCCCACCCTGGAATCCTGGAATGTTGGTGTCAGGAACCTCATGGTCCCAAAATTACCTGCCCACCCCTTCTTTCTTTTTTTATTTATTGCTGTTTTTTTAGACAGAGTCTCCCTCTGTTGGCCAGACTGGAGTGCAGTGGCATAACCTCGGCTCACTGTGACCTCCGCCTCCCGGGTTCAAGTGATTCTCCTGCCTCACCCTCCCAACTAATAGGGATTACAGGCATGCGCCACCACACCTCCTTCTTTCTATTTTCAGGCCCAAGCCTAGGGTCACATCCTACCATCTAATGAGTGAAATACTCTTCAGAGGAGGAAAACCCACTAACAACTGCTATTTGAGGATCTCTAACTCCTACACCCCAAAGTCTGTTTAGATACAAGGCAGTCATCTGCTTTCATATATAATGTTTTCTCGAAAACGTGTATAACAGTCAAATGTGATAATACTGAAAGATTTACTGGGATCAATGTCATATGCACAAAAATACATTTAATTATGTTGTTAATATACATTGTGGTGAACGTGGTTGTTTCTGATGATAAGGAAATGGGGAGGGGTGCAGTGAGGAAACACAAGCTGGTTTTCATAAGACAACAGAACTCTTTGACTCTTTAAAATATGACCTTTTGCCAGGCACAGTGGTTTACACTTGTCATCCCAGCACTTTGGGAGGCCAAGGCAGGGGGATCACTTGAAGCCAGGAGTTCAAGACCAGCCTGGCCAACAAAGCGAGACTCCATCTCTATCAGAAATTTTTAAAATTAGCTGGGCACAGAGTCCCAGCTACTCAGGAGGCTGAAGTGGGAGGATCTCTTGCATACAGGAATCTGAGGCTGCAGTTAGCTATGACTGTGCGACTGCACTCCAGCCTGGGCAACAGAGTGAAGCCCTGTCTGTAAAAACTAATAATAAGTAAATAAAATATGATTATATAAAAACAAAAAAAATTAAGAATAAATACTACTTTACGATAACATAGAAAAGCTTTAGAGAGAAGAAGCAAATTATACACATGGTCTCAAAATGGAATGGCTTTGGACTTCTCAGCAACAATGCTAGAAGCCAGAGACATTGGAGAAATGCTTTCTAATTTTTGAAGAAAATGGTTTCCAAATTAGAATTATATACCTGACCAAACTTATGTCTTACAGAAGGACAAGGACATCTTTAGGCATACAAGGGATATATTGGCCAAGTTAGTTTAGCAAGGCAGAAACTACTGTAGCCAGTTTAAGCCAAAAGGACTAGTTATGACATAGTGAGAGCTCAAGACTGAGGGAAGGAAACGGACTGTGCTTCCAGTTGTGACACCCAGCTCCACGGCACAACGCTGCTCAAACAAGCCATCAAACCAGGAGGCTACTGCCACCAGTGCCAGTTCCAACCTATGGCCTCTGCCATCACCAGGAGGTTGACAAATCAGGTGCTATGGTCGCACATTTAGACTCCAGAGTCTTGCTGTACTGTCAGGCCCAGAACTGCACCAGCAAAGTAAGAACCTCAGACCCTGACTTTTTCCCAAATAATTCAGTTCTGGACCCAGATTTTGAATCTGGCACAGATGCAGTTGACTGGTGGAATCAAAATCACATGGCTACAATCTCACAACTGGAAAATGACCTGAAAAATCTTCTTTGCTGAGAATGCAGAATTTATAATGTGGGAAACTGCTAAAACAATGTTCAGAATCTGGAGTCAGCCTGAATAACAACTCGCCACTATGCACAGACATAAATCTTACCTCTTATGGACTCTCTTAGGATGCTATTACAAGATACTAGTTTCTTCACCAAACATGAGAATGAATCAAGAAAGAGGGAGATACAAAATTATGTAATTGGAAATCTAACATAAGGAGGCAGGCAAAGGAAATTCCCAAGATCCTGATGAAGGGAAGGTGTGAACAGAATCCAGCATGGAGCAGGAAGTTAGAGCCTGCACGGAGGTTGAGGAGGAATCGGAGAGATTGCCTGATGTGTTCAATTCTATTGAAAGTATCCTACAACTGTCAGAGAATCAAGATAGGCACGTGATTCACTGAACAACTTGAGGAACTGGGGGAAGACAAGTATTAATCCTAAGAAAATAAAATGTTATATAAGAAAAGGAATATAATCTTAGTGTACTACATGTCTAAGGTGTGAATTGTATTCACATGGACACAACGGTATAAACATGAAGTGCTGATAATGAAAACAACTATATTGGAACTATATTGGAAGAATGAAGAACATATATTGTTCAACTATATTGGAACTGAAGAAATGAAGAAAGGAGGGGAAGAGAATGTGTGGGAAGCCCAACACAGTGCTCACCTGGGCTAGCTCCTCATTCTCCATGCGAGGAAGCCAAAGAAAATAGCCAACATTTTAAAATCAAGAAATAATAATAAAAGCATTTATTTAGAATGTGCAGGCAAATACCACAAAAAAAAAGTAAAAATAAAAGTGGAAAAATTTTGCCTTAAGAAAGCAGAATTGTGGAGTAGAGACAGATTCAGACTGTTATTTTTATTATAAGCCTGGTAGTATTATTTCACTTTTAAAGTATACGTACACACGTGCATGCATGCACGCACACACGCACACACACACACATTAATTAAAATAAAAAGTAAATGCAGAGAACAGCATCTCTTGCTGTATCTTCATAGCCTTTCCCTCCCTAAGAGTCATCCATCTCCTGTCTGTTTCTTTCCTTTCTATGATACACCTGCTCATTCTATAAACCACTCTCTCATCCTGTCAAGATGAAAAACTACATTGGCCACTGGCTGCTTCTGAAAATCAACCCTAGAGAAACTATAGAAGACAGAGGGAAACAGAAACTAATAACAAATCATAAAATAAAATAAAACACTGTGGGAAGGCCCCGGGGGAGTCTGAAGACTTGGGATTGTTATACGTTGGGGGAGGGAAAAGAGAGAATTACTTCAGCCTGGGGGAAAGGCAGCCAGAGGTAGCTACTAGAAGGAGGTCAAAGGGGAATAGCGATTCTGTTTCTGTTCTGCCACGTGGACCATCACAGCCTGCCCAGTCACCACAGAGATTGGCACCAGCAGCCTCAGCTGCAGGTGTCAGGAGGGTACTACAAGTGCGGTACCAAAGCCCTGCAGGAAGAAGAGGGAATGAAAGGCAGGTGTTGGCCAACCAGTATCCTGGGCATTCACTGCTCTACTACTCTCATTTCAAACCCCCAGGGAACGTGAATGAAATCTATGCAGACTGCTTGTAGAGAGTTTAAATGTGAAACATGGACTAGAGACATTGTGCCCGGAATTGGTTCCTTCCGGTGGGTTTCTGGTCTCGCTGGCTTCAAGAATGAAGCCGTGGACCCTCGCGGTGAGTGTTACAGTTCTTAAAGATGGTGTGTCCGGAGTTTGTTCCTTCAGATGTTCAGATGTGTCCAGAGTTTCTTCCTTCTGGTGGGTTCGTGGTCTCGCTAACCTGAGGAGTGAAGCTGCAGACCTTCCCCGTGAGTGTTACAGCTCTTAAAGGTGGCGCGTCTGGAGTTGTTCGTTCTTCCTGGTGGGTTTGTGGTCTCACTGATTTCAGGAGTGAAGCCACAGACCTTTGCAGTGAGTGTTACAGCTCTTAAAGGTGGTGCGTCCAGAGTCCTTCGTTCCTCCTGGTAGGTTCGTGGTCTCGCTGGCTTCAGGAGTGAAGGTGTAGACCTCAGTGGTGAGTGTTATAGCTCATAAAGGTAGTGCAGACCCAAAGAGTGAGCAGTAGCAAGATTTATTGGGAAGGCCAAAAGAACAAGGCTTCCACAGCTGGAAGGGGACCCAGGTTGCCCCCGCTAGCTCAGGTGGCCAGCTTTTATTTCCTTATTTGGCCCTGCCCATGTCCTGCTGATTGGTCCATTTTACAGAGTGCTGATTGGTGCGCTTTTACAGAGTGCTAATTGGTGTGTTTACAAACCTTTAGCTAGACACAGAGCATTGATTGGTGCATTTACAATCCTTTAGCTAGACAGAAGAGTTCTCCAAGTCCCCACCTGACCCAGAAGCCCAGCCAGCTTCACTTCTCAACGTGATTTGGTGGTGGTGGGAAAATTGGGATAATCACCATCAGTTCTGCAGACCCCGAGGTTCCATCCCCTGGGCAGTTTCCAAAGCTTTAATTCATCTGGAGGTACATAAACTGCAGGCTGGGATTTAGTCCTTTTCCAACACATAGCCATGGCTAGTAACTGATATTCCAAGAGGAAGAGTTTTCAAGACAACATAATCAAAAAGCCATATAAAGAATACAGCTATCACATAAGACAGACAACAAACTCAACAACATAAGCCATCTAAATTAGCATTACGAGAAGAGGTGGACCAAGAAATTAATATAGCGATGATAAATATATTAAGAGGTTAAGGCTGATAATCAGCAATATGAAGCAAGAATAAGAAAACATAAAAAAGGTCCAAGTTGAATATTAAGGATGGGATATATAACAGTTGAAGTAAATAAAACAATGAATAAGGTATATAGCAAAATGGATAAAGGTGATGAATAGTGAGTTGGAAGAACAGATAGAGAAGCTCTCTTAGAGGTCAGCAAGAAAGTGTAAAGAGACAGGAAATGTGAAAGAAAGCTAGGAGATGTGGAGGGTGGAAGGAGGGTGCAAATACTTGTGAGCAGTGGCTTTGTAATGTGTCAACGTGACTAGACTGAACTGTGCTTCCTAAAATTCCCTTTCCTGTATATTTCTAATTAGGGTGGGCCACAAGAGAGAACCCTGTGAAAGGTTTGCTGGGCATTAGCCCTTGTCTGCCAGCTCTCCTTCTTTGTGGGAAGCATCAGTGGAGCCTCCAGTTGCTCTACCTTCCCCACTAAGCTTCTCTGACTCCTGGGCCAGGTGTGTGCTTGGCAACTGTGATGCAGGACTGTGGTTTCTGCAATAAACAAACACGCACAATCAAGGTTAAAGGCAATAATCACTAATACAAATTGTAGTGTGTCCTCGTGGGCTTCAGTTTGTGGGTTCCAGCTTGTTCTTACTCACCTCCACTTTACTTCATCTCCTCTTCCCAACTGCCAGTTCTGTAGTTTCAAAGCTCTAGCATTGGAAGTACAGATAATCTTCTTACAGAGGCTGCTTGACCAGTTCTTACAATTTCATTAGGTCAAATCCCTGCGATGTATATATTCCCATTCACCATTCCTATCATATTGATATTGTCTCAAATTTTAATTATAAGTTGTTCTGGATAAATAGTAAGTTTTGGTTTTTTTCTCACTTTACTGAGGATATACAAACTTTTCCAAGGAATTTTATCACCTTTACCATATTTCCTAAATATTGAGGATTGCTTCAAACAAGTTTTCACTATGTATTTTTGTGTGGCAAAACTTCATTCTTGGTCTTATCTAAAGTATATATATTAGGCCATCACAGTTGAAAGACAATTTGTCTGGATATACACTTTTAGGTTCAAATTTATTTTCCTTTGAGACAGGATCCCACTCTGTTACTCAGGCTGGAGTGCAGTCACATGATCACGGCTCACTTCAGCCTCTACCTCCTCAGGGTTAAGGTGATCCTCCCACCTCAGCTTCCCAAGTAGCTGGTACTACAGGAATGCACCACCATGCCTGGCTAATTTTTATATTTTTTGTAGAGACAGGGTTTTGCCACGTTGCCCAGGCTGGTCTGGAACTCCTGGGCTGACGCAATTCGCTTGCCTCCACCTCCCAAAGTGCTGGGATTACAGGCATGAGCCACTGTGTCTGACCTTTCCTTTGATATCTAAAAAACTTTTCTTCCCTTTTGTCATCTTCTGTGTACTGTTCAAATCTTATTTTTGTTCTAATTGCTGATCTCTTCACTATCTCTGGAAGTTTTTTGAATTCTTTCCTTAATTAACTTTGATGTTCTTAAATTCTATTCTGATGTTTCCAGGTTTAGGCTTTTTCCCATCTCTTATTTTTCTCTCTTTCTGAATATGGGTATAACAGGGTTCATTCAAAGAAGCAGATCCATTAGGATATATTTCTGTGAGTTCATATATATGCATTCATATATATAAATATGAACAATAACTAATATATATACATGAGTCCACTAAATTAATTGTCCAGTTAGGAGGAATATACAGATATTGATAAATTTAAGAAATTAACAGGAATAAATAAACATGAGTAAGGGCCTTCAGGCTAGCCATAATGAAACAAAAATAGAATATATAATTTTCAAGCCAGTAGAAAATGAAAGTGGAGTAAATTGAAAATATAAAATATGGAATAAATAATTCCTAATATAAAAATTACAACAAATATAAATCACTTTAATTCACAAATAAGACAAATACTCTCTATGGTATTAAGAAATAAAAATGAAATCCAAAAATATGTTTTCTATGAGGAACATTCTTAAAACCAAAAGACATAATAAGTTTGAAAATGAAAGAATGAAAGACAAAAAAAAAATAAACAGAAACCTAAAGAAACCCAGAATCTCAATCATGATAGCTGACAAAAGAGAATTTAAGGTGGGGGGTAAATAAAACAACAGTGAGAAGATATAACCATTGCAAATATACATATGCACCTAATAATAGGTTACACTAACTGACAAAGTAAAGAAACAGATAAATCATTGGGAGTTTTTTTTAACACCCGACTATCAGAAATGTCCTAAGCAGTATGTTGAGAGCCTCTCAGACTATCCACCTCTGCACTGCTTTGCTGTACATGACATGAGACAGACAGTTGTCACGGGTGTCATCAAAGCAGTGCACAAGAAGGCTGCTGGAGCTGGCAAGGTGACCAAGTCTGCACAGAAAGCCCAAATGAATATTACCCCTAATACCTGCAACCTCAGTCTTAATCAGTGGTGAAAGACTGGTCTCAGAACTGTTTGTTTCAATTGGCCATTTAAGTTTAATAGTAAAAGACTGGTTAACGAAAGCAATGCATCATAAAACCTTCAGAAGGAAAGGAGAATGTTTTGTGGACCCCTTTGGGGTGTGTGTGTGTGTGTGTGGCAGTTTTAAGTTACTAGTTTTTAAAATTAGTACTTTTTAATGGAAACAACTTGAGCACAGATCTCTCACAGAATTTTGGGACACATTAAACCAAAGTTTAGTGAGAAAAAAAGTACTAAGCAAAAATTAAACAGATTTTTATATAAACATAATTAACAGACTCATACTATTAATTATATTGTTCAGATCTTTAATATGTATGTTCCAAAGGTAGGATTTTATATACATATACATATATATGCTACAATAGTTTATGCAACAAATAGCACGTACATATTTTTAGAATAATGCACATATTTACACTAGTAGACTAGGCTTACCGAAAGTTCCAGTAAACCCAGGGACAGTATTATGCAGATTTTTTTACTGAAACAAGATCTAACTCTGTCACCCAGGCTGGAGTGCAGGGACATGATCATAGATCATTACAACCTCTAACTCCTGGGCTCAAGCCATCCCTCCCACCTCAGTCTTCGGAATAGCTGGAACTGCTACAGGTGCACATCACCCCCAACCACTGCAACTATTTTTCAAAAATATTTTTGTAGAGACAGGGCCTTGCTATGTGCCCAGTCTGGTCTCAAACTGCTGGGCTCAAGGGATCCTCCCTCCTCTGCTTCCCAAAATACTGGGATTACAGGCATGAGCCACTGCACCCAGCCTCCAGCAGATTTTATCTTCTAAACATGAGATAATACAAGAAATTAATAATATAAAACTTTTACAAATGTCTCAAATTTTGAATGTAACATATTGCTAAATAACTCACAGGTTAAAAATGAAATTATAATCAAACTGAGTAAATACCTAGAATTGAATGAACTTGGAAATACAAAATATATGGTACATAACTAAAATGTTATTTAGAAAGAATATTTATACCTTTAAATATGTTTATGAAGAAACAATAAAAGTTGAAACAAAGTATGCTAAGCATCCAACTCAAGAAGTTATAAAAAAGAACATCAAAGCAAAACCAAAGAAGAAAAAAGACATAATAAAGGAAACAATATAATACATGTTTTAAGTAGAAGAGATGTATAAAACTAAAAAGCTCTATTTTTGAAAACAGTACTACGATAAACTTTTGATAAAAGTGAATAAGGATAAAAGGAGACAACAAAGGTAAATAAAACACTGATCAAAAAATAAAGATAGGAAAATAATTACAGGTTTTCAAAGAGACAAAATAGATAAATTCCTGGAATATATATAAAATGCCAAACTAACCTAAGAAGAAAAAGGAAACTTAAAATAAACTCACAGGGATTAACGAAACGTAACTGGTAATTAAATTTCCAAACCAAAGATCTCCAGGCCTGCCTGCATGCTTTTAAAGTAAACTCTATCAAACTCGGTTTTTGTTATTGTTGTTGTTGTTATTGTTGTTGTTTTGAGACAGGGTCTCACTCTGTCACCCCGGCTGGAGTGTAGTGGCATGACTGTAGCTCACTGCAATCTTGAACTTCTGGGCTCAAAGGATCTTCCTGCCATAGCCTCTGGAGTAGCTGGGACTACATACAGGCATGAGCCACCTTGCCTGGCCTCTATCAAACTTTCAAAAACGAATTCCTGTTTTAAAAATTATTCCAGAAAATGCAAAAGAAAAAAAAAAGAATTTTCCATTCATTTTATAAAGCTAATATAATCTCCTTTTCCTTCTTGCTTCTGGATTTTAGCCACAGTTTAGAAACTTCTCCCCACTCACAGATGATAGAAGACTTCATCCTACCTTCTCTAGAACTTGTGTGATTTCATTTCATTTCTACATTTATCTCTTAGAGCCATTTGAAATTTATTCCAGTATGTGCTATAAATAATAGGTCTGATATTCTCTATTCCCATGTGACTACACACAGCTCACAAGCGCCAATTGTTAAATTTTCAGGGATTTTGTGGGCTGATTGTTAAACACAGCCATTACTACAAAATAAATCATATCAACTTAAAATGAAATAAATCATGTTAAAAATGAAGCTAATAAATATTCACAACTTATCACTCCTATTACTTTGATACATTTTACTACTATCAAGACTTCTGAGGTTATTTATATCTATCATGTCCATACAATGGAAATACTATAAGCATGGAATGCTGCTATGCATCTTTTCCCAAGTCTTTATTTCATGACGCCATATGGATAGCATGAAATTGGCTATGGTGGGAGCATTTACATCACAAAAGTTAGTGATGCTAAAATCAGGGCCTAATTTTTTATTTTGTTGATTGTGTAGAATAAGGATCACAAGGGCCAGTAGGCCAAATCCAGTCTGCCAGCTGTTTGTGTAAATAAAGTTTTATTGGAAGACAGCCACAGCTCTTTGTTCACTATCATCCATAGCTGCTTTTATGCTTTCATGGCAGTTGAATAGTTGCAACAGATACCATATGGACCAAAAAGCATAAAATATTTCCTATCTGGCCCTTTCTAGACCAGAAAACCCTGGTCTAGACTTTAAAAAATAACAATGAAAATGTTAGCAGCATAGATTTATTTTCAAAATGTATCACACGCAGTCTCAGTATGAGGGCAGCTGAAGCAGCCGGCTCAATTAAGATGAGGTTTCTGCTGCTTCTCCTGGTGGTGGTGTCGGCAGTGGTGGCCAATCTGGGCAGCGTGCCCAGCAAGAGATTAAAGATGCAATACACCACAAGGCCACTGCTCAAGTTCCAGATTTGTGTTTCCTAAAGTTATAGGTGGGTGTTTGAGGAGCACATGTGGGTTATTAGCCAGCGGTACCCAGACATCCCACTGAAGGAGAGAATTACCTCCCTCAACCAATATATAGACACATAGCATCTTTCCTGACAGCCTTCAATCTAGTACTAATAGGATTAATAATTGTTGTCAAGGATCCTTTTGCTTTCTTTGGCATACAAGCTGTAGCCTTCGGTGAAATACATAGCATAGATAAAAAGCAATCACAACTTCTGGAAATCAAGGACACACTTAGAGAAATGCAAAATGCACTGGAAAGTCTCAGCAATAGAATCAGACAAGCAAAAGAAAGAACTTCAGAGCTCAAAGACAAGGTTTTCAAATTAACCCAATCCAACAAAGACAAAGAAAAAATAATTTTTAAAAAAATGGACAAACCCTCCAAGAAATTTGAGATTATGTTAAATGACCAAACCTAAGATTAATTGGTGTTCCTGAGGAAGAAGAGAAATCTAAGTTTGGAAAACATATTTAAGGGAATAATCAAGGAAAACTTTCCCGACCTTGCTAGAAACCTAGATATCCAAATACAAGAAGCTCAAAGAACACCTGAAAAATTTATTGCAAAAAGATAATCACGTAGGCACACAGTCATCAGGTTACCTAAAGTCAAGACGAAGGAAAGAATCTTAAGAGGTGTGAGGCAAAGCACCAGGTAACCTCTAAAGGAAAACCTAGCAGATTAACAGCAGATTTCTCAGCAGAAATCCTACAAGCTAGAAGAGATTGGGGCCCTATCTTCAGACTCCCTAAACAAAACCATTATCAGCCAAGAGTTTTGTATCCAGCAGAATTAAGCTTCATAAGTGAAGGAAAGATAGTCTTTTTCTGACAAACAAATGCTGAGAGAATTCACCAGTACCAAGCCAACACTATAAGAATGGCTAAAGGAACTCTAAATCTTGAAACAAAGCCTCAAAATACACTAAAACAGAACATCCTTCAAGCATAACTCTCACAAGGCCTATAAAACAAAAACATAATTTAAAAAAATATATTCAGGCAACAAACAACAAATAGCACCACAAATAACAGAACAGTGCCTCACATCTCAATGCTAAGGTTGAATGAAAATGGCCTAAATGCTCCAGTTAAAAAACAAAGAATGGCAGAATAGATAAAAATTCACCAACCAAGTAACTGCTGTCTTTAAGAGACTCATCTAACACATAAGGACTCACATAAAGTTAAGGTAAAGGGATGGAAATAGACATTTCATGCAAATGGACATCAAAAGCAAGCAGGAGTAGCTATTCTTATATTAGGCAAAATGAACTTTAAAGCAATGGCAGTTAAAAAAATAAAGAGGGACATTATATAATGATGAAAGGATTTATCCAACAGGAAGGTATCACAATTCTAAATATATATCCACCTAACACTGGAGCTCCCAAATTTATAAAACAATTACTACTATGCCTAAGAAATGAGATAGACAGCAAAACAATATTAGTGGGGGACTTCGATACTCCACTGACAGCACTAGACAGGTCATCAAGACAGAAAGTCAACAAGGAAAAAATGGATTTAAACTATACCCTAAAACAAATGAACTTAACAGATATTTACAGAACATTCTGCCCAACAATTGCAGAATATACATTATATTCATCAGCACATGGAACATTCTCCATGTTAGACCATATGATAGGCCATAAAACAAATCTTAACACATTTAAGAAAACTGAAATTATATTAAGTACTCTCTCAGACCACAGTGGAACAAAATTGGAAATCAACTCCAAAAGGGACCCTCAAAACCATGTAAATACATGGATATTAAATAACCTGCTCCTGAATGATCATTGGGTCAACAATAAAATCAAGAGGAAAATTTAAAAATTATTTGAACTGAATGATAATAGTTTCACAACCTGTCAAAACCTCTGGAATACAGCAAAGACCTTGCTAAGAGGAAAATTCATAGCATTAAATGTCTACATCAAAAAGTCTGAAAGAGCACAAATAGACAATCTAAGGTCACACCTCAAGGAACTAGAGAAACAAGAACGAACCAAACCCAAATCCTGCATAAGAAAATAAATAACAAAGGTCAGAGCAGAATTAAATGAAATTGAAACCAAAAAATACATAAGATAAATGAAACAAAAACCTGGTTCTTTGAGAAGATAAATAAAATTGATAGACCACTAGTGAGATTAACCAAGAAGAGAGAAGATTCAAATAAACTCAATTAGAAATGAAACAGGAGATATTACTACTGATACCAAAGAAAAGCAAGAGGTTATTCAAGGCTACTATGAACTCCTTTACACACACAAACTAGAAAACCTAGAAGAGATGGATAAATTCCTGGAAATATACAATCCCCCTAGATTAAAGCAGGAAGAAATAGAGACTCTGAACAGACCAATAACAAGCAGAAAGATTGAAATGGTAATTTAAAAAATTGCCAACAAAAAAAGTCCAGCATCAAAAGGATTCACAGCTGAATTATTTCAGATATTCAAAGAATTTATACCAATTCTATTGACTTTATTCTACAAGATAGAGAAACAGGGAATCCTCCTTAAGTCATTCTATGAAGCCAGTATCAACCTAATACCAAAACCAGGAAAGGACATAGCAAAAAAAGAAAACTACAGACCAATATTCCTGATGAATATAAATGCAAAAATGCTTAACAAACTATTAGCTAACAAAATCCATCAGCATATTAAAAAGATAATCCACCATGATCAAGTGGGTTTCATACCAGGGATGGTTTGACATTTGCAAGTCAATAAATGTGATGCAGTACATAAACAGAATTAAAACCAAAAATCACATTATCATCTCAATCGATGCAGTAAAAGCATTTGACAAAATCTAGCATTCCTTTATGATTAAAACCCTCAGCAAAATCAGCATGGAAGGGACATACCTTAATGTAATAAAAGCTATCTATGACAAACCCACAGCCAACATAATACTGAATGGGGAAAAGTTGACAGCATTCCCCCTGAGAACTGGAATAAGACAAGGATGTCCACTCTCACCATTTCTATTCAACATAGTACTGGAAGTCCCAGCCAGAGCAATCAGACAAGAGAAAGAAATAAAGGGCATCCAAACTGGTGAAGAGGAAGTCAAACTGTCGCTGTTTGCTGATGACATGATAGTACACCTAGAAAACCCTAAAGACTCTAACAGAAAGCTCCTAGAACTGATAAATGAATTCAGCAGTTTCAGGATACAAAATTAATGTACACAAATCAGTGGCCCTGCTATACACCAACAACAACCAAACTGCCCCTTTTACAATAGCTGCAAAAAATAAAAAATAAATAAATAAATAACACTTTGGAATACACTTAACAAAGGAGATGAAAGACTTCTACAAGGAAAACTACAAAACACTGCTGAAAGAAACAAATCTGGAGGCATCACATTATCTGACTTCAAACTATACTATAAAGCCATAGTCACCAAAACAGCATGGTACTGGTATAAAAATGGCACATAGGCCAATGAGAGCAGCAGTGGAAAGACCAATAGTGGCAGCAGAGTCTCCACCTGGACAAGTCCAGCAGCCGAGACAGCAGTCGCAAGTATGACACCGGTGGGGGCGGCTACAGTGGCCACTTGCATAGTTACAGCTTCTCAGCACCAAAAATTACTCAGGCGGGGGCGAGTTGCTCAGCAGCTCCCCAGGTGGAGAGGTGGAGTCACTTTCCTCCAGGCCGCCTCCTCAGCTCCTGTCCCAGCTGAGTGAGGAAGCAGTGGAGGATGGCCTGTTTCATGAGTTCAAAGGCTTCAGGGATGTAAGGGTCAAAATCAATCACTTATCGGTTTCTGGCGGTGGAGATGAGCCGGTAGCCTTTGCGAACTTCCCACACCCACAGGACACGCGGGCGGCCAAGCACTCAGAGGTGGCCTGGTGCTCTCTGACCCGCCTCTGAAGACAGAAGCTGTGCATGTGAACCGGCCCCGCAACTGCTCCCCTTTAGACAAAGATTTATCCTCCATCAGCCAGAGTGGTGGGAGCCTCTGTAGGTGGTCACCCACACTCCCTTGGAGGCGGTGGGGGCCAGAGATCACCTTCCACTGGTGGCGCAGCTTTGGGATACAGAGACTAGGCTGCAGCAGATGGCTCATGGCCACCTAACCCCTCCACCTCCACCACTATTGCCTGGAGACTGGAGACAAAACGAGACTATTCATTCTATGAGAGACTGCACCCAGCATACAGTCTTAAACCAAGGGAGGGAGCTGGAGCAGATGCTGCTCCTTTCAGAAAAGTGGATGAGATGTCACCCGAGGATCATCACAGAACTAACCAGACACTTTTCTTGGGCAACCTAGACACCACTGTAACAGAGTGACCTAAGAAGGCTGTTTGATTGCTTTGGAGTCATCACAGAAATAGATATCAAGAGCCCTTCTCTTGGCCAGACTAGTAATTATGGCTTTCTCAAATTTGAGAACCTAGATAGGTCCCAAATTAGCAATGTTCAGCAGAATTATAATTTGGAATCCTATCAAAATTGGTTATGGTAAAGCTACACACACCACCCGCCTCTGGGTGGGTGGCCTGAAACCTTGGATGCCTCTTGCTGCCCTGGCATGAGAGTTTGACCAACTTGGCACCACACACCCCACAGACTACAGAAAGGTGATAGTTGGGTGTATATCCAGTATGAAAGCCTGGATGCAGTGCACGCTGCCTGGACCCATATGCAGGGCTTCCCACTTGGTGGCCCAGGTCACCACCTTAGAGTAGACTTTGCAGACACCAAACGTCGATACCAGCAGCAGTACATGCAGCCTTTGCCCTTGACTCATTATGAGCTGATGACAGATGCTTTTGGACATCAGTCCCTTGACCCTTTGAGGGGTGCTTAGGATAGGACACTATCCTTATTATATAGAGATTGTGATAGAGACCTTTATCCTGACTCCAACTGGGTGCCACCTCCAACCCCAATTGGAGAAGGCAGCACTGGGACTGCAGCTACTGCTGTGCCTGCTTACGAGCCACTGGATAGCCTGGATCACAGGCGGGATGGTTGGTCATTGGACAGGGACAGAGGTGATTAAGATCTGCCCAGCAGCAGAAACCAGCCTGGTAAGCGAAAGCTGCCTGGGGAGAGCAGAGGACGGCATCTGGCTAGGTATCCTGAGAGTGACTGCCCACGAAAATGTCACTGCGCTCCTTCTCCTGACCACAGTCCAGAATTGAGCAGTAGCCAGGATCCTTACAACAGCGACAATGATCCATCTTCCCGTCTTCTCTTGGAAAGGTCCTCTCCAATCAGAGACAGATGAGGTAGTTTGGAGAAGAGCCAGAGTGACAAGTGAGACCATAAAAATTCTGCCTCAGCTGAATGGATAGGAAGCACCATACAACTGCTCCCACTGATGGGAAAGCCCTCTGAAAAAAAGAAGACCACACTGATGGGAGTGCACCTAGCATCAACACTGCTTCCTGGAAGCTGAAGTCCCCTTTCCAGAAACAGGATGCGGGGACAGTCCCTGTGGCACAACCCGTTCCAAACTCTGTTTGACCTGGGAGGGCATGCTTCTACTGAAGAACAGCAACTTTCCTTTCAACATTCCAACATGCAGCTGTTGCAGAGTGACCTCCAAGTGGCCAGCAGTCTTCTTGTGGAGGACCAAAGCGGCCCAGCTCAGGATCACTCAGTGTCTCCACTTGGATCAGCCCAAGTTGGATGAAGTAACTCGATGCATCAAAGTAGCAGGACCTAATGGTTTTGCCATTCTTCTGGTCGTGCCTGGAAGTTCTGACAGCCAATCCTCCTCTTCCTCAGACACTGCCACTTCTACTCAGAGACTGCTTAGGTGCCTTGTGTCCTATTTAAAGCAAAAGCAGGTACCCAGGGTGATCAGCCTTGGGAGGGGGGCACAACAAAGACAAGGAAAATACCGGGGCCCTTCATGCCTTCACACCTTGTGAGCACTCCCAACAATTCCTGGATTCGCTGCCAAGGCACTGGCTACATCTGAAGAAGATTACCTGGTCATGATTATTGTCCATGCAAAACTAGTTGAACAGCAGATGAAGATGTGGAATTCAAAGCTCTAATGGACCTTTTTGAAGAGAAATTGTGGCTTATGTGGAATTTATGTGGGCCTCTGATGGAAGAAAGGTAATCTGTTTAGTATTTGTGCATTTTACAAAAATAGCAGCTTAAAGTTTTGTATCATTGTGATGCCAATGCCAGTGTTTGAAGTGGGGGGAATAATGACCTCTTTGCTTTGTGCTATGTACATAAGATTTCTAAAAGAGTAAAAAAAAAAACCTTTTTTTATGGCTCACACAGCTTAAGAGTAGCTGTCTCTCAAACATGTACTCACACTTGAGCTGCTTTTGTTTTATTCTAAATAAATAGTTTCTTTTGAAGAAAATAAAAAGAAGGCACATAGACCAATGGAACAGACTACAGAACCCAAAATGAAGCCAAATACTCACAGCAAACTGATCTTTGACAAAGCAAACAAAAACATAAAGTGGGGAAAGGACACCCAATTCAACAAATGGTGCTGGGATAATTGACAAGCTACATGTAAGAGAATGAAACAGGTTCCTCATCTCTCACCTTATACAAAAATCAACTCAAGATGGATCAAGAACTTAAATCTGAGACCTGAAACCATAAAAATTCTAGACAATAACATCAGAAAAACACTTCTAAACGTTGGCTTAGGCAAAGATTTCATGACCAATAACCCAAAAGCAACTGCAACAAAAACAAAGATAAATAGGTGGGACTTAATTAACTAAAGAGCTTTTGTATGGCAAAAGAAACAGTCAGCAGAATAAACAGACAACCTACAGAGTGGGAGAAAATCTTCACAATCTATACATCTGACAAAGGACTAATATCCAGAATCTACAAGGACCACAAACAAATTAGCAAGAAAAAAACAATTCCATCAAAAAGTGGGCTAAGGACATGAATAGACAATTCTCAAAACAAGATATACAAATGGCCAACAAACATATGAAAAAGTGCTCAATGTCACTAATGATCAGTGAAATGCAAATCCAAACCACAATGCACTATCACCTTACTCCCACAAGAATGGCCATAATAAAAAAAAAATAATAGATGCTGGCGTGGATGCGGTGAAAAGGGAACACTTCTACACTGCTGGTGGGAATGTAAACTAGTACAAGCACTGTGGGAAACAGTGTGGAGAACAGTGTGGAGACCTTGTAGAACTACCATTTGATCCAGCAATCCCACTACTGGTTATCTACCCAGAGGAAAAGAAGTCATTATTCGAAAAAGACACTTGCACACGCATGTTTATAGCAGCACAATTCATAATTGCAAAAATATAGCCCAATGCCTATCAATCAACAAGTGGATAAACTGTGGTGTGTGTGTATGTGTATGTGTGTGTG
>NW_012115222.1:1030344-1030751 GCF_000951035.1 Colobus angolensis palliatus | reverse complement strand
TTTTAAAAAACCCCAAAAAAATTTACAAAAAATCCGCGTCTCCCCCGCCAGAGACTTTTATTTTTTTTTCTTCCTCTTTTATAAAATAACCCGGTGAAGCAGCCGAGACCGACCCGCCCGCCCGCGGCCCAGCAAAAGCTCCAAGAAGGAACCAAGAGACCCAGGCCTTCCCGCTGCCCGGACCAACACCGCCACCCTCCCTCCCCGCCAGCAGAGTGGATCGACCCCGTTGTGCGGCCTTTGAGTAGTTTTCAATTCCAGTTGATTTTTGTCCCTCTGCGCTTGCTCCGGCTCCCCTCCCCCTGGCTCCGGCCCCCAGCCCCGGCACTCGCTCTCCTCCTCTCACGGAAAGGTCGCAGCCTGTGGCCCTGCGGGCAGCCCTGCCGAGATGAACCTCAGCGCCCCCA
>NW_012115222.1:1028912-1029234 GCF_000951035.1 Colobus angolensis palliatus | reverse complement strand
GCATGAAGATGCACAGAAAGCTGTGGATGAGATGAATGGAAAGGAGCTCAATGGAAAACAAATTTATGTTGGTCGAGCTCAGAAAAAGGTGGAACAGCAGACAGAACTTAAGCGCAAATTTGAACAGATGAAGCAAGATAGAATCACCAGATACCAGGGTGTTAATCTTTATGTGAAAAATCTTGATGATGGTATTGATGATGAACGTCTCCAGAAAGAGTTTTCTTCATTTGGTACAATCACTAGTGCAAAGGTTATGATGGAGGGTGGTCGCAGCAAAGGGTTTGGTTTTGTATGTTTCTCCTCCCCAGAAGAAGCCACT
>NW_012115222.1:1027435-1027764 GCF_000951035.1 Colobus angolensis palliatus | reverse complement strand
TCAAGTGGGTCCCTGACCCCTGAGTAGCCTAACTGGGAGACATCCCCCACTAGGGGCAGTCTGACACCCCACACCTCGCAGGGTGGAGTACATCCCTGACAGGAAGCTTCCAAAGTAAGAATCAGACAGGTACACCCGCTGTTCAGCAATATTCTATCTTCTGCAACCTTTGCTGCTGATACCCAGGCAAACAGGGTCTGGAATGGACCTCAAGCAATCTCCAACAGACCTACTGCTGAGGGTCCTGACTATTAGAAGGAAAACTATCAAACAGGAAGAACACCTATACCAAAACCCCATCAGTACGTCACCATCATCAAAGACCAGAA
>NW_012115222.1:1010729-1025381 GCF_000951035.1 Colobus angolensis palliatus | reverse complement strand
AAAAGAAAATATCAGTTGACATTCATGTGACAATTTATGTGACATTCATGAAACTTATCAATTACAACCATAAATTGGTTATGGATAGAAAAGTTCAGCAAATATCAAGCATTTTGTGAGAATTTATGAATCATTTAGAATTTATAATAGAAAGAATTGTATATTTTATTATTATTTTTAAGCTGATTGCTAAACATCCTTTACATCAGTAAAATTTATACTATACATACATACGCACATATATGTATGCACATACATGTGTATTAAACATTTACCAAGCCAACGCCAGCTATACAACATCCCAATTCCACTTATTAAAAAACTTTATCACTCTAGTTTAAAGTGAACAACACAATAGAACGATTACCTATGGTACCTGCTCAGAACTCTAATGCAAGGAATAATATTTTAAGTTTGATCAGCTGAATTTCATTGATACATACTGTGTGAAATTTTTCCTAACTCTACTAATCTTTCTAAAGTAACCACAATCCTTCCTATATTTTTGAAAATACTTATTTTTTAAAATGTATCTTTTCTTTACTAATTTGAGAAGCTGTCTTTATTGTATACTAAATTTCCAAGTGCACTTCTACCTTATTTCTCATTTTTCTATTTTTTGTCCCATTAGTCTGTCTGCCTATTTGTGTGTCAATACCAAATCATGTTAATTATAAAGGGTTTATGGTATATTTTAATTTTTGGTAAAAGAAATTCCTCCCACTTAGGCTGAGGCAGGCAGATCACGAGGTCAGGAGTTCGAGAGCATCCTGGCTAACACGGTGAAACCCCATCTCTAGTAAAAATACAAAAACTTAGCCAGGCGTGGTGGCAGGCGCCTGTAGTCCCAGCTATTCGGGAGGCTGAGGCAGGAGGATGGTATGAACCCAGGAGGTGGAGTTTGCAGTGAGAGGAGATCATGCCACTGCACTCCAACCTGGGTGACAGAGCGAGACTCCGTTTCAAAGCAAAAAAATTGATAAAAAGATAGGATGAGTACTAGCTACAAATGAATACAATTATGATGAAAAGATTACAATGATGCTATGAATATTCTGTTAAAGCTTTCAACCAGATTCATTTACTTTATTTAGTAATGTTTTTAAACTTTTATTTTATATGTCTTTTATTTTTAAAGAGAATTGATTAGATATTTGGATGAAGAATAAACTCTCAAAATAATTGGGAAAAAAAAATAAAACTCCTTCCTCCTCCCACTCTCACTTGATTGCTCTTCTTTTTCAGAGTGTTTGATTATTCTTGCTTGATGTCCTTTCAGGTAAAATTTATAATCAACTTGTCTATTTGGGGGTTGTGGGAACGAAATCTGATTATATTCTTATTGGGTATTTCACAAGTTTATAAATTAAAACAGGGAGAATGTTACTTTTTATGATGTTGAGTTTTTCTGTCCAAGAACAAGGTTTATTTTTTCATTTGCGGCAATCAACTTTTGTAATTTTCAAGTGTATTTTTCTCATATAGGATTAGGATACTTATAGTTGAGCTTATAACTTGGCACTTACTTTCTTTGTTATATCATAAATGAGAGGATCCTCTTTCATTATATTTTGTAATGGCTTTTGTTCATATTATGAAAGCAATTGATTTTTAAATGTTAATTTTGTAAGCTGCTACATTACTATTTGTTTTATTTGAGATAAGTTTTTATCAATTGTTTTGGATTTTCCAGATATTCAATCATGCCATCTGAAAATATCTCTTCACTTCCAATTACTGTATCCTCCAGTTGCTTTCTCTTATCTAATTACAATGGTCAACAGCTTCAAAATAATGTCATATAAGAGTAGAAATTGGTCCCTTTCTAGTACCTGACTTTAGTGGGAAAGTTTTCAGTGTCTCCTTATGCTAAGTTTGGAGCTGAATTATATTTATCATAGAGGAAGTGTAGTAGGCCAAATAATGGCCTCCAATATCAGGTCCTATTTCCTAAAACCTGTAAATGTTACCTCATATGGCAAAGGCTTTGCAGATATGATTAAATTAAGGATTTTGAGATGGAAAGATTATCCTCGATTATGTGGAAGAGCCCTAAATGCAATCACATGAGAGGAAGACAGAGGGAGATTTTACATATGCAAAGAAGAAAAAGACAATGTGACCATGGTAGCATAGACGGGGTAGATGCAGCCACAAGCCAAGGAATGCCAAAAGGTGGAAGAGGCGAGAAATAGATTCTGCCCTGGAGCCTCCAGAGGCAGTGCAGACTGGCCAAGATCTTTGTTTTGGCCCAATGAGAACCATTTTGAACTACATTTTACAAAAAAAAAAAAAAAAAAAACCTCTGGTCTCCAAAACGATGAAAAACCAGATTTGTTATTTTAAGCCACCAATTTTATGATAATTTGTTCCAGCAGCCTCAGGAAACTATGACAGGAAATATCCAATAAGTCTCTTTTTTTTTTAAGTCTTTTTAACATAACTAATGACATTATTAAATGTCTCTTCTCCATCTATGGATACAATAGTAACTTTTTTCTCATGTTTATTAATATGATGAATTACATTGACTTATTTCCTTGGATTAAATCACCTTTATACTCCCCTAAGTAATGAGCAAGGTTTTTTTTTAACATTCTGTTGGGTTTTCTTTGCCGATCTTTTAAGATGCTTGCATCAATGCCCATAAGTGAGATTGGTGTGGGATTTGTTTTTTGTTTTATTGGTGCAAACTGTCTCAAGTTTTGAGATCAATGTCATACTCAATTCATAAAGCAAATTCAGAAGTTTTATTTTCTATTCCCAGCAATAATGTAAGTAGTATTATGATGAGATGATTTTCAAGGTTTCACAGAATTCTCCTATGCAATCATCTGAGATTGGTGCTTTTTATTGTGGGGAAACTCATTAATTACTTTTTGATATTTATATTTCTTCTATGATATTGATCAGTATAGACTTTCTGTCTCTGTCAATTTTGAAAACATTTATCTTTAAAAATTATTCACTTCACTTTGATATTTATATAATATTTAATTTATATATATAATACATATAACATGCATTTACATATTATATATGTATTATTTTAGAGACAGGGTCTTGCTCTGTCACCCAGGCTAGAGTGCAGTGGCAAGGTCATAGCTCACTGTACCTTAAACCTTTAGGTTCAAGTGATCCTCCCATCTCTGCCTCCTACGTAGCTAGGGACACAGGCATGTGCCACCACACTCAGCTAATTTTTTTTTTACTTTTTTTAGAAACAGGGTCTTGTTATGTTGCCCAGGCTGGTCTCAAACTCTTGGCCTCAGGTGGTTCTCCCACTTGGTGTTACACACATGAGCCACTGTGCTCAGCCTAGTATTTGTCTTTGTTTTGCATAGATTTGGGCAAAATGGCCTTATGATTATAAAAACTTCCCTTTTCATCCTTATTGCTCTCTTGTCATTTCTAATTTTATGTATTTGTCCTTTCTCTTTTTTTTTCTTCATTACATTAACTAATGATATCTACTCTCTGATTTTTTTAATGGCAACTTTGGGGTAATTGTTAATTCCACTGCTTTAATTTTATCTCATTAATTTCTGCTTTTGTCTTTATTAATTTTCCCCCTGCTTTATTTTGAAATACATTGTTCTTTTTCTAGCTGTTTGCATTTGGTATTAAACTCGTATTCTCATTTTTTAATTATTACTGCAATAGACAGTTAATGCTATAAATATTTTCCTGATAATTGCTTTAGTCATATCCCATAGCTCTAATATGTTTTCATTTTCATGATTTTCAAAACTTTGAATTTTATATAACATTTTCCTTTAAAACCCCAAATTCTTTAAGAACATGTTTTAAATTTTCAAATTTAAGAGCTCTTTTAATATTTTGTTATTAATTTATATTATATCAAGCTCAGAAAAATGTGTTTTATTTCTTTTCTTTAGAATTTATTAAGTTTTTTTGTAATTTAAGATAAGGTCAATTTTTATGAATGTTTCACAAATACTTAGATTAAGAAGTCTCTGCTTTCGGTGTTCAGGGTTCAATGCATTTATAGAATTACAGTCATGTACCACATGCATAACATTTAGGTCATAATGACATTTAGGTCAACAGTGGACAGCCTATTTGATAGTGGTCCCATAAGATTATAATACTGTATTTTTATGGTGTCTTTTCTATGTTTAGAGGCCAGGTCACCTACAAAGGGAAGCCTAACAGCAGACCTCTCCATGGAAACCCTACAAGCCAGAAGAGATTGGAGGCTAATATTCAACACTCTTAAAGAAAAGAATTTCCAACCAAGAATTTCGTATCTGGCCAAACTAAGTTTCATAAGGAAGGAGCAATAAGATTCTTTTCAAACAAGGAAATGTTGAGGGAATTCTTTACCACCTGACCTGCATTACAAGAGCTCCAGAAGGAAACACTAAATACAGAAAGGAAAGACCATTACCAGCCACTACAAAAACACACTGAAGCACACAGACCAGTGACACTATGACGCAACCACATAAACAAGTCTGCAAAATAATCAGCTAACATCATGACAGGATCAAATCCACACATAACAATAATAGCCTTAAATGGACTAAATGCCCCAATTAAAAGACACAGAGTGGCAAGTTGGATAAAGAACCAAGACCCATTGGCATGCTGTCTTCAAGAGACTCATTTCACGTGCAAAGACACACATATGCTCAAAGTGGTGGAGAAAAGTGTACCAAGCAAATGCAAAATAGAAAAAGGCAGGAGTTGCAATCCTAGTTTCTGACAAAACAGACTTTAAACCAACAAAGATCAAAAAAGACAAAGAAGGGCATTACATAATGGTGAACAGTTCAATTCAACAAGAAGAGCTAACTATCCTAAATATGTATGCACCTAATACAGGAGCACAAAGATTCATAAAGCAAGTTCTTACAGACCTTCAAAGAGACAGACTCCAATGCAAAAACAGTGGGAGGCTTTATCACCCACTGACTATATGAGACAGATCATCAAGGCAGAAAATTAACAAAGATATTCAGGGTCTGAACTCAGCTTGGGATCAAGTGGACCTGATAGATATCTACACAACTCTCCACTCCAAAACAACAGAATATACATTCTTCTTATTGCCACATAACACTTACTCTAAAATTGATCACATAATCAGAAGTAAAACACTCCTCAGCAAATGCAAAATAACTAAAATTATAACAAACAGCCTCTTGGATCACAGCACAATCAAATTAGAACTCAAGATTAAGAAATTCACTAAAAAGCCATACAACTACATGGAAATTGAACAACCTGCTCCTGAATAACTTTTGGGTAAATAACAAAATTAGGGCAGAAATCAAGAAGTTCTTTGAAACTAATGAGAACAAAGATACAACATACCAGAATCTCAGATGCAGCTAAAGCAGTGTTAAGAGGAATTTATAGCACTAAAATGCCCACACTGAAGAGCTAGAAACACCTCAAGTTAAGCTAATACCACAACTAAAAGAACTAGAGAATCAGCTGGATGCAGTGGCTCACACCTGTAATCCCAGCACTTTGGGAGGTCAAAGCAGGTGGATCACAAGGTCAGGAGATCGAGACCATCCTGGTCAACATGGTGAAACTCCATCTTTACTAAAAATACAAAAATTAGCTGGGTGTTCCACGCCTGTAATCCCAGCTACTCAGGAGGTTGAGGCAGGAGAATGGCTTGAACCCAGGAAGCAGAGATTGCAGTGAACTGAGATCATGCCACTGCACTCCAGCCTGGCAACAGAGCGAGACTCCATTTCAGAGGACAAGGTGGGCAAATCACCTGAGGTGAGGAGTTCAAGACCAGCCTGACTAACATGGAGAAACCCCATCTCTACTAAAAATACAAAAAAAAAAAAAATAGCCAGATGTGGTGGCACATGCCTGTAATCCCAGCTACTCGGGAGGCTGAGGCAGGAGAATCACTTGAACCCAGGAGGCAGAGGTTGCAGTGAGCCAAGATTGTGCCACTGCACTCCAGCCTGGGCAACAAGAGTGAAACCCCATCTCAAAAAAAAACAAAAAAACAACTAGAGATTCAAGAGCAAATAAACCCCAAAGCTAGCAGAAGACAAGATCAGAGCTAAACTGAAGGAGATAGAGACATGAAAAACCCTTCAAAAAATCAACAAATCCAGGAGCTGGTTTTTTGAAAAAATTAATAAAATAGACCAGTAGCTAGACTAATAAAGAAAAAAACAGAGAAGATTCAAATAAATATATTTAGAAATGATAAGGGGGATATCACCACTGATCCCAGAGAAATACACACAACCATCAATACTATAAAGCACCTCTATGCACAGAAACTAGAAAATACAGAAGAAATGGATACATTCCTGGATACATATACTCTCCCAAGACTGAAAGAGGAAGAAATTGAATCCCTGAATAGACAAATAATGAGTTCTGAAATTGAGTCAGTAAAAAATAGCCTACTAGCCAACCAAAAACAAAGCCCAAGACCAGAAGGATTCACAGCTAAATTCTACTCAAGGTACAAAGAAGAGCTGGTACCATTCCTACTGAAACTATTCTAAAAAATTTAAAAGGAGGGACTCCTCCCTAACATATTCCATGATGCCAGCATCATCCTGATACCAAAACCTAGTATAGATACAACAAAAAAATGAATACTTCTGTCCAATATCCTTGATGAATATCAACGCAAAAATCCTCAAAAAATATTGGCTAACCAAATCCTGCAGCATATCAAAAAGCTTATCCACCACGATCAAGTAGACTTCATCCCTGGGATCAAGGCTGGTTCAACATATGCAAATCAATAAATATGATTCATCACATAAACAGAACTAAAGATAAAAATCACATGATTATCTCAACAGGAGCAGAAAAGGCCTTTGATAAAATCCAACATTGCTTCACGTTAAAAACTCTCAATAATCTACGTATTGAAGGAACATACTTCAAAGTAACAAGGGTCATCTGTAACAAACCCACAGCCAATATCATACTGAATGGGCAAAACCTGGAAGCATTCTCCTTGAAAACTGGCACAAGACAAGGTTGCCCTCTCTCAGCCCTCCTATTCAAAGTAGTTTGGAAGTTCTGACCCTAGCAATCAGGCAAGAGAAAGAAAGAAAGGGTATTCAAATAGGAAGAGAGAAAGTCAAACTATTGTTTTGAAGATGACATGATTCTTTATCTAGAAAACCCCACTGTCTCAACCCAAAAGATTCCTTTTTTTTCTTGAGATGGAGTCTTGCTCTATCACCCAGGCTGAAGTGCAGTGAGTGGCACTATCTTATCTCACTGCAACCTCCACCTCCCATGTTTAAATGATTCTCCTGCTTCAGCCTCCCAAGTAGCTGGGATTACAGTCACACACCATCAGGCCTGGCTAATTTTTGTATTTTTAGTAGACACAGGGTTTCACTATGTTAGCCAGACTGGTCTCAAACTCCGGACCCCAGATGATCTGCCCACCTTGGCCTCCCAAAGTGCCGGATTATAAGCATGAGCCACCATGCCTGGCCTCAGCCCAAAAGCTTCTTAAGCTGATAAGCAACTTCAGCAAAGTCTCAGGATACAAAATCAATGTACGAAAATCGCTAGCATTCCTACACACCAACAATGTGCAAGCAGAGAGTCAAATCATGAATAAAGTCCAATATACAACTGCCATAAAAAGAATAAAATATATAGGAATATGGCTAACAAGGGAAATGAAGAACCTCTTCAAGGAGAACTACAAAACACTGCTCAAAGAAATCAGGGATGACACAAATAGGAAAACATTCGATGCTCATGGATAGGAAGAATAAAAAAAGCACAAATCTGGAGGCATCATGCTCACTGAATTCAAACTATGCTACATAGCTACAGTAACCAAAACAGCATGGTACTAGTACAAGAACAGACACATTAAGCAATGGAACAGAATAGAGAACCCAGAAATAAGACCACACACCTACAACCATCTGATCTTTGACAAATCTGACAAAAGTGATGGGAAAGGATTCCCTCTTTAATAAATGATACTGGGAGAACTGGCTAGCCATATGCAGAAAATTGAAACTGGACCCCTTCCTTACACCAATACAAAAATCAACTCAAGATGGATTAAAGACTTAAATGTAAAACCCAAAACCATAAAAACCCTAGAAGAAAACCTAGGCAATACCATTTAGGACATAAGCACAGGCAAAGATTTCATGACAAAGACACCAAAAGCAATTGCAACAAAAACAAAAATCGACAAATGTGATTTAATTAAATTTAAGAGCTTCAGCACAGCAAAAGAAACTACCAACAGACTAAACACACTACCTACAGAATGGGAGAAAATGTTTATAATCTGTGCATCTGACAAAGGTCTAATATCCAGCGTCTATAGGGAAGTTAAACAAATTTACAAGAAAAAACAAGACTTCATTAAAAAGTGAACAAAGGACATGAACAGGCACTTCTCAAAAGATGACATGCATGTGGCCAACAAACATATGTAAAAAAGCCTACTATCACTTATCATTAGAGAAATGCAAATGGAAACCACAATGAGATACCATCTCATACCAGTCAGAATGGCTACTATTAAAAAGTGAAAAAAACAACAGATGCTGGCAAGGTAATGGAGAAAAAAGAACACCTTTATACTGTTGGTATGAGTGTAAATTAGTTCAACCACTGTGGAAGACAGTGTGGCAATTCCTTAAAGACCTAGAGGCAGAAATATCACTCGACCACACAATCCCATTACCGGTTATATACCCAAATGAATATAAATCATTTTATTTTAAAGATATGTGCACATGTATATTCATTGCAGTACTATTTGCAATAGCAAAGACATGGAATCAACCTAAAAGGCCATCAATGATAGACTGAATAAAGAAAATGTAGTACACATACACCATACCATAGAATACTATGCAGCCATAAAAAGGAATGAGACCATGTCCTTTGCAGGGACATGGATGGAGCTGAAGGCCATTATCCTTAACAAACTAACACGGAAGCAGTAAAACAAATACCATGTGTTCTCACTTATAAGTGGGAACTGAATCACGAAAACACATAGAGGAGAACAATACACACTAGAGCCTATTGGAAGGTGGGCGGTGGGAGGAGGGAGAGGATCAGGAAGAATAACTAATGGATGCTGTGCTTAATACATGAGTGATGGGATGATCTGTATGGCAAACCACCATGGCATACGCTTACCTATGTAACAAACCTGCACATGCTACACATGTACCCCTGAACTTAAAATAAAAGTTGGAAATTTTAAAAAAGAAAGAGGATAAGCAATAAGAAGCAATAAGAAAGCTAAACAGTAAGAAAATAACCAGCCAGGCACAGTGGCTCACACCTGTAATCCCAGCACTTTGGAAGGCCAAAGAGGGAGGACTGCTTAAGTCCAGAAGGTCAAGGCTGCAGTGACCCATGATCATGCCACTGCACTCCAGTCTGCATGACAGAGCAAGTTCCTGTCTCAAAACACGAAAAAGAAAGAAAGAAACTAACCAACTCAATTTAAAAATGAGGCTAGGTGCGGTGGCTCATGCTTGTAATCCCAGCACTTTGGGAAGCTGAGGTGGGCAGATCACTTGAGGTCTGGAGTTTGATACCAGCCTGGCCAACATGGTGAAACCTTATCTCTACTAAAAATAGAAAAATGAGCAGGACATGGTGGATTGCACCTGTAGTCCCAGCTACTCCTGAGGCTGATTTGGGACAATCACCTGAACCCAGAAGGCAGAGGTAGCAATGAGCCATGACTACACCACTGCATTTCAGCCTAGGCAACAGAGTGAGACTCTGTCTCAAAAATAAATTAATTAATTAATTAAAAATAAAAATGGGCAAAAGACCTGCACAGACACCTCACCAAAGAACATATACAGATAGCAAATGATCATAGGAAAATATATTTCACATCATACTTCATTAAGAAAACACAAATTCAAACAATATTGAGATACCACTATGCTCCCATAAAAATGGCCAAAATTCAGAAGACTGACAATATCAAATGCTGGTGAAGATGGAAGAACAGGAACTGCCATTGAGAACGCAAAATAGTATAGCCACTTTGGATGACAATTTGGCTGTTTCTTAAGAAACTAAATATATTCTTACCATACAATGCAGCAATCATGTTCCTTGTTATTTATCCAAATGAATTGAAAATTTATAGCCGCAAAAAAAAAACATATACATATGTCTATAGTGTATAATTGTTCATAATTGCCAAATATTGTTCATAATTGCCAAAACTAAGAAGCAAACATGACATCCTTCAGTAGGTAAATGGATAAATAAACTGTGATGGATAAATAAACTGTGATATTATTTGTTTGTCCCCATCAAAATTCATGTTGAAATTTGATCCCCAATTGGTGGTTTTGGGAGGTGGGGCCTAGCGGGAGGTGTCTGGGTCATGGGGAAAATTCCTTATCAATGACTTAGTGCCATTCCCACAGTAGGGAGTGAGTTCTCAATCTGGTGAGACTGGGCTACTTCTCCAGGAATATATTAGTTCCCTCAAGAGTGGGTTGTTATAAAATTAGGAAGCCCCTCGATTCTCTCTCTTTGCATGTGCCCCCTTCCTCTTTGAACTTTTCCATCATGTTATGATGTGACATGGAAGTCCTCACCAGAAGCCAGGTTAGTGCCCTTGAACTTCTCAGCCTGAAGAACTGTGAGCTAAATAAACCTCTTTTCTTTATACATTCTCAGTTATTCTGTTTTACCAACACAAAATGGATGAAGACAACATCTAACTAAAGGAATATTATTCAACACTAAAAAGAAATTAGCTATCAAGCCATGAAAGTTAATGGAGGAACCTCAAACGCGTATTACTGAGTGAAAGAAGCCAATCTGAAAAGGCTGTGTACTGTATGATTCCAACCATACAATATTTTGGAAAAAACAAAACTATGAAAACAGCAAAAAGATCAGTGGTTGCTAGAGGACAAGGAGGAAGAAAGGGGTGAATTGGCCAGCCACAGAGAATTTTTTTTTTCTTTCTGAGATGGAGTTCCACTCTTGTTGCTCAGGCTACAGTGCAAAGACGCAATCTCTGCATCGGTTCACTGCAACCTCCACCTCTCAGGTTCAAGCGATTCTCCTGCCTCAGCCTCCCGAGTAGCTGAGATTACAGGCATGTGCCATCACACCCAGCTAATTTTGTCTTTTTAGTAGAGACAGGGTTTCTCCATGTTGGTCAGGTTGGTCTCAAACTCCTGACCTCAGGTGACCACTGGCCTCAACCTCCCAAAGTGCTGGGATTACAGGTGTGAGCCACCGTGCCTGTGCCTGTCTCCATAGAGAATTTTTAAAGCAGTGAAACTACTGTGTATGATACTATAATGGTGAATACTGGTCATCATACATTTGTCAAAACTTATGGAACATGCAACACCAAGAGAAAACCCTAATGAAAACTGCTGTCTTTAGGAAATAATGATGCGTAGCTGTAGGTTCATCAGTTGTAACAAATGTACTACTCTGGTGCCAGATGTTGATTATGGAAGAGAGTGGTGAAGCATGGGGGAAAGCTATGAGAACTTTCTGTACCTTCTGCTCCATTTTACTGTGAATCTAAAACTGCTGTAAAAATTAACTCTACTTAAAAAGAGAAAGACAAAACAAATCAGGCATCACTTTACTTCTGTAATATGTGCAGATATCAGGAAGCTGGGAAATGCCAAGTGTTGGTGGAGAGGTGGGGATGTCATGCACTTCTGGAGGGCATGGAAATCGGCCCACATTCTATATCACAATTTGGTACCTCTATAGCACCATTTGGTCAGATTGGGTGTGCACATAACTAGGACCCATTCCTTAGTACCTGTCCCAAATATAGTCTCTCACATTTTGAAAGGGACATCTGAGAAAATATACATTTCAATGTTGCTTGTAGGGACAGAGAGTCAGGGTCCATCTGGGTGTTCATTACCTGGCGTAGAGGAAGTGAAGGTGGATAGCTGAAGTATGATTGTTGCAGAAGTTAAAAAGCCACAGATCTGATGTGTATATAGCAACATGTATGATATTAAAAACAGTAAAAAAGAAATATATAGGAGATATAGAACACAGTACTGTTAAAAGAAAATTTAAAATATATGGACACCAAAGAATACAAATAAAAAGATCCTCATTAAATACATTGGAATAGTTTCTTATGTGGGAGGAGGAAAATAGAAGTGAGGAATGTCCATAGAAGTTTTAATAGAGTTTAAAAACAAAAAACTAAATAGCAGCTTTGTGTGGACTAGCAGTAATAACATACCATAAACTGAGGAGTGTGACTAATCTAAATCTCTATATGTGAGATACAACTATTAGTTGATTGGTAGCTAGATATACATGACAGACAGATACAATACATAGAGACGATAGATTAGATAGATATGATTGATTGATAGAGATAAAGAAATCATTCTCTCTTCCATTATGGCCACTGAAATACCAACACTACCACCACCAAACCCAGAGAGTTCTATTCTCAATCCATTTGACCTTGTTCTTGTTATGTAACTGTGAAACTCTTATTCAAAAAAAATACTAAGTCTTCCTATTCAGGACATAAGTACCATGCACCCAATCTTCTAGATTCTAAAACATCCTAGAGGGAAAGAACAGCATGTGCAAATGTATGGTGGCATAGAGGACACATTTGGAGAACTACATTGAGCACGTTTAGAATCCCGTTATAACTGCAATTTAGAGTGAGAAACGAGAGCTCTAGGAGATGAAGCCACAGAGATAGACACGGTTAGATCAGTTCACAGATCGTAGGTGAGGCTAAGGAGTTTAAATTTGGACCTGAGGTAAATGGGGAGTCATCAAGGAATATTAAGCAAAGAAGAGAGTGACCTGATTAGATTTGTATTTAGAAAGATTACTCTGATTGTAACATGGAGAAAGGGGGGATAGGAGGACGAAACCAGTTAGGAGGGTGTTTCAGTTGTCCATGCTAGGGCATTCATGAATTTAACAAGGGACCTTGGTAGCCTGACTGTGTTAGTAGATTAGACATACAATTGTAAGGGCAAAGCACTAGACAAAATGATTTCCACAGGTCCCCCACAGCTCCATGATTTTCAAATTCCATTTATGTTATACTCAATCAAAGACAGGAGTGATGAGGCATAAGCAGAGAAATTTTCAAATTTGTGATCAATATGCAGAACCCATGCTCAGCAGATAGAGGCATTAAAGGCTATGCATGATGCCGATTGCCTAGATAATTCTGTGTGATCAAGCACACTTTACAATTAATGATAAACTTTTGCAGTTCAGGTGAGATCTGCTGTTTTTTAAAGTTTTGGTATTTGAAATTTCACGGCAAAACTCTGTCAAATTTAATGCTGAATATTCTAAATAGGGGCAGAAGTACTTTAATTTCACAAGAGTCACTTCTGTGTCTCCCACCCTAAATAAGATTGGATTTGATAGGAAAATCTAGGGCATTGCCATGACAATTACCAGGCTTAGTCTTAGTTCCACTTGGGCTTTATATAACTGCAATCAGACAAAAAGCAGAGGGCTGTGAGGAGCAGAGTGGGTGCTCACCTCTGCTTCTCGTTATTAGGGCATTCGGGCTCCAACAGTAACCCAACATGACAGTAAGCCACTGGTTCTCAACCCTGGCTCTATGTTAGAATCACCTGAAGATCTTTTTTAAAAAAAATCACTGGTGCCTATGCCCTGCCCCTAGAATTTTGTATTTAATTGGTCTAGAGTGAGAAGGCTTTAAAAGCTTCCCAGGTGATTTTAATGTGCAACCAGAGTTAAGAACCACCACTAGGTAATTATCACAGCAATTCTTAAGTTGCTGCCCAGAAAGAGCTGGAGGCTGGCAACATTCTCCAAGTGGCTGCCAGTCTGGATTCTTGCATGTTTTAATTATTTCATAGGTTGGGCAAAAATATGGATTTATCACATTAAAAACAAATCTGTTGTTGGGAGAAAATACCTACAAACCATACAGCTGATCTGGGGTTAATACCCAAAATATTTAAGGAATTCATAAAGTTCGATAGCAAAAAAAACTTAAATACCCAGTTTAAAAATGGCCAAAGGACCTAAACAGATAACTTTTCAAAAGAAGATATACAAATGAACAACAGGTATATTTTTCAAAATTCTCAACATCACTAATCACTCAGGAAATGCAGATCAAAACCATAATGAGATATAATCTCACTCCAGTTAGAATGGCTATTATCAAACAGACGAAAGTAACAAATGTTGACAAGAATGTAGATAAAAGGGAACCCTTGTACACCATTGGCGGGAATATAAATTGGTACCACCATTATGGAAAACAGCATGGAGTCTCCTCCAAAACTCTAATTTATGGAGTTTCCTCCAAAAATTAAAAATAAAACTACCATATGGATCCAGCAATCCAACTTCTGGTTGTTGTATCCAAAAGAAATGAAATCATGATCTTGAAGAGATATGTGCACTTCCATGTTCACTGCAGCATCATTCACAATAGCCAAGACATGGAAACAATCTGAATGTCTATCATCAACAAGTGAATAAAGAAGATGTGGTGCAGGCTGGGTGTGGTGGCTCACGCCTGTAATCCCAGCACTTCGGGAGGCTGACGCAGGTGGATCACAAGGTCAGGAGATCAAGACCATCCTGGCTAACACGGTGAAACCCCGTCTCTACTAAAAATACAAAAAATTAGCC
>NW_012115222.1:964639-1010539 GCF_000951035.1 Colobus angolensis palliatus | reverse complement strand
AAAAAAAAAAAAAGAAAAGAAAGAAAAAGAAAATGTGGTGCATATACACAACAGAATATTCAGCCATGAAAAAGAAAATTCTGCCATTTGTGACAACATAAATGAACCTAGAGGACATTATGCTAAGCAAAATAAACCAGACACAGAAAGATATGTACAGCATAGACTCACTTATATGTTTGATATGGTTTGGATCTCTGTCCCTGCCCAAATCTTATGTTGAACTGTAATCCCCAATGCTGGCGGTGGAGCCTGGTGGGAGGTGACTGGATCTTGGGCGTAGATCCTTCAAGAATGGTTTAGCACCATCCCCTTGGTGCTGTTCTAATAGTGAGTTCTTGTGAGATCTGGTTGTTTAAAAGTGTGTAGCACCTCCCCATTCTCTGTCCTGTGCCTGCACCTGCTTTGCCTTCTGCCATGAGTAAAAGCTTTCTGAGGCCTCCCCGAAAGCAGAAGCTGCTATGATTCCTGTACAGCCTGCAGAACCATGAGCCAATTAAACCACTTTTCTTTATAAATTACCTAGTCTCAGGTATTTCTTTATGGCAGTGTGAGATCAGCCTAATACAATGTGGAATCTAAACTAGTTAAACTCATAGAAACAGAGAGTAGAATGGTATTTATCCAGGGAGATGTTTGTCAAAGGGTACAATCTTTCAGCTATAAGCTGAATAAGTTCTGGGGATCTCAAGTACAGTCTGGTGACTACAGTTAGTAATACTATGTTGTTTACTGGAAATTTGCTAAGAGATTGCAAGTATTCTTACCACAAATACACACATGCAGTCATAACTGTTAGGGTGATGGATGTGTTAATTAACTCCATTATAGTAATCATTTCACAATGTGTATATATCTCAAGTTATCACATTCACATCTTGTAATATATGTAGATAAATTTTATTTTTTATTTTACCTCAATAAAGCTGGGGAGTGGATAAAATAGATGAAATAAGACAACAAATCAGTTATATCATTGGTGACCCATCTAAATCCTGGTTGGGTTTTGTTGTTGTTATTTTTATTGTTGTTGTTGTTTTAATGAGGCAAGGGAAAGTAGGAAGAAAAGGAAGGTAGAAAGGAAATGCAGAGATCCCACTGAGATGGGGTTTCTATACATGAGTTTGAGGACCTCTGGGCTCAAGAAGCAACTGGGTCCAGGGCAAGAATACAGCAGTTGTGCAGGATACCACATGCTTCCCATCATGTGTTAAGGATACTTTGCGCTCTATCCAAACCATAGTCTTCTACATTATAACACAAAATTGTCAGTTTGTTTTAAAAGATCATGGGTCACAGCATTGCCAAGTGACCTTCTGAGGTCTCCTGATATTTACATAAGTAGGATCTCATTTATGGTATATTTTCTTTTTCTAAGATTATAAAAAATGATAATTATTATTAGAAGCTGTATTAGTTTCCTAGGACTTTGATAACAAAATACTACAAACTGGGTGACTTAGAACAACAGAAAGGTATCACCTCACAGTTCTCGACATCAAAAGTCTGAAATAAAGATGTCAGCAGGTCCAAGCTCCTTCTGAAAGCTACAGGGAAGTCCTTCACAGCTTCTGGTGTTTGCTGGCAATCTTTGATGTTCTTGGCTTGTAGCAGCATAATTCCATCCTCTGCCTTCATTATCACATTGCATTCTCAATGTGTGTCTCCGTGTCTTCATATGGCTGTCTTCTCATAAAGACACCAGTCATATTGGATTAAGGGCCTGCCCTACTCCAGTATGACCTCATCCTAATTATATTTGCAACAGCCTTATTGCCAAATAAGTTCACATTCTGAGGTGTTATGGGTTAGGTCTTCAACATATCTTTTGGGAGGGCACAGTTCAACCCATCACAACATCTGACTAGATTATTTAGGGTTTTTAAAATACACAAAATCTAAATTTTTACAGAATTCATTCATTAACCTCTGTAGGCTAAGGTAACTTTTTATAAAGCTATTTCACTTCCAGTGCTGTTTGCAAAAGACTCAAAGGCAAAGTGAATCCCTATGTTAACAAAGGAAATTCTTAGCTAAAATACTATATCCTTGAGACTACTTTTCTATAATTTATATTCTTTTCATTTAAAGCAAAAGAGAAAATGGGGGGATTTTTCTTTCATCCAGTCCAAAATGTCAGAAACTTCTTTTCTGGTTACTTTTCACCAAATTGTAGTTGAGAGTTCATCTTAAAACTTTCAGTCTTGTTGTTAGAGAGAAGAATGTCTTTAGGGAATATGAAAAAGTCTCCATCTGAATTAGTGTGAAACATTAGAACCTAAAAAGACAGACCCCAAAAAACTGTAATTTTTTAAAGTTTTTTTTGTTTTTGTAATTCTTATGACAATGTGAGCCAGAAAGACCTTGAGGACATAAAATATTATTCCTCAAGGTTTTTTATTGGAAATATGACCCACATTGTTTTCTATGCTAACGAATGAAATTCTATCCTTCAATCTATTGAACTAAAAAGAGTATTCCTATCAAGGATCTAAGGTCACAAAACCAAAGAGAAAGAAGTTTAGAGTTGTTTCTCCTTTCGTATACACTTATACTAAAAATATTTAAGATTAAAGATATAAATAAGTAGGTAAATATCAAAAGTCCAAATGTTATTTTACTTTGCCACAACTACTCTAACAGAATAACAGGTTTAAAGCACAACAGAAGCGCTGCTCGGGCTCCAGCATGGTGACGGCGGTGCGCACTGTGGGTTGTCTCCCTGTGCTGTGCAGCGGGACGGCGGGTCATTTACTGGGGAGGCAGCTTTCCCTAAACACCTTACCAACAGCTTCCATTTTGGCATGGAAGACCTCTCTCAACAATGGTCCTTTTCATCAATGGGAACCAGAGACACCCGTCCTTAGGCCAGCTTGAGCCATGTGCTGCAGACACAATGCTGTTATTTCTTCCCCCAGTCACCTGATGCACCCAGTATAGAGCATACAGTTTCTTTACTATATTGACTGCAGTTGAGCTGTGGAAAGGTACTTTGACAGGGACTGGTGCTGGAGCAAGAAAAGGAAGAGGCAAAAGAACTAAAAAGAAGAAAGGAAAGGATCTGAACAGGGGTCTGATCATTGGTGAAGGGCGTTACTGTTTTCTGTGGCCTGATCTGAATGTCCCTCTTATGAAAAACGGAGCAGTGCAGACCATTGCCCAAAGAAGCAAGGAAGAGCGGGAGAAGGTGGAGGCGGACATGATCCAGCAGTGAGAAGAATGGGGCCTAAAGAGGAAGATGAAGGTTAAACGGGAGCCAGGATGGAGTGGAAACTCATGGAGAGGCGTCAGTCTTGCCCTGCCTGACCCTGGTCCCAGTGGAGAAACACATGAGGATTTTGATACCAGGATACTTGAGGTAAGAAATGTTTTCAATATGACAGCGGAAAGAGGGAAGAAAGAAATCGGTCCATGTCCTGGTGGCTGTGGGGAACGGAAAAGGAGCTGCAGGTTTTGCTGTTGGGAAAACCACTGAAAGGGTGGACGCTTTTAGGAAAGCGAAGAACAGAGCAGTTCACTATCTGCATTATATAGAACAATATGAAGACCATACAATATTCCACGATATTTCATTAAGATTTAAAAGGACACATATCAAGATGAAGAAACAACCCAAAGGTTATGGCCTTTACTGTCACAGGGCCATCATCACCATCTGCAGGCTCACTGGCATCAACGACATGTATGCCAAGGTCTCTGGGTCCGTCAGTAGGCTCAGCCTCACCTGGGGCCTCTTCCGTGGGCTCTCCAGAGAGAAAACCCATCAACAGCTGGCTGTTAAGAAGGGCCTCCATGCTGTAGAAATCCAGGAATGTGGCCCTCTGCCCATCCTGGTTGCCTTCTCCCAGGGGGCCTTGAGTAAGGATCCGGAGACAAATGATGAGGTTCCAGACATCAAACTGGACTGGGAAGACGTGAAGACTGCGCAGGGAGAGAAGCGCTCTGTGCAGCCTGGTTTAAAGAGAGCCGCCACGTAACCTCCCTGGCCTTGTGCAGCCAGTGCCTGTGCTGCCCCGCACCTAGGAAAGACTCAGCCCGTCACAGCTTGGGGTGTTGCCTTGGTTTTTTTGTTTTGTTTTGTTTTTAGGAAAGTTTAATCTTTAAACTGTTTAGAAATGAATAATTATAGCTTTCGTTTATTGAGCACATGGTATATGCCAATGTGTTAGGACCTTTACATAAGTAGTCAATACAAGACGACTTTAAATATTCATCCAAAATAGCAAAAGTAAATGAATTAGGGAGACAGGGCTAATAGTCTGACCCAATCAGTAATAATATGCACAACAATAATTGCTATAATTATTATAGCTAATATATATTAACTCATTTGTCCAAAGTAAATGTGATTAACTTCATTTTACAGAGCAGTTAAGTAACTTGACTACCTTGAGGAGCTGCCAAACTGTTTTCCACAGTGGAAACAGAAGCTTGGCTACTATTGGGAATGTTAAATGGTGACTAATTTTACACCATTGTAATTTTGACTTGTATTTCCCTGATGGATGATAATGTTGAACATCTTTTCATATGCTTATTGGCTATTTATATATGTTTTTTGTAGAAATGTCTATTCAGAGCTTTTGCCCATTTAAAAAGTTTTTTTTTTTTTTTTGGTCATTATTGAGTTCCTTATAGTTTCTAGGTATAAGCCCCCTATCAGATATGCGCTTTACAAAAGTTTTTACTCATTCTGTGGAATATATATGCTTTTTAAATTTCTTTGCATACTTTTTCTGCCCCACCCACGTCCTCTTTCTGGGGCATTGATGACAAATGTTAAATCTTTTATTATTATATCGTGAGTCTCTGAGGCTCTGTTTATTTTTTTTTTTTCAGTCTGTTTTCTCTCTGTTGCTCAGTTTAGGTAATTTCTGTTGTTTTATCTTCAGGATAACTGGTTATTTTCTCTTTTGTTTCCATTCTGCTCTTGAACCATCCATGCAGTACTTTAACTTTGGCTATCATCGTATATTTCAGTTAAAATTTCCATTTGATTTCTTTTTTATGTCTCTTGTTTCTTTGCTGAGGTTTCCTATTTGCTGAGACTTTTTTTTAATGGCTTCAAGAGTGTTTACAATTACTCACTGAAGCATTTTTATGGTGGCTACTTTAAAATCCTTGTCATCAGTTGGGTGTGATGACTCATGCCTAGAATCCCAGCATTTTGTGTGACTGAGGCAGGAGGACTGCTTCAGTACAGAAGTTTGAGACCAGCCTGGGCAACAAAGTGAGACCTCATCTCTACAAAAAATATAAGTAAATTTAAAAGTTAGCCAGGGTAATGGTGGTGTGCACCTGTAGTCCCAGCTACATAGGTGGCTGAAGTGGGAGGATCATTTGATCACAGGAGGTTGAGGCTACAGTAAGGCTTGTTCACACCACCCCAGCCTGGGCGGCAGAGTAAGACCTTGTCTCAAAAAAAAAAAAAAAAAAAAAAAAAAAAAAAAAAAAATTCTTGTTATAAAGTTTCAATATCTCTGTCATCTTAGTGTTGACATCCCTTGATGTTTTTTCTCATTCAAGTTTACAATTGCCTGGTTCTTGTTATGATGAGTGACTTTGGTTGTATCCTGGACATCTTCACTGTTATGTTATGAAACTCTGGGAGTTATTTAAATCTCTCAGCATGCTTCCTTTGATGGTGCTCGTGTGGGGCACTGCCTCGTTACTGCCTGGTGAGGATGGAAATCCAGGATCCCTAATGTGACTCTACCCGAGACCTCCACTGATGCCTTTCTGCTGGAAGTAGGCAGAGCACCCTAATGACACCACAGGATAGGGAGAAGGCCATGTTAGGCTGGATGATGAAAGTTCTCAGCCTGTGACATTATCTGGTGAGAGTGGGGCTCCTTTTTTTTTTTTTAACCCCCTGTGGTATTTTGCTAGAGTAAGGTAGTTATTTCCTAAAAGTTACCTGTCTTGTTAGTTTACCTCCTTTCCTTAAATATCTAACAAATATCAAGACAATGAACTTTAAGCAACAAAGGACAATGATCCTTTGGAGAGGGGAAGCAAAATTATCTGTACTTACTATCTGGAGAAAGTCTATGGCTCCAGGAAGTGTTACCCCATCAGGACCTGGTGATCTCCTGGAGTTAAGGTGCAGTTGGGCAGTCGAGTTGGCTAGAGTTCACAAGGGAGAATGCCTTTGAGGAGAGAGCTGCACAGCAGGAGAACTAAGATCTGCAGAGAGTTTTCATCAAATATTCAGTTCCACACTAACAGTGTCTGTCTGTGAAGAAACTCACCCAAAAGAATTAGAGGGAACAGTGTTTGGAGCTGAAAATAGTGCCTGTTTTCAATAGTCACAGCGGAAAACCTTGTAATCTAGGTGGCATTGGAAGAGAACTAAGATTCCCTACTAGTAGAAAAATTAACTCTATATAAAAACTACCCCTGGGCCCAACTCACAAAGCTTAAAAGCAAGACCAAACTGGAACACAACTATTTCCAAGTAACTTAATTGTGTTCCAGAATGCTTAAGAATACAGGAATACAAAAAGTATACCCAATAAAGTAAAATATACAATACTTGGCATCTAATAAATCACTAGGTATGCAAAGAAACATGAAAATGAAGCTCATAATGAAGGGAAAAATCAGTTAATCAAAACTGACCCAGGAATGGCACAATGACAATCAGTAGACAAGGACATTAAAGCAAGTATTATGACTGTATTCCATATGTTCAAAAAGCTAGAGAGAAAAACATACTAAGTAGAGGCATGGAAGATACAAAACACCAACTGCACCTCTAGAGATGAAAACTACAATATCTGATGAAAAACACTGGATGGGGTTAACAGCAGATTGGGCATCTCAGAAGACTATATGAAAGAATTTGAAGATAGCAACTTAAAAATAAACAGGAAAAAGATGAAAGAAGAGATGGTAGGAGAAATTAGGCATTAGAGAACTATGGGACAACTTCGGGAGTCAAATATATAGTAATTGGAGTCCCTGGAGAAAGGAAGTATAAAAAAAATTTGAAGAAATAATAGCTGAATTGATGACAACTACTGAGACCCAAGAGATACAATGAACTGTATCAATCAAATTTCAACTAGCAATAAAGAGGAAATTCTAGAAGTGAGGAAGAGAGAGAAAGAGAAGACAGATTAGGTACAGAGGAACAAAGGTAAAGAGGATAGCAGCTTTCTTGCTGGAAACTGCAAGGTAAGAGACAGGGAACCACATCTTTAAAGTATGGAAAGAGAGACATTACCAACCTGGAATTCTTTGCCTAATGAAAATATCTTTCAAAAATGAAGGCAAAATGGAGAGTTTTCCAGACATACAATCTGAAAGAATTAATCAGCAAACCTGCCTTACAAAAGTTGTTAAAGGACGTTCTTCAAGCAGAAGAAAGATAGTAACAGATGAAAACCTGCTTCTATGCAAAGAAATGAACACTAGAAATGATAACTAGGTAGGTTATCATTATATGCATAAAGAATTTCATATGTTCTTTTATTTAGATATATTTAAAACCTAATTGACTATTTAAAGCAAAAATAATAATAACATATTGTGGTTTTCAACATGTAGAAGTAAAATATATGATAATAACCCAAAGGTGGAGAGGGGAGAAATGGAAATATGTAGTCATGTGGTTCTTACATATTTGAAGTCATGTAGTATCATATGAAGGTAGATTGGTTTAGATGTGCACTAAAAATTCACCCTAAAGGAATCACTGAAGTAACACAGTTATAGCTATTAAGCCAACAAAGAGGATAAAAATGCAATCTTAAAACTTTTTATTATTAAGTTTTAAGATTGCATTCTAAAAGAAGGCAGAAAAAGGAAAAAGGGAACAAGGAACAGGCAAAATAAATAGAAAACGAGACACAAGATAGTAGATTTAAACCAAGCCATATTCATAATCACCTAAAGTGTAAATGGTCTAAATGTGTCCATTATAACCAGTTGGTTGATGGTGGTGTTGCTTTCAACTGTGTCCTTACTGATGTTCCTGCTGCTAGATCTGTCCATTTCTGAGAGGGGTACTGATGCCTCTAACCTATAATAGTGCATTCATCTATTTCTCCTTGCAGTTTTTGCCTCATGTATTTTTTGATGCTCTATTGTTCATTAAAGATTGTTATCCAACTAGAAAAAGAAAAAAGCACAACCAGACAAACCAGAAAAATATAGAGTACCAGAGTCCTCACTTCCAGGGAAGAGCTTTAAGGCATTTCTTGGGCACCAGGAGACAATGTCCTCCTTATTCACATTGCCTCAGCCCTAGATGAGTATGGTCATGTTTGTACCTTACAGTGACACGTTGCAAATGATAGAAATTCAACTCAAACTGTCACAAGAAAAGAAGGAAAGGCTTGTAACTCTTCAAACATACTGCTAATTAAATATATCTGGACAAAATGACTAAATAATGTCCCAGGATTCAATGCTCTCATGCTTTCTTTTCCCTCCGTTTTCTTTGGTGTTGGCTTGGCTCTCCACATGGAGACCCCTGGCAGGCTTACACCATTCAGCTTCAAGTCCAAAAGGAAGGGAGCACATTTCTGTAGTTCTAAGAGGAACCTCTGCAACTGGTGTATGTTCCATTCTTGAACGGTGGCCGAACAGATGGAAGCCCTTATTGGACAGATCTAAAGTCACTACCTACCCATTGAAGAAGTGAGGAAGTCAGGTCAGCATCACCTGAATTCCAAAAGCTGAGTGAGAGAGGAGCTGTGACCCACATAAATCATGCGCTATTACCAGGGACTTGGAAACTGGACAGACAAAACAACCAATGTCCACTTCAAATGAGGATAAAGAATCTAGGAGAAGAGGTCTATGTGGGGAAATGAACTGGACCCTAGTTCTCCTCTTCCTAAAGCTGTGATTAAAACATATAGTTAAGTTTTACTTTTTCTGTATCCCTCCAAAGTAGTGTATCAAATGAGAACTACTCAAATGCTACGACGTGGGTGAAACCTGAAAACATTATACTAAATGAAAGAAGCCAGACAAATGGTCACATATTGCATGAATACATTTATATGACTACCCAGAAAAAAAGTCAATCTATAGAGACAGAAAGCAGATTGGTGGCTGTCAGGAATCAGGATGAGAGGAGACTGGAAGTATAACCACTTAATGAATACAGGGTTTTCTTTTGGGGTGATGAAAATGCTTTGAAACCTGACATAGGTGGTGGTTACACAACATCATGAATGTACTAAATGCCACTGAATTGTATATTTTTAAATGGTTAATTTTATGTTACGTTAGTTTTACCTCAATTTTCAAAAAATGACTCTAGTCAGTAGGCAAGACTTTAACTGGGGTAGAAATGCTCATCTAGGCCGGGCGCGGTGGCTCAAGCCTGTAATCCCAGCACTTTGGGAGGCCGAGACGGGCAGATCATGACGGAGATCAAGACCATCCTGGCTAACATGGTGAAACCCCGTCTCTACTAAAAAAATACAAAAATCTAGCCGGGCGAGGTGGCGGACGCCTGTAGTACCAGCTACTCCGGAGGCTGAAGCAGGAGAATGGCGGGCCGGGAGGCGGAGCTTGCAGTGAGCTGAGATCCGGCCACTGCACTCCAGCCCCGGCGATAGAGCGAGACTCCGTCTCAAAAAAAAAAAAAAGAAATGCTCATCTTTCTTTCCAAATACCTGTTTAAATGCTGATGGAGGCTCAATCACCTCTTTAACTTGTGTTACCTGGCCTGTGAAGCATTTAATCTGCACTCTCGAGGAAGTGGCCTTCCCCTCCTTGTCAGCCTTCTAGAAGCCCCCTGACCATAAAGTTGTAGGTGATTTTATAGTACATGGCCTCTGATCACTCACTCTCACCTCACCCTCCTGCCTCCACCAAATAGGCTGCTGGTGTGCTTTGGCTTAGGGCATCTTCTACTTCCTCATTTTCTGCATTCTGCTAAGATGGTTCTGTTTTCATTGCATAAGAGTGTAGCTAACACCACATTGATCAATTCCAGTTTTGCATTTTGTAAATTCCAGCTGAGTCCCAACATATAAGCCTCGCAAAAACCTGTCCAGAAATAATTCCAGCAGAGAGGCCAAGCCATTTGAAGGATGGCCCTGGTGGGTTTTGCTAAAGGTTGTATTTCTTCCAAGTGTCAGATCAGATTTTTAGACTGCATTTTCTAAAGTCTGCAGAGATACCAGAAAAACTGGTTTGGAACCACAGGAAGCCACAGAGTTTTAAGAAGATTGTATAAATTTGTATCTGAATGCTGCCTATGAAACTTCAACCGTTCAAAGAAAGACAAGAGTAATTGTTTAAGACATATTTTAGGGAGGAAAATAAATTGGTATAGTGCATATGAATCCCAATGAATGAATTCAGGGGTGCTGAAAATAAAATTTCATTATTCTTTGACAAAACTCTTCTTCTATTCAGAAGGCCTATTCCTCCCAGATGGCAGGAAGCTCTTCTCTTCCTAAAGACTTTCACCCTTTCAAGGTCAATGTCATGCCAAGTTTTGGGAAGGGAAGTATCTGGTTTTTGTATGCAGCCTATGCAGGCATGGCTAAGACATTCCCCAATCACATCAGCTGACCCTATCTTCTACTTCCATGCAGGCATCATAATCACTTTGCTGGTTCTCTGCTCAATTAAGACATGGGAACTTATGAGAGCCTACAAAGCTGTCCACACTCTGTAAGTCTTGACTCTGTGCAGACATTCTCTCTTTGCAGTCTTTCAACCTCCCCAGGACTCTGCTTTCTAAGTTATAGGACCCCTTTGGTCTCAAACCATTCCCTTTCTTAGGAGTTTCTACCACCTACCCAGGACTCTGCTCCAAAAGCAGTGCTCATTCCTCTTTCTGGAATGCACCAAGCACTATTCTCACATCAACTTCCCTTATCTCTACCCTGTGACCCTGTAGGCACACACATATACCCCCAGCTATGAGAATCTTATAGTGGGGAGACCAGAATCACCTAGAAGCTTGAATGGGTGAAAGGACAAGGAAGGGAATAAGGGGAAGGAAGTGAACATTTTAAAATTATTCTGATTGCATTGTCACTTTGAAGATTGCAGACTAGAATGATAACACCTCCCAACACACACACTCGCACATACCCATAAAAGCAGAGGGTGAATTCTGGACAAAAGAATGCAACTGGTTTGGTCCGGGCGCAGTGGCTCATGCCTGTAATCCCAGGACTTTGGGAGGCCAAAACGGGTGGATCACGAGGTCAGGAGATCGAGACCATCCTGACTAACATGGTGAAACGCTGTCTCTACTAAAAATACAAAAAATTAGCCGGGCGTGTTGGCGAGCACCCGTAGTCCCAGCAACTCGGGAGGCTGAGGCAGAAGAATGGTGTGAACCTGGGAGGCGGAGCTTGCAGTTAGCTGAGATCTCACCACTGCACTCCAGCCTGAGGGATACAGCGAGACTCTGTCTCAAAACAAACAAACAAACAAAAAAGAAAGCAACTGATTTCAAGACATTTATACCGATTCTTTCCTTTCATTTGGTGCTGGGGCATTGGTGTCCTCCTGAGCCATCTCCTTGAGTTAGCTTCCCTGTTTGCAGGCCCTATCTAATCAAGGAGATGCTTTGGGAAGGAAACCTAACATGATTGAGTGCCCTATCTCAGAAAGCACTCCAAATAATGGCTATGACTTGTAATTATCTGTAAGACAATCCAGTACACATCTCTATTTAAAGAGCTCTGGTCCAATGAACATTTTTGCCCACACAGATGGAAAGGTGTTCAACACTCTGTATCATCATTTTGAGAAGTAACCTATATTGCTATGTACTATTATTAAATATGTGTGTGTTCGTATATGGGGGAGGGCAGCATTTGCTCCCCAACTGGATATTAAGCTCCCAGGGCTTGGACCCTGTTTTACATTCTGTTGTTTGTCCCATTATTTTATTCTGTGTGCATAACATAGCGTTCTGCTTATAGAAGGTGCCTTAAGAAATACTTGCAAAAGAAGATGGATGAATGGAAATCATATACTCTTAAGGCTAAAGAGATTTTGAAAATCTATAGTCTTTTTTGAAAACTTCAAATGGGCAATACTAAAGCCAACTCAAATAAATGAGAACTTATTCAATTTTTTTAAACCTCCAGCAAAAAGTTTCTAAATCTATTTTCATAAAATAGTATTATATGGCATTTGACAACTCTATCTAAAACTTCATCACCACATCCTACCTGAATATATCAGAGAAAATAACATACTGGACCGCAGTCTAAAAGATCTGGATGGCCTGGTTCTGTGGTTCACAGGATTTGACCTTGGCAACATCATTTACCCTCTATGGATTTCACTTTCTTCATCTATAAAAGTATTGGGGTTGACTATAGCACCTCTAAGCTCACTTCCATCTCCAATTTTTTTTTAATCCTTGTTATTTGTGTGTCAGGATATGAATGAGTGAGACTGTTTCAATATAGCAACTGTGGCATTTCTTCTCTTGCTTTACTGCTTTAAAAGCACTTAGAATATAAGCGTTTCTCTTATTCTTCTGGGAGGACTTGAAGATTAACAGCCTCTCTTGCCACCCCAGGAAGGAGGGATTAGATAATTGACCTGATAAACAATCCAGGGTCTATTTTTAAAGAGTAAGAGAAAAGATGTTCAGAAGAGAAGGAGCATCTGTGATGGATACGCAAAGAAAGAGGGGGATTTCCTCCAGACTAAGAACAAATCAGGGTCTTTGACCTGGGTTAGGGAGAGAGGGGTTGGTAAAGGAGCCTCTAACCCTACCCTGTGGAATTTACCCAAGAACTGAAAGCTAACTACGAGTTCAAAGAAGCTCATGGCTCATTATCCACCAAGTGCCCAGCCTTGAGTTAGGCATGAACCTCCCAAACCTTTGCCAGAACCCTCTCCGCTAGCTCCTGTTGGTTGTCCCAAGAGGACTCCACTTTGACTGCAGCCAGCACCTCTGACGGAGTGCCCAGTGGAATGATGCCCAGTGGAATGATCCTCCAAAGGGGAGGATCCAGATTTTGTGGGCCCAAAACATACACAATTTGGGTCCCTCTTTAAGAAATCAACACAACATTACACATACAGAAATAGGTAAGAATGGAAATATACATTCGGCATAAGAAGCCATAAGAAATTGCACGTTTTTAAAAGCTAACAAAGACTACAAACACCACAAAATCCAGAAAAATAAGAGAATATGTTTTGTGCATTAACTGCTTGACACTACTGTCTCATACTTGTTTTCCACATTCAATGGTGATATATTATTTGATCGCCTCTTCTTATGAATGATTTTATAACATTTTCTATAGAGAAAATAGAAAGATAAGTTAGTCTTTCCTCTAGTATAGTTGATCAAAATATTTTTTGACAGTTGGGATGAATAAAACATGACTTCACACATGGACATCATTACTGTTTTGTAGCATTGCCATAGGTTTGTGCCTCCAAATACAGAAAGTCTAATAAATTCTATTTTGTGTAAGTCCCACAAAAAAAGGAAAAAAAACTATATATGTTGGTGTGTTTATAATTGCATATACTGCATCATAAAAGATACTCCTAAGACTCAAGAACTTCCATTTTAACTAGGCATCAATGAGAAACTCATCCTCCACTTAAAATTTTAAACATAAAGTACACCAAAAAACTGAAAGCCGTGACTCAAAGAGATATATGGACACACCCATGTCTGTAGCAGCATCTTTGTAATAGCCAGGAAGTGGAAACAAGCCAAAGTGTCCATCAACAGACGAATAAATAAAGAAAATGTGGGATATACATATAATAGAATATTATTCAGCCTTAAAAAGGAAGGAAATGCTGGCACTTGAGATACCATGGCTGAACCTTCATGACATTATGCCAAATGAAATATGCTTGTCACAAAAAAAGACACATATTGTATGATTCCATTTATGTGAGGTTCCTAGAGTAATCAAATTCATAGAGACAAAACGTAAAATGGTGGTTGTCACGGACAGGAAGAAAAGGGAACGGAAAACCTCCATTCTACTTCTTGTCTCTCTAAATCTGATTACTGTAGGAATCTCACATAAATGCAATCATATAAATATCTGTCTTTTTGTGGCAAGCATATTTAATAGGTACAGAGTATCAGTTTCACAAGATGAAAAGAGTTCTGTGGATAGATGGTAATGATGGTTGCACAATAGTGTAAATGTAATTAATGCCACTACACTGTACACTTAAAATTGGTTAAGACGACAAATTTTAATGTGTGTTTTACCGCATTTTTAAAATAAAAAATATTGCACATCAGATCATTGAAAGAACATTTCAGAGTAACATCTGGATCTGTACATTTCAAACCTCGTCCTCTGTTACTGCTCAGATACTTCAGGCACAGGATGCTGTAGGGCAGTGCTTCTGGACCCACACCTTCAGGTCATGATGCCACAGTGGACAAAAGAAGCTTCCGGGAATACCTTTCCTCACCAAATGGCTGGGAACAGTCTCACTAAAGAAGCAGTTGTGATGCTCATAACTATAGTCCACTACATGCAAACTAAAGGCATTCTTAGCTCAATTTCCTCTTACTTGGATCCCAGAGATGCCCCTACTTGTTCTGCCCCCACCCAACACAAGGGAAGTATGACACAGATAAAGTCAGGCTGGACAGAAGCAGTGATCAAAACTGATAATGATGAAAATGTGTTAATTATAATATGAATTTTACAAAAATAGAAGAACCTGTGAACATATGTCTAGCATGTCTCCTGGGATGTTGGAAGGGGCCATGCAGATGCAGGGCCCTGAAGGGTCAGCTGCATTGATTTCTCAGTAAATCCTACTCTGAAAGTCCATTCCACTGTAAAATCCTTTCTATTTCAGGAGCACTCCCACTTGTTTTGTTCTCACATGATATGTGAACTACCAGGTCAAAATTCTTTGTACAATAATCTTTTCGGATAGACATCCTATATCACTTTTTATATTCTATCAAAATATTCCTAGTCTTTTTAACTTGTGTTTGTAGTTACTGTTTTTCAAATATTTTATTGCACCTGCATCTGCGTGATCTATCATGCATTGTGAACTACTTGAAAACAAGAAATAGTCCTATCATGAAACTCAGTAGAATACTACAGGCAATCACATGTTCCATAAATGTATTTGGACAAGGTAATGCTTGTGTGTGGTGTGTGAGGAGTGTGTGTGTAGCAGGGATCTGTTCTCAAAGCTTAACAAGTTGTCCAAATCCATCCTCAGTTGTGGGATCCAGAGCCAGATACAGAACACTGGCCAGGGTTTTTTAATTTTGCTTTTTATTTTATAAAAATAAAAAGGTTTTATTTTAGTTTGGGTTTTTATTTTATTTTGCTTTTGTGTTTACTACACAAGTGTATATACATCTGTATCAGTTAGAAATTGAGTTCAACTATGAGTAGTAGAGACCTAAAAAAAGGTGACTTAACTAAGATAGATTTCTTTCTTTGTCATGTGGTAAGTCCAATGGTGAGCAGTTCAGGGCTGGCATAAGAGCTCCACACTGTCACCAGGAATCCAGGCTCCTTTCAGCTCTCTGTTTCAAAGTACTGGCCCTTATCCTCACACTTACAAGATCGTCGCTGGAGCATCAGCCCTTTGCAGGCCATCACATCTGCATTCTTGGCAGAAAGAAGGAGAAAAGAGGTGGGGAGGCAAGGAACATACCTCTTGGGGGCCTGTTTCCTTTTTAGGAGTATTCCTGGAAGCTCTGCTAAACTACTTCTGCCTATATTTTATTAGCCACCCCTAGCTGCAAGAAGTGAGAGGGGGGAAAATTTGGAAATGTGGTCCTTCACTGGATACATGTCTACCTAGAATGAAAATTGAGACTCTGACACCACAGAGGAGGATAGGTACTGCTGCAACATCCCGGGCTGCTCTGGCCCTAAGCAGACTATAGAGAGAACACGGGCTGCCTCTTGTACCTCCATTCTCCCTCCACTCCACTTAGAAGCCATCCTCCTGCTTCAAAATAGAGCCAGACACTGAGCAATGGAGCAATAAATTATGAGAAATTTTAAACACTCCCTTTCTGTATTAGGCCATTCTCACATTGCTACAAAGATATACCTGGCCGGGCGTGGTGGCTCACACCTATAATCCCAGCACTTTGGGAGGCCGAGGCCAAGGGAGGCAGATCACCTGAGGTCAGGAGTTCGAGACCAACCTGGCCAACATGGTGAAACCCCATCTGTACTAAATACAAAAATTAGCTGGGCATGATGGCAGACGCCTGTAATCCCAGCTACTCGGGAGACTTAGGCATGAGAATCACTTGAACCTGGAAGGTGGAGGTTGCATTGAGCTGACATGGTGCCACTGCACTCCAGCCTGGGTGACAAGTGCAAGACTCTGTCTCAAAAAAAAAAAAAAAAAAAAAGATATACCTGAGACTGGGTAATTTATAAAGAAAAAAGGTTTAATTGACTTTTGGTTCCATAGGGTGTACAGGAAGCATGATGCCGGCATCTACCCGGCTTCTGGGGAGGCCTTAGGAAACATAATCATGGCAGAAGGTGAAGGGGGAGCAGGCACATCATATGGCTAGAGCAACAAGAAAGACAGAGAGAGAGAGAAGGTGCTGTCCACTTATGAAACAATCAGATCTTGTGAGAACTCTATCACCATCAGGAGGACAGTACCAACAGGGTACCACTCATGAGAAATCCACCATTCGACATGAAATTTGGTGGGGACACAGATTCAAACCATATTACTTTCCCAGGAATTTGTGTTTTAATCAGGAGCAAAGCCTCGAACTAGAGAAATGAAGTCATTTTCATATATATTCAAGTATCAATAATGGGAGGGAAAGGTTTTCTCTTGTCAGATCCTACAGATGATGTTTCTGTTTTGCTGCTTCTTTTTCTCTTTTAATGTGCCTGTTTTCATTTCAGTGTGTCTCTGAGCACTAACGGTGAATGTTACCCACTATGAATCCTACTGTTTCTTCTTGTTATTTGCATATGGCTAGTCATTCTCCTGATTATAACTATGTAGTGCATATTTTCTCCCCCAAATGGGTGAAAGTCTTTCTAACATTAATACTAATTGTTTCTTAGTGCTCACAGGTTTTATTGGAGGTTTAGCATTCACACAGCAGTTGAGGAAGCATGGTGACAAAGTGCTTTTCATTTTGTGTTGTGGTTACTCAATAACAAGCCTGCTTCAGCACACACTTACGCAGTACATGAGAGATGGTGGGTGACTTTTTATACCCCTAAGTCTGTCAAGTGGGCATTAAGCAGAAAATGAGGTTTAGTTTCCCATGCTGCAGTAAAACATATACTTTAAAAAAGAATACAATTGCCTTTGAATTACTGTTGCTTCATTTTGTGTACTATGGGGTCTTCAGGCAAATATTTCTGCAGACTTTTAGAAAGGATGGAAATAACTGACATTTGTAGAGCCTACATTTATAGTCAGAGCCTAATTTCTTTACTCTCAGATGCTAGCAAGCAAGGAACTGAGTTTCACAGTTTTGAGATGGCCTTTGGGACATAGCTTTTGATCTCCCTTACCTCTAGAATGGCTACCGGCAGTTTTAATAATGTCCTAAATCACAGGTTTCCAGAAGTAATAGCAAACTTACCATTACCTGATCTTTTTCTACCCAAAAATAATGCTATTCCCTTTGAAGCAAATAGCTCTCTACCAGAGCAAGTCAGCAAGGAAATGCTCATTACAGAATGGAGAGGGATGTCAGAGGGTAAGGATAATTCTTTTCCACCATATTTCATTCTTTCCTCTGTTCTTATTCTATGGCAGCCCGACTCAATATACTACTCTAGACCAACAAATGCACTTATGGTTCTTTGGGCCATCAATAAATCAATCACCGAACCTCACAGTAGACAGAAAACATAAAAGATTATTAAGACCAACAAGCCAGATCTGTACTAGTGGCCTTAGAAAGGGGTAAATTTAATCTTCTAGAAGGAGCAAAAGGATCAGGAGTTCAGGTTCCCAGGGACAACAGGCAGCCAGCCAGGGTCACAGTTAATAGGACCTGGCTGCAGCCCACCTCCCATCCTACCTTCTGAACATTTAAACACTCAGGCTATTACAATGCTCAAACATCTCCCACCTTAAAAAAAAAAAAAAAAAGAAAAGAAAAAGAAAAAGAAATGAAATGATCTCTTAGATTCCAATCACTCAAGCCCAATAGCTTTCAAACCTTTCTCACCCCAAAATTTCCTTACAGCATCCCATAGTCATTGTCACCACTTCCTCACCTCCCATATAATCCTCAACCTATTGATACCCAGTCTATTCCCATCAGTGCTCTCCAAGTACCCTCATCCTCATCTCCAATTAAATCCTATTGACAAACCCAATGAACATTTTTCAGTCATTTAATTACAAGCTGTAGCATTTGGCATGTTGAATCCTTTTACTCTTTTGAGTGCCGTGACACTGGACTCCCCTGGCTTCCTCACGCCTCCCTCTGGTTTGCTCTGATGCCTTCCCAAGCTCCTTTTCCAGGTGTCCATCTTGGTTCCTGCACTCCATTCTCGCTATACCTCCCTGAGTTAGCTTACTCCTCTCCTGGTTTCCAACTACTACTTTTGTGGTGATGCTTCTTTAATGTGCACCTCACCCAGATTTCTACCCCAGTTCGACTCAGATATCACTTTTCTAAAAAAAAAAAAATGCACTTCCATTGAGTGCTTAAATATATGGTCTTCTCTCAAACCATCTTCCTTCCCTGCCCCATTTTTCATCTAATGTTTCTACCATCCACTCTTTCACCCAGGCTAGAAAGCCTAGAGGATCCTCTCTACTCTTCATCAACCTGACATTTAATCTACATATTTCTTGATTCATGTCTTCTCTTTATTCCTGAGATTATGTCTTTAGTTCATAACTCTGTCACCTCTTGCCTAAACAACTGCCACATCTCCGAACTGATTGCCATACTTGCATATTTTCCTGCCAGGGTGCTTTATCTGAGATGAACATTTAAGCAACAGGGTAACATCCAAGATGCTTATTGTGGCACAAAGACTCTCAATGCTTTAATCCCAACTTTTTTAATCCAGTCTCACCATTCCTTTCTGTCTGTTACGTCCTTTATGCTCCAGGAAAATGGAGCTGCTGGCAGTATCCAGGACTTACTGTTGTGGTCTTCATTTATGTGCCGGGTGCTCTGCTTGGAACACTCTACCCACCTCCTTCTTTCCTTCATTTTTCATCTAGTTTGATAGCACTCAGGCTTTAGAAATGATCAGGGGAAAGCTCCTCCAGGAAACCATTGCTGACACTCAAGGTGGGTTAGTTGCATTTCCTGGGTGTCCTCATAATGTCTGCATATTTCTACCCCAGAACTATCTCCATTCTACCTGTTATTTCCTTTTAAAAATTTGTTTGTTGTAGTGTTGTTCAAGACGCAGATGGACCCATCACAGCAGTTTAATCCAACCTCCATCCCAGAGTCTTCACAAATGCTTACCCAAGAAAATTCTCGGGACGATTCAGGGGCCTCTGAAATCTGTTCCAAGATGTTGATAAAGAACCTTAGTAACTTGACTATCAACGCCACTAATGAATCCCCTTCCCCTCTACCAGAAGAGTCACTCCATCGAGTGATAGATGGAATTGCTGCAAGAGCACCAGTCCTCAGGGAAATCAGAGATGACTTGATTTACAGAAGGAGAGGAGTAAGAACATTGCTGTCTGTGCAGAGAGAAAGGATGGCAAGATTCAGATACATGTTACTGGGCAGAGTTCGTACGCATGAAAGAATACTAACAAACACTGGGCTTAAGGGAGTTAGGAAGGAATCAAGACCATTCAAATGTCCCTGCAGTTTCTGCGTGTCTAACGGATGGGACCCTTCTGAGAATGCTAGAATAGGGAATTATGAGACCAAGCCACTTCAGCCATGAAACTTATTCTTGCACCTTTTTCTTCTTGCTGGTAATCCTATATAGCAGGTTGTGAAAGCTATTCTATGCTAGTATAGACTATACACCAATAATATTAACGAGTTCTAGGATGTATTTTTCTTCTTGTATCTTTTTCTTCCTACTATGATACTAGCCATTTGTAAGGGATCTTTGTCATTTGAATGTATTTGAATAACTTTAGCTTTACTGTTTGATTTGACCCAAAGACATAAGTATTCCCATGTGTCTGAGAAGCCCAAAGTCAGTGAGATGAAACCCAACATGAAGAAATTGAAGCAAAGTTACTTGTGGATAAAGAAAGCATTAGGTAGTTTGGCTATAGCATAATAACTAGATTTTCTGGCTTTCAAAAATTTGGATTGCAATCACAGCAAACGTTGTTATTTTTACAGTTTTCAGTACAAAAAGGTGTTTATATAGAAACAATAAAGTTGACATTTGAGTACCTTTTAAAAAAAAAAAAAAATTTGTTTGTGCACACAGGTGAATTCACTGTGAAACTAATGAAGATTTGGGGTCTTCACTTGCATAGTCCCTTTCCAAGGCTCTTAGCTAAATATGCATAATTTTGCATTCTTTTTCTAATGAGGGCCCCAAATTTGTACAAGCCACAGGTCCTTCAAAATTCGAATCCATCCCTTTTGGGGGTCTATTTATCTTCTAGTCAGTAAATTCTGTAAAGGCATAGCCTATGTCTTATTTATCTTTGTATCAACTACACACATGAGGCACTTAATAGCTGGTTGTTGAATGAATGAAGGACCCAAAAGTCTAATGCAACATTGGAAATGAAGGAAAAAACCAACAATGGGTGCAAGCTGTGGCAAATGTGGAAGCAGAAGTCCACAGCATGCGGTAACCCGAGAACCGCCAAGAGGAGGACATTATGCAGGATGCCAGGGTCAGAGCAAGGCAGTGAATAAGACCTCACACAGGGAGCAAGGGTCAGAAGCCAGGCAGGCAAACACAGGCCTGGAATGTGCAGATACTGGTGGGCAGCACAGAGCAGTAGGTCGAAGTCCATGCCAATGGCCAGGAACTAGAGGAGCAAGACAAAGCTAGCAGGAACACGGAAACAAAACAGCAACGACAAGCAAGCACTTCCTGCATCGCTGACGGTTCTTCTATAGTTCTTCAGCTGCACAAACCATCCTGGGATAGCCAGGGTGATGGCAGGGCAGGGATTCAAAACACCCAGCCAAGAGATGGGGCATGAAGGGGACAAAGGATTCTGACTACCAATGTGTTTATCACTTGGAGTGCTGTCCAGGGAATATCTACGTCCAAACCTGAGCACCTACTTAAAATTAAATTATGAAAACACTGCTGAGTTCACAAAGCCCTTTAAAAAAAAAAAAGAATAAATAAAAATTCTGTTATCCATTCTGTTTTGAGGTATTCCTTTGAAGATTTGCTTTCAATGATGTGACAATAAATGGTTATGTTGTAGTAAGAAATCAGGACAGCAGTTATGTAAAAGAGGCAAAAATTGTTTCATTAAAATGCATGGAGAGAGAAGCAATGGATTATAATATAGATCACGCTAGAGATGAGCAGATTACTGAGCACCAGGCACACAAGGGAGACAGATTAATGAAAAATAAATAAAGGAGCTTCAGAAAAACAGCATGAAGCTGAACACTGGTCTGCTGCATATCATAAAATATAAGCCCAAAGGTGAGTGGAAAATCATTTCATTTGGAATGCTGAGTTGAAAGTTAATGTGATTTGCTTCTTTTCCTATTCTCCATTGCATTTGTTTATCTTTTAGATAATTAAACATAATTTTTAATAATAGGAAACATCAATATAGTGGAACATCTAATGCAAGCTGCTTCCCCTGGAAAAATGTCAAGGGCATGGTACAGTTTTCTGAACGGTATGGACAGTCACTGCAACCTGTAAATTAAAAAACCAACCCTTCTTGTCATGACTTCATTATGTGTTTTTCCTGAAGGTCTTCATGGTTGTTACTTTGAAGGGGAGGCCACTTAAAGTATTAGGAGGAGAACAAAATTTGGAGTCAGATGATGCAGGGTTCAGAAGCCAATGCTATTTAACATTCATAGTGTGTGATTAAAACAAATTACCAAGTGTCTTTGAGCTTCAATTTTTGGCAGGGAAAAAAATGACACCTGTCTTAATTAACCCAGAGTTTTCATTGCATCTCAAATGATATAAGGAAAAATAGTTTTTAAGAAGCTGTACAAACATAAATTGTAAACTATATGTAACAAATTCTATCCGGTTTCAGCTGAGTGTGAGTTTCACACTAATTGAAGAATAAGAAAGCACACAGCAACCACCTGAAAATTATACCCACTATTTATGTGCTGATACTGACAGTGTAAGACAGATAGTGACTATTTTTAAAAATGGTATTAGTTTCTGATTATTTACTTAATCATTTTTAAATTAGGCTTATAATTTCTATAATGTGTAGGGTTAAACAAGTCACCTCTTTTGGATTTAATAAGTTACATTATTTTTGATAATTATATATGCTTCTGAACATTTATATGCCTAATCAGAGGCTTAAAAGTTTTAAGGCAGGTAAAAATAGCTGAATTATATGCAAAAGCTCTGAAAAAAATGTAAGAAAACTGCTAGCAACTATAAGATGGAAATAAAACTCTGTGAAAACAAACAATGAAAAATAAGAATGATGCTGTGACAATTCCCTATATTGGAACAGCCCTCCATGGTTCATGGACCTCTTTCCCTGCAGGGAAACTTACAAGAAGGAGGTTAATGGGAAGAACTACCCCTGTCAATGCTGCATTTGTCCTTGGGGCCACAGCTAGTAATCACCATGTCCCTTCTCCACTCTCATTCTAACTTTCCCTCACTCTCAGCTATCACCTCTATAGGTCTAGGTGGCTTATCTGAAGGTAAGACCCAAATATTTATTCCTGAGGGGTCTGAGCCAGTGGTAATCATACTCTTCTCAGGCCAGAGCAGTTGCACGTATTTGTTTACATTTATAATTGGGTAAGGAAGTACCAAGAGGTGTCTAAGTATATAGTCTGGGTTCCACATGTTTTTCTCCCTTCACCCACTGTATAAAAGCAGCCCTACCTCCATTTGTTGGTTAGGGACAATTACCCCTGCCAAAATAGCGACTTCTGCTTTGCCTCCTGGTTTCTAAACACAGAGAGTCCAAAGGGCCAAGAACAATGATAGCTTGTAGTTCAATGGGATCCTTGCTGTGTCCCCTGGCAAGAGTATGCCCCCTTTGTGGACTACGACCTCTAACCCTGCAAAGCTCAGAGTTGTAGGGATGAAAAGTAATGTTTCCCAAGGCAAGTACGGAGTGTGATGGTAACTGGGAAGATTTCTGCTTCAACTCCTTGTGATACGGTTTGGCTGTGTCCCCACTCAAATCTCATCTTGAATTGTAGCTTCCATAATCCCCACATGTTGTGGGTGTCGTGGGAAGGACCCAGTGGGAGGTAACTGAATCATGGAGGTGGGTTCTCATGACAGTGAATAAGTCTATGAGATCTGATGGTTTTTAAAGGGCAGTTCCTCTGCACACACGCTCTTGCCTGCTGCCATACAAGACATGCCTTTGCTCCTCCTTCACCTTCCACCACGATTGTGAGTCCTCCCCAGTCATGTGGAACTGTGAGTCCATTAAACCTCTTTTTCTTTATAAATTACCCAGTCTCTGGTTTTTCTTCGTAACAGTATGAGAATGGACTAATACAGTAAATTGGTACCAGGTGCTGCTATAAGGATACCTGAAAATGTGGAAGCAACTTTGGAACTGAGTAACAGACAGAGGTTGGAACAGTTTGAAGGGCTCAGAAGAAGACAGGAAAATGTGGGAACATTTGGAACTTCTGAGCTTGGACAGTTCAGAAGACAAGAAGATGTGGGGAAGTTTGGAACCTCTTGGAGACTTGTTGAATGGCTTTAGCTTTGGCCAAAATCTGATATGATATAGACAATAAAGTACAGGTTGAGGTGGTCTCAGATGGAGATGAGTAACTTGTTGGGAACTGGAGTAAAGGTCACTCTTGCTTTGCAAAGAAACTGGTGGCATTTTGCCACTACCCTAGAGATCTGTGGAACTTTGAACTCCGCAGAGATGATTTATGGTGTCTGGCAGAAGAAATTTCTAGTGGCAAAGCATTCAAGAGGAAGCAGAGCATAAAAGTTTGAAAAATTTGGAGCCTGACGATGCTATAGAAAAGAAAACCCCATTTTCTGGAGAGAAATTCAAGCCAACTGCAGAAATTTGCATAAGTAACAAGGAGTCAAAGGTTAATCACCAAGACAATGGGGAAAGTATCTCCAGGACATGTCAGAGACCTTCACAGCAGTCCTTCCATCACAGGCCCCAAGGCCTAGGAGGGAAAAATGGTTTCCTGCACCAGGTGCAGGTCCCCACTGCTGTGTACAGCTTCAGGACTTGGTACCCTGCAACCCAGCTGCTCCAGCTGTGACATAAAGGGGTCAAGTTACAGCTCAGGCCATTGTTCCAGAGGGTGCAAGCTCCAAGACTGGGCAGCTTTCACATGGTATTGGTCCTGTGGGTGCACAGAAGACAAGAATTGAGGTTTGGGAATCTCTGCCTAGATTTCAGATCATATATGGAAATGCATGTATGTCCAGGCAGAAGTTTGCTGCAGGGACAGAGTCTTCATGGAGAACTTCTGCTAGGGCAGTGCAGAAGGGAAATGTGGGTTTGGAGACCTCACACAGAGTCCCCACTGGGTCACTGCCTAGTGGAGCTATAAGAAACTGGCCACCATCCTCCAGACCACAGCATGGTAGATCCACTGACAGCTTGCACTGTGCACCTGGAAAAGCCACACTCAACGCCAGTCGTGAAAGCAGCCAGAAGGGAGGCTATACCCTTCAAAGTCACAGGGGCAGAGCTGCCCAAGACCACCTGACCTCTTGCATCAGCATGACCTGGATGTGAGACATGGAGTCAAAGGAGATCATCTTGGAACTTTAAGGTTTAATGACTGCTCTGCTGGATTTCGGATTTACATGGGGCCTGTAACCTCTTTGTTTTGGCCAATTTATTCCATTTGGAGAGGGTGTATTTACCCAATGCCTGTATCTCCATTGTATCTAGGAAGTAATTAACTTGCTTTTTGATTTTACAGTCTCATAAGCAGAAGAGATTTGCCTTGTCTCAGACGAGACTTTGGACTTGGACTTTTGAGTTAATGCTGGAATTAGCTAATACTTTGGGGGACTGTTGGAAGGGCATGATTGTGTTTTGAAAAGTGAACACATGAGATTTGGGAGGGGTCAGAGGCAGAATGATATGGTTTGGCTGTGTTCCCATCCAAATCTCATCTTGAATTGTAGCTCCCATAATCTCCACGTGTCATGAGAGGGACATGTTGGGAGGTAACTGAATCACTGGGGTGGGTTTTTCCCATGCTGTTCCCATGACAGGGAATAAGGCTCAAGAGATATGACAGTTTTATAAAGGGCAGTTCTCCACACACATTCTTGCCTGCCACCATGTAAGTCATGCCTTTGCTGCTCCTTCACCTTCCACCATGATGGTAAGGCCTCCTCAGCCAGGTGGAACTGTGAGTCCACTAAGCCTCTTTTTCTTCATAAATTACCTAGTCTTGGGTATTTCTTCACAGCAGTATGAGAATGGACTAATACACCTTGGTTTCAGGATCCATGTATTCCTGCTATTGGGGACATGGCATCATATGAAGTTGTCTAATTTGGTGCAAGTAATACTTCTGGAACTCTGACATTTCTTCCTCACAAAATATTGCCTCCAAAGCAGCACTTCATGTGGCCCTTCAGTTTCTAAGCTCTACAAAACCAATTCCTTCTACATAGTGCAATTTTTGTTATTTTCTTTGGATCCCAGTGTCATAGGCCCATACCTTCAATTCCTTTACTGTGAGGGTGGTCCCTAGACAGATGCCATGTTGTATAGAATTACATGCCTGTGGAGCAGGCATTGTAGAAGCCCCTGGATAGTGTTGCTGGCTAAGACCCTGAGGGAAGGAAAAGCAAACCCATACCAGGAACAGGCAGAATAAATATCTGATCTGGAGAAGACAAACCACTAATAGCTCCAGGATAGAAGGGGTCTAGTGTAGCAAATTTGCCCCAACTAGCTGGTCTTGAGGAATGGTGTCATATCGGGTGTTCAGCATTCATCTATGTTCTGGCACTTTGGGCATTCAAATAATGTAGTGGCTAGGTAAGCCTTGGTAACTGGAAGCCCCACTTTTGGGCCCATGTGTAGCCTATTTCTCTGCCACCATAGTCATTCCACTCATGTGCCCATTGAGCCACTTCCATGATGGCCAATGATGGCATTAATTGGTTGAGTAATTTTGTCTATTTGGTTGTTCAGGACTTTTCTGTGGTGAGTGCTTTCTGGTGTGCATTAATGTGTGATATAAAGTCTTCACATTTGAGGCCTATCCCATATGTCCATCCACACGCCTCTACCCCAGGCTTCTTTGTCTCTAATCTCCCAGTTGTTTGTCTTTTATGCCCCTGACTAGCTGTGGCCACTCTTCTTCCACATGTAGTGAATGACTGGATGTGGAGGATGTCCATTTATTGCTGTCTTTCAAAGCCACCCTTTTGAGTGGATATAATGCAGGCACTGTTTTTTTGTTTGTTTGTTTGTTTGTTGCTTGCACTAATTTAATTTATTGAGCTGGCCCATTTGTAAACCAAGTTTAAGGCTTTTCATCCTCTTTGAGATGACCATATAAGACCCTCTCATATGACCATAAATGTGAGCTGGGACAGGGATGCTGGTGCAATTATGATAGGTAAGAGCAGATCTGGGCCACCTGCTCATACAGCTGATTCTTGCCCTTTTAGTTCTGCATGGGCTGAATCTTAGGTGCACAATTTCCATCTTAAGATGCATTGTTGCTGGTTCCCTGTGACTTCATAATGCATGGCCACTTGGTATCATATAGTCAAGCATCCTATTTCAATCAGGACACTGTAATATGCCAATGTCTTAGTTCACTTCATGCTGCTATAACAGAATATCTGAGATTGGGTAATTTATAAAGAATAGAGATTTATTTCTTACAGTTCGAGAGGCTGGGAAGTCCAAGGTTGAGGGGACTACAACTGGCAAGGACCTTCTTGCTGTATCCCATGGTGGATAGTGGAAGGGCAAAAGAGCAAAGACTTGTGCAAGAGAGCGAAAGGTGCTGAACTCATCCTTTTGTAAAAACCCACTCCTGCAAAGTAAACCTACTCCTGATATAATGACATTATGAGGGCATAGCCCTCATGACCATCACCTCATAAAGGCTCCACCTCTCAATGCTGTTGCACTGGGGACTAGGTTTCTAATGTGTAAACTTTAGAGATACATTCAAACCACAGAAGCCAGAAACATTCTCAAAATAACTATGTAATTTTCTACTGAGATGGCATAGCCTTGCTACAGAATTCCAGGGCCCTTCATCGTGATTCTCCCTCTGGGTCTTGCCATAAATCCCATGCTGAATATTTTCCTACCACCAACACTCTAACTCCAGTGGCCATATCATATGGCCCTAGCAGTAGAGTTGCCTGTATCACAGCCTGGATCCGCTAGTCCAATACATGAGCCAGAGCAGGAGTCCTATGAAATGTGCTGCCTCTGGAACCCATTTGAATGCTATGCTTCTTTCTTTATTGTAGAGGATATACAATGCAATCACTTGTCTTTTACTTTAGAGGGGATATGCTGGCATACCCCTGACCATCAGACTTCCAAAAACCTTTACTGAAATTGCAGGTCCCTGAATCTTCATAAGGTTTATTTTCCTATCTCTGAAAAATATGTTCTTAACAAAGGCTTCCAACATACTAGCAACCTATTGCTTGTCCTGCCAAATCAACATGATGTCATCAATATAGGGTCAATGTAACAATCTGCAGGATGGTCAGGTGGTCCAGATGTCTTCAGATTATACTATGATAAAGAGTAGGAGACTTAACATAGCCCTGGGGCAAAACTCTAGATAAATAATGTCCATTCCACAATCTGAACTATTTCTGATCCCCTTTTCTGGTTGCAATAGACAATATTTCACCAAGTCAATGGCCATATGCCATGTAGCTGTGGATTTATTAATCTCCTCCAGTCATAAAAACATAACCAAAACAACAGCAGCAATTGGGACCACTATTTGATTGAATCTGTGCTAGTCTGCAGTCTTTCTGCAGGATCCATCCAGGTTGAGCAGGACCCAGATTGGGTGAATTAAATAGAGATGACTGAGAGTATCACCCCTGCAGTATTTAGGTCTTTAATGGTGGTACTAATTTCCACCCTTCCCCAGGACATGAAATCAATTTTGCTTTACACTCTTGGCCAGGGAGGGGTGGGAGTTTTAAAGGCTTCTACTTAACCTTTCCCAGCATGATAGTGCTTATCCCATAGCCAAGGATCTGATGTGGGAGTTACTCCAGTGGTAAGTATATCAGTTCCGGTAATGTACTCAGACACCAGAGAAATAACCACTAAGCATGACTGCAGACCCATAAGCCAGCTGGAAGCCAGACATTAACCAGGACTATATTTTCTGTCTCACTTGCCCCCACTCTAACGAAGGGGACTACAATGATGCTTTGGAGCTCCGGGTGTCAATTTACACCTTGTATACATAGACCTCAAAATGTCTATGTATTCCTCTTTCCCCAGTGTACAGTCACCCAAGTAAATGGTCATGGCTCTTTTTGAAGAAGGACTAGAAGAGACATCGCAGCATATTCTGGCTGCAGTATTGCAAGGTCCTTCTTCCTGGAGGTCCAGTCACTCTTCAGTCAGTGAGCTCTAGTTTTGAAAACTGGCTAAGATCGAAGAACAGAGTAAGAACTTTTTTACTGGAGAATCACCTTCATGCTCCTGCTGTTCTATTCTTATTTTCTGATTAAAGATGTTCAGCAGCACCTTTATTTTCTGCCTGTCCATACTGTCCCTAAAGATGCCCTGCTTTATTAACTGTCTTCACAACTGAATGCATGTCAAGCCCCCTCAACTGTGCCTCTAACCTTGCTAATCATTTTAGTTATTATGACCTCCCAGCTTCAGGCAGTTAGATACCAACATCTGACCTCTCTTGAGGTCGGAGAAGGGATTATTCTCATGGTTGTTAATGAGCCCAGCCCTGGGACCCACCTGCCCCACCATCTACCCTGACCTGCAGTGGAGGCTCTCCACTGGGTTTAGCAAAGCTGGTGCCATCTCACTGGCACATTCCTGATGGCCACGGTGAGTGGTGTGCCCTCTAGACCCTCCCATGGAACATAATTCTCCAGGAGGTCTTATGGTCTCACGTAATATATTCATTCCATCTAGCCCATTTTCCTAAGGCTTTTTATTTCTTCCTCTACTAGCTGTCGGAAAAACTCAGCTATTCTCACTTTTCTTCTCACGGGCCATTGCTTCCTTCAGATTTCGGGAGTCACCCCAGCAGCAATTCCGCCCCATCTGCTAGGATCCTTGCCAGGGTGTTAAATTTCATGTCCTGAGAAAGTGCCCCCAAGTCAATGAATTCTGGTTTAAACAATCTTTTGCCTGGTCCCCTTAATGAAGGCCCCTCAGAATCCAATCCCAGTGATGTTCCTCTGAATCCTGCTGGTACAGGACAGGCAATATTTGCAGTTCCTTCAGGGTATTATCTCTTTCCTCCCTTATCAGGCCTCGTATATCTCCAGCCAGGTTATGCTTGGATTTAACCCAAGCTGTGAATCTAACAGCCAGGAGAGGAGATGGGGGCAAGTGCTAGAGAGGGGTGGGCTACCCCTGTAGGCTCCGAAGATTCAAGGTTTCTGCAGAGCCACAATTCTTAAGGACATCCATGCAGATGTCTCTATACCACATTTCAGGGTCCCAGATTTTCCTAGTCAAAGACCTGAAATTAACATAACAGACATGCCTTTGCTGAACATTTAAATGCATCCCAAACTCTGAAATTTTATTGCATTCTGAGTCTGCCTCCTAGCTGTGTCCAATCTCCCACTTCAGGGGAAAAGGACCTCTTTGTAAACTACCAAGTCTTCTGGCACTAAGATTTAGCCTTTAGCTGTTTGTTAACTACCTCAGTTTCTCTTCAATTGTCCCTCACTCCCAAAGGCATCATTACCACCAGCTAACCTCGCTGTTCTTGTAGACATCATTCCTTCATATCTTTCAAATACCTGAATCATCACACTGATAAAAGTGTTTCTCTCCACCAGCACATTTTCCCCAAATAATCACAGGAGAAATCTTCAGCAACTGGACCACCTTGTGCCAGGGATTAGCTATGCCCCACGTTCCATTCAGGGTGAGATCCTTCTTACCAATCAGGCAGTAAGTGAGCCAGTCCCCACTTAGATCACTATTTTCTTAGACCACTTTTGTGACTATTTTCTTGGACCAATTCTGGTACTACCTGTGTCAATTCAGGTGCTCCAAGAAACAGACACCAAGATAGGATGAGATATGCAAGAGTATTTATTAGAGACATGCCTGTGAAGGAGCAGGAACACCTTGGCAGATCTGAAGGTACAGCCACAGCTTCTAGAAGCTGCAAGCCAATTCTGCTCCCACAGCAAGTTCTCTCAAAGGGAGATCTGAGCAGTGCTTCTCCATGGCACCACACACATGCAACAAAACACACATATAATGGCATATTTCAGCAGGAGACTCAGCTATGAATGAGTCCTATTAATGCCTATTATGCACTAATGTATATTAATGGACATCAGAACTAATCACTACCTTGGAATAATTCATATTGTGTTCATGCAGGGCTAGATAAATAAAATATGCAAATATTAATAAAAATTATGGACTTCTCAGAATGGCATATGCTACACCAAGTTATAGCTATTATTAAGAGTCAATAAGGTTGGCAATAGCGACAGTTGCCTTTTCTGATGAAGGAATTCTAGATTAGTTGGCAATAAATGTGCAAGAAATGCTTCAATCAAATATAGAAGAATCTCAGATCTGTACATTTTTTCTCATGTCCTCAAACATTGTTTACCATGTCTATGTTAGAGGTATGTTATATTTATTCCAAGATACTTATTGTGAGAGGGTCATAAAATAGCAATTTACTAAAGATACACACACACAATGCTTTATCCTGTCTTTTAAATTTCTAATAGATCTTTTTCTTTCCCATTTAATACCTTCTTTTTCTGCACCCGAAAGAATCTGAAAGCAGTTATAATATGGTTCTGGAAGAAGGTAATTACAGATGTGATGTGAAGATTGTATCTTCATAGCAATAACCTGGAATGAGATGAGTTATCCATATTATCTGATCAATACAGGCAGACACTATGGTTAATTCAAGCTCCAATGAGTTTCGGTGTTATTCTTTTTTAAGCAAAAATATCTGGATTAGGAGCCTTTTATTGTGTCTAATAAACCAGATAATCTACCTTAATTGTGTTGCTTTTACCTAATCCACATTGATCTCTACTTTTTCCAAAGTCCTTGAGAATTTAATATCCACAACTTTCTTTCAACACACATTTATTTGTTCTAATAATGATTTATAATAGCAATACTACCTTTTATTACCACCTTATATGTCCCAGAGACTATTTTCAGACTTGAATGTAAAAAAATTAAGAGGAACCTTGTTCTTGAGGACTCACAAACTAAACAGTAAGACAAATGTGTAAAGCCATAACTAAGGGTTTTATAGAGATATGAACAAAGTAGTCTGAGGATACACAATAGGCACATGAATGAATACTCTCCCATATGTTCTTTTCTTGAATAGCATATTGTCAGATACTCAAAAGAAATCTCATATATTTTTCCAACACCTGTAGTAAACACACTAACATATGTTGAACATTTATAGTAGGCATTATAATACATTTTCTCTTTTTCAGTCATTCCACCAATATTGTCAGGTTTAATCTTTGTTGATCATCTCTATCAGTAATATATATAATGACCTAGAGAAAGAATGAAAAGGCCAGGTTTGGTGGTTCAAGCCTGTGATCCCAGCACTTTGGGAAGCCAAGGCAGGAGGACTGCTTAAGCCCAGGAGTTCAAGACCAGTCTACACAACATAGTGAGATCCCATCTCTACAAAAAATAAAAAATTAGCCATACGTGGTGGTGCACATCTGTAGTCCCAGCTACTCAGGAGGCTGAGGCAGGAGGATTGCTTGAGGAGGGAGGTTGAAGCTGCAGTGAGCCATGATTGTGCCACTGCACTCCAGCCTGGATGACAGAGCAAGACCCCATCTCAAAAAAAAAAAAAAGAAAAGAGAAAAGAAAAAAGAACCCAAGAGTAAATTTACTTCTTAGAGAAAAAATACAAAAGAGCATTCAGTATGACTGAAATCTATGCAGTGTAGGATCTGAGAGTCAAAGCAGAATGCCTCAGGGAGAGTTGGCCCTATCTTCTTCCAAATACTGATTCATTCATTCTTTTAAAAAAAAAAAATCAACTTTTATTTTAGATATGAGAGTTAAAGGTGCAGGTTTGTTACAGGGGTATATTGCACCCAGGTAGTGAACATAGTACCCAATTGGGAGTTTTTTAACCCATGCCTCCTCCTTTCTCCCTCCTGCTTCCAGTAGTCTGCTGCGTGTATTGTTCCAATGTTTAAGTCCATGTGTGCTCAATGTTTAGCTCCTACATATAAGTGAGAACATGGAGTATTTGGTTTTCTCTTCCTACATTAGTTCACTTAGGATTATGGCTTCCAACTGCCTCCATGTTGCAGCAAAGGACATGATTTCATTCTTCCTGTGGCTTCACAGTATTCCACAGTGTATATATACCACATTTTCTTTAACCAATCCACCATTATGAGGCACCTAGTTTGATCCCATGTCTTTGCTATTGTGAATAGCGCAGCAATGAGTATACAAGTACATTATGTCTTTTTGGTAGAATTATTTATTTTCTTTTGTATATATATTCAGTCATGGGATTGCTGTGTTAAATGGTAGTTCTAAGTTCTTTGAGAAACCTCCAAATTGCTTTCCACAGTGGCTGAACGATTTACATTCCCACCAACAGTGTAGAAGCGGTTCCTTTTCTCCTCAGTCTCTGCTGTTTTTTGACTTTTTAATAATAGTCGTTCTGACTGGTATGAGATGGTATCTCAATGTGGCTTTGAGATGCAATCCTTTGATGATTAGCAATGTGGAGCATTTTTTCATATGTTTGTTGGCCCACTTATAGGTCTTCTTTTGAGGCATGTCTGTTCATGTCCTTTGCCCATTTTTAATGGGGTTATTTGTGTTTTGTTTGTTGATTTAAGTCCCTTATAGATTCCTGGATATTAGACTTTTGTTGGATGTATAGTTTGAAAATATTTTCTCACATTCTGTAGGTTGTCTGTTTACTCTGTTGACAATTTTTTGTTTGTTTGTTTTCTGTGCAGAAGCTCTTTAGTTTAATTAGGTCCCATTTGTCAATTTTGGGTTTTTGTTGCAATTGCTTTTGGGGACTTAGCCATAAATTCTTTGTGAAGGTTGATGTCAAGAAGGGTATTTCCTCCGGTATCTTCTAGAATTTTTATAGTTTGAGGTCTTACACTTAAATTACTATGCATTTTGAGTTAATTTTTGTATATAATGAAAGGTAAGAGTGTAGTTTCATCCTTCTGCATATAGCTAGCTAGTTATTCCAGCACCATTTATTGAATAGGGAGTCCTTTCCCCACTACTTGTTTTGGTCAGCCTTGTTGAAGATTAGATGGTTGTAAGCATGTGGCTTTATTTCTGGGTTCTCTATTCTGTTCCATTGGTCTGTGTGTCTACTTTTGTACCAGTACCATGCTGTTTTGGTTGCTATAGCCTTATTGCATAGTTTGAAATCAGGCAGTGTGATACCTCCAGCTTTGCTCTTTTTGCTTAGGATTGCTTTAGCTCTATGTGGGCTCTTTTTTGGTTCCATATGAATTTTAGAATTGTTTTTTCTAATTCCATGAAGAATGATGTTGGTAATTTAACAATAGTAGTATTGAATCTGTTCTGGGCAGTATGTTTTGGGCAGTATGGCCATTTTAATGATATTGATTCTTCCAATCCATGAGCATGGAATGTTTTTTCATTTATATGTGTCATCTCTGATTTCTTTCAGCAGTGTTTTATAGAGATTTTTCGTCTCCTTGGTTAGCTGTATTCCTAAGTATTTCATTTTCTTTGTGGCTACTGTAAATGAGTTTATGTTCTTGATTTGATTATTAGCCAGGACATTATTGGTATACAGAAATGTTACTAATTTTTATATATTAATTTTGTATCCTGAAACCTTACTAAAATAGCTTAGGGTTCTAGTAGCTTTTTGGTGGAGTCTTTAAAGTTTTGTAGGTGTAGAATTATCTTGTGAGAGAAGAAAGATAGTTTCACTTATTCTTTTCCTATTTGGATGCCTCTTATTTCTTTATCTTACCTGATTGTTCTGGCTAGGACTTCTCATTCATTCATTTTTTAAAAACATTGATTGAGTGCTTCATCTGTGCCAAGCACTGACAGGCACTGAGGACACAACTTGAGTGAACAAAGCTGACAAACACCCTTCCCTCAAGAGGCTTTTATTTTGGTAGGGCAGATAGGCCATAAACAAGTGAATAAATTAAATATATACTATGTCAGAGGGCAACAAATATTGCAGAGAAAAAGAAAGCAGAGATAGAAGACAGAGAGTGCTGGGGGCTAGAAGGATTAGACTTTTAACTAGGTTGGTGGGGGCAAGCCTCCCTAAAAAGATGACAGTAGCCAAAGGCATGGTCAAAGGAATGAACTAGACAAATATCTCAGACAAGAGTGTTCCAGGCAGATGGAATAAAAGGCCCTTAGAAAGGAGAGTACCTGGGGTATTGGGGGAACAATGAGGGGGTCCATGTGGCAGCAGCAGAACATTGGAGGAGGTTAGGGAGAGATGCAACCAAAGGAGTAATGAGAATCCAGGATGTGCTGGGTCCCAGAAACCCCTGTAAAAATGTCGGCTTTTACAATGAGAGAGATGGGGACAAGCAGAGGATTTGAAGTGGAGGAGTGACATCATTCGACTCACTTTTAAAAGGTTAACTGTGGCTACTGTGTGAAGAGAATGACAGAAGAATAGGGCAGAAGCATGGTAATGGGGAGGAAGAGGAAAACATGGTCAGTTCCACATAGATTTTGAAGGTGAAACCAACTGTATATAAGATGGGAACAAAAAAATAAAAAGGAGCCAATTATGTTATTTGTGATTTTAGTCTGCCCAGTTAGAAGACTGAAGTTGCCATTTACTGACCTGGAAAAGTCTACAGAAGGAGCAGTTTCAGGGAGGAGGATTAAGAGTTGTGCTTTGGGCTGGGCGTGGTGGCTCATGCCTGTGATTCCACACTTTGAAAGGCCAAGGTGGGCAGATTGCTTGAGTCCAGGACTTAGAGACCAACCCCCATCTCTACTAAAAGTACAAAAATCAGCTGGGCATGGTGGAACATGCCTGTAACCCCAGCTACTTGGGAGGCTGAGGCATGAGAATCGCTTGAACCTAGGAGTCAGAGTTTGCAGTAAGCTGAGATCATGCCACTGTACTCCAGCCTGAGCAACAGACTGTCTGAAAAAAAAAGAAAGAAAGGAAGAAAGGAAGAAAGGAAGAAAGGAAGGGAAGGGAAGGGAAGAGAAGGGAAGGGAAGGGGAAAGAAAAGAAGAGAAGAGAAAAGAAAGAAAGAAGTTGTGCTTTGTACATAATATTTGATAGTATATTAGGATCCAAATGGAGATGTCAGGTGGTCAGTTGCCTATACAAGTCAGTAGTTTGGAAACATGATGGAGCTGGAGACATATTTTGGAATCATCAGTCTGTAGATGTGTTTGAGTCATGGAAATGGAAGTAAGCATAAAGGGAGAAAAGGTCTAGGCCATGAAGAAGAGCATGATCCAGCAAAGGATACTGAGGAAGATCAGCCAAGTTAGGTAGTAGAAAAAAAACAAGTAAGTGCCCTGAAAGACACATGGAAAACAGTTCAAGAAGGATATAATGTCAGTTGTGTCAAATACTGCTGAGAAGTCATGTCAGATATGGAACAAACAGAAAACTCAAATGGATCTAGCAACCTGGAGATCATGGTGACCTTGACAAGAACAATTTCAGCAGATCTGGCATCAGCTGACAGTCGAGATGAAGAGGAGATGTTGGGGATCCCTCGATAAGCATGTTGACCTTTTATATTATCCTCCCCTGATCTTTTGATTTCCTTTTTAACCTGAGTCCAAGAATTTAATAAGCAGGAAGGACGCAAAATTGAAGAGGATACCCTGAAATTAAGTTAGCCCATAGTTTACAAAGTATCTCTGTAAGATAATAAAATCTGTTTTGATACAATCAATTCCTCAAACAGCATAGACCTCAATAGACCACAATCTATATTTTCTGATCCAAAAGTCTCATAAAAATTTTTTCTGAGTAGTGAACTTGGTCACAGAACTTTAGATTTACATTTACATGTGTATTGAAAATAGTAAAGTTACTTAAAGTCATAGATGTTCTGGAAAATGTGACACATCCTCTTGCTTTTAGGCAAGATTATATCTGAACCTTTGTTAATATTTAACAATTAATACTGGTCTTAACAGCATTTAACCTAATAGCTACTGTGTTAAAATAATACATTCAACACTGTTTTTTCACCAATATATCGAGGAAAATTCACTCACCCATCACATTATACTATCAGAAAGCTCTAATCAATTCTCTTGGAGGTATCTTAGTATGGGACATTTTGATGACTTTGGGCTGTTTTGGTGAACCTAAAAATAAACTTTTAAATATTTAATTTATTGTATTACTATGAAATGTATCCATATGAAATCCTGCCTGTATTCTTGAGTTTTAACCATGCCTGTCTCTATCTTTTGCATTAAAATGCATTGCTTCAATTTGCTCTTTTTGTCTTTCCATGCACTGGGTAGATGGGGAGGGACAAGAAAAGTTCCCATCTGTAGGATATGATGGCCTTTTAAACACCATTCATCTATCTTTGGGGTGAAACCATGATCATACCTATAATTTGTCTCCATTAGTCCTTGTCTTTAGTCCAACGATCATTTTTACCTCTCTTGTCTAATCTTGTCAAATCCAATGGGCTACAGAATTCTGGGGAAAGTCTGGCCCAATTTCACAAAATTTAATTATTCTACAGTTCTTACCAATTCAGTTTCTCCTTTTAGAAAAATACATTGTTTTTGCTTCTATTTCTCTTAAAATTAGCACTGCCCTGGAGGAATGCTGCCTTTCAAGATGTCCTTCTTTGCAAACATACTATTTTCCATTTATACTAAGAATTTTCACGTTTGTGTTCCTCTTCTGTAATCTACTTTCCAGACTTTCCTTTCCTCCTTCCTATAATTAGTGCCACAAACCACTGGTAAAAGACCAACCTTATCAGAGAGAAGAAGGCCACAGGAGCATATTGTGCATCCTTGAAGGAAAATATTTCAGCACATGAGTTTACATAGTCAAATAAGAAGTTGCATCCCACATTAGAAGATAAGAAAAAAATATGATTAGAAGCATGCTTTCTTTACAAGCATTCATTTATTCAACAGTTATTTAAAGAACAGCTACTATATGCAGGATATGTGGACCCTGGGGAATACAGAGACGACTCTGGCACAAATCCTGCCTTAAAGGAATTTATAGTCTAAAGGGGGGAAAGTAGGGCAGATCTTGTTAAAGTGCAGTGGAGTACAGATTAGGGAGAGAGTTTTTCCAACCAGAAACCTAAAGGAGTGCAGTGGAGAGGTGGCATTTGAATGGCTGTTGAAGAATAAGTGGGGCCTGGAGTGGGGTCTGAAGGCTATAATAAGGAGGAGGGAATTTCCAGAGGAGAGAGATGTGTGAACATAGGACAGCATCCAAAAGGGAAATGAATCCATGCAGGAAACCAAGAGTTAGTAGTGTACATGAAGGGGAGTGGGAGAAGATAAAGTGGAAGACAGGCCAGAGCCAGGCCTTGCAATGCTGTGAACACCAGGAGGAAGAATTCAGGCTTTGTTTCTTAGACAGTGAGAATCCCTCAGGGGATTTTTGAGCAAAGAAAAAGCAAGATGAGAGCATTAATGTATAGGCTGAGTTGGAATGAGGCAATACTGGAAAAGGAAGGCCAATTACAGGGTTTTTGTAATAATAGGCTGGGCCTTGATGAAGTAGTAGGATAGTAGGGCAGTAGTATTAGAGAGAAGAAGGAAGATTTCAAAGGTGTTTTATAGACAGAATTGATAGAACTTGGCAGCTGATTGACTAGGGAAGGTGTAGGGAAGAAAGGAGTCAGAGTTAATCCTGAGAGTTTGAGACTGACTGATTGGGATAAAGAAATGCAGATCCCAGGAAGGAATAATGGGGAGGGAAAATGCATGAGGGAAAATGGCTAGTGACTGTTGGGAAAATAATGTAGTCTTTTCAGAAAGAATTCAAAGCTGGAGGTACAAACAAATGTGGAAATCATCTGCACAGATGTGACAACCAAAGTCACGACTTTGGATGAGATTTTTAATTGAGAAAGAGCCACAATTACTGTCTTTACATCACAAAGTCAAATGGTGTTTTGCTAATTATCCACTTAATTTGATGAATGTAGACAGCCAATATCAGATCATTACAGCCTATATACTTTGCAGACTGAATGGCCCATTTTTGCAGTTCACATCAATCAAATTAAACAAATCATTGTCAAACGTGCCCTTGGCTTTGTGCTGTGTCACTACAGCGGGTGGGTACATGCATAAATTGAAATTGAAAGCCTGCTTCAAGACCCTCAAGTGCCGGTGCCAGATCTCTATACCTCGGGGAATGTCAAGTCACACCTGAACATAATACCTTACACCAAGGTCCCACTGTCCAGTTCACAGAGCAATTTCATGAACACTATATTCTTTAAAGGCAACGATAACACAATAGTTAGGCCTATCTCCATTTTATAGATGCAGAAACCTGAGGCTCAGAGAGGTTTCCAATCACCTAGGATCATATGACTAGTAACAGATAGAGGCAGAACTAGCAATCAAGGCTTCAGACTATTAGTAAATGGCAGGGAGGAGTATTTGTTTATTTTACTAAATGACACCGTCTGGCCTTTAAAAAAAATGAATGCTATACTCAATACTAATTAGCACAGCTGAATGGAAGAGGAGGTTTTCTGTGCCCATAGTCCACTTATTTTCCTTAATGGCCACTTCTTTTGTCTTCTCCATGTTATTTCACTGGAACTGATTGAGTGAATGGTATGTGTGTACACACACACACCTTCCTCATTAATCTCAAGTTAGTATGCCAACTTAGAAGGAAAGCTATATCGCTAATGACACTTACTGTCAAAACCATAGGCCCTATTCCTAGGTGTACTTTTTATAGTTCTTTGGCTGCAAGCAACCAATACCAGCGACCGCATGTCCATGTATTACATTATACAAGGCAAATCTGAAATTTGATGTGACTTTCACACCCTCAAGAACATAACTTCTAAACCCAAAACCATCATGTTGAATTGTAAGCTTAAAAATGAAGGCCACTGCACTATATAGGAAAAAAAAAAAATCAGTCCAAATAAGAATGGGAGTATATTTCCCAGGTAGGATGGTAAGAGGAGCAAGAGAATGATGAAAATCACTTTCTACCTTGCTCTGTGTTTACAGGGGTTTACAATAATTCTTCAAATTCTGCTAGATCCTAATATGTGAAGTTCATGATACCATATTCAGGATCAAATTTAAAAAAAAAAAAAAAACAATCGGAGAAAACCATTCTAATATACCTTCACTTCAGTATGTTCTATCCTTCCACCAAAGGTTGAAAAGAAGAACCCGTAAGACAAGTCTGAATTGTAACAAGGGGTCTTGGTAAGGCAGACACTGAGCCTTAAGTGCTTCCGGGAAGTAGATGGAGGAAAGAGCCTATCTCTCCTTCGCCATTTAGACCCACTTGTTGTCACTGGAATTGAAGAACGTCCCAAAGGAAAAGAAAATATTGTAACATTATACTGTTGGAATTCAGACACGGACCACCAGGTCTGACAGCTGGGGTGGCCATAATGGAAGTCAGACCGCAAAAAGGAGCAACCTGGCTTCTGAAAGAACATTTCAGCTAAAGCATAAGTCGATAGATGTCACAATCCAAGTTGTTTTAGATTTCCATGCAGGAACTTCGGAGTTGGTGACAAGAATTGGTGAGACATCTCTTAAACTGTTCATGTATATGGAGGGTACAAAATCACCTGAAAGGATAGGACTTAAAGAAAGGGGTTTTGGTTGGAGAGAACCACGCTATGCATCCCAGGCTTCCTCCCTGTTCCCTCCTCCCTGCAGTATGGCAGGTGGGCAGTACCTGCCCCTCGTCTCAAGCCTAGCAGTGGTCAGGATTTCAACAGACTGCAGTTTAGGGAGCATATAGGGTAGTGTCTCACTCTCGCTTGAAAATTTAAATGAGCTAATGAATATGTCAAAGAATGAGTGGCTGTACTGCCAGCCTATACTCTCAGAGTTTGTCAGGGAGAAAAATGGGTGAGGGTTTCCTATGGGCAGATGTGAGCCACGTAACAAAGATTAATGTGGGTCTCCGTCAGTCCTGTCCAAAGAGGCTTCCCAGAGGGGTAAACAGGCCCTCATGGAAAGAAGCTAAAGGTATTGCCAGATATCTGGAGGCTGCAGAAGCAATCAGCCATAGTAGAGGCTTCACCTGAATCAAGAGAGTTTCGGGCAATTGCCCTCAGTGATCTCCAAAGGACCATTTGTTCTGATGAGATGATCAAACCTAAACACCTGCCAGGCCTACCGACCACAAATCCATCTAAAGAGTTTCAGCCAAGTGAGAACTTTTCTGCTCCCCTTTTAACTCGCCTCCTTCGCCTCTCCTATTCCAACCCTTGAGGGTGGGGGCTAGTAAGGGAGGAAGGAGAGAGGCAAACACTGACTCCACCTCCCCTCCTCTACTTCTAGGGCCCCCCTTCCTGTGGTAGGGCTTAACTGGAGAAGGGGAGATTTTATTTTAAATCAAGTTTGGAGTACTGATATTTTATGATTGAACTTGCTGAACAAAGATTGTGCTTGGCAACCTAAAATTTTTACCCAGGGGTTGGGAAGGCAAAATAAAATTGCTTCATGATTATTACACCCATGAGCCCTGCTTTTTCCCCATGTCTATCACACACACTTGTCTTCCTATTTATCCATTTGCCTCTAGTGATTTGCGTGGGTCTGAGGAGCCTCCTTAGACAGGGAAAAAGAAAACCTAGAAATTTACTGAGATTCAGACATATGCAGCCACATGGGACATACACAGCAGGTGGGTGAAAGTCAGATTGCAAGGGGGTAGACTGTCATCCAGAATCAGTTAAGGTCCTCTGACCTTCTGAGAATTACATGAAATTGGCTGACACCCACCCCATTCTATGGTTGATAAAAACCCAGTCTCCTCCTAAGTATTTCTCTGAATCCCCCCAAAGGCCCCTACCCATTCCATGGCTGCTCCATTTGCTCTGTATTCTAGCTACTCAGATTTGGAACGAAGACTCTTTCCTTTGATTTTCCAGAAACACTACTCGCCACTCACACCAGGCCTCACTGCAGGCGATTACCTTTCAACACAGAGCAAGCAGCCTGAAAAGGCAATGCAAACATCCTTGTCTTTGAACATTCCCTGGCCACCAGTGATGTCCAACTTGTGGTGTTCCCCACTGACTGACAGTCTTCCACTATGTGGCTTAACCCCTCATTCCTCCCACGCCCTTGTCTGCTCTTCTCTGCTTTTCTCCCTTGGAAAATCCTTGTTTACTTTTTATGCTGATTGGTTTAGCTATCTCTTTGTTTCAATGCCTCCTTCCAAATCATGCCCTGGGGGCCTCATCTTTGCTAAATAAAAGGCTACTTACTCCAGAGAGAAATTATGCTGTTTCCTTACAGGCTGAAGCTGCCGCAGTCACTCGTGGTTTTAAATAGTAATTGCTTTATCTCTGCCATAAGATCCTGCAACAGGGCTTGAAGTTGTAGGGGGAGGTAATTATGGTTACAGGATGTGGCAGGTTCCAGAATTCACTGCCGCCCAAGGAGATTGACAGCATGTGTTTGTCCTGAGGAAAAGGAGGTTCTGTGCGTTACCTGAAAATATATTAAAATGCTGTAACTCTTTGAGCTCTGGTAAACTCATTATGGGTCCTTTGGCTTTTCCTGCATCCCACCCTTCCACCTGTAACACACATACATACACACACACACACACACACCCTCTCTCTCTCAAGAACTCTCTCTCTCTAAGAACTTGAGAGAACTTGAGAGAGAGAGAGAGAAAAGAAACTTTCTTTTCATTTGGCAGCATCAGATGTGGTAGTCATCAGGTTCCCTGACCTTGAGGCGAAACAGAGATATTTCTGATTCTTCAGGAGTGCTTTACCAGCACCTGTGCATACATAACAAAGACAAGGAGAGAACGTTCTAGCACTTCATTGTCTCTTGGAATTACTGGACCTGGCTACTGTAGAGCTCTGGCCCTGCCATCTGTAGCTGAGAGAGCTCTGTCAGCAACTACTGTGGGCTCAGACAACTTTGCTGTCACTTTCCCAACAGAGTGCAAAAAAACATAGAAAGGAAAAATCCTCCATCTTCACAAAAGCAACAATGGGGATAGTAAGGCTTGAGGTGCAGCATTTTGACTCCATTTTAAAATGACATGTGTGGGAATCTCTATCTTCCTTAGAAGCAGCGGCCGCACCAACAGCTGTGCTGATAGGAGCAGCGTGGCAAGCTGCATGCAAAAGGACGTAGAGCTACACATCTGGGCTCAGCAAACTGATGAGGAATAATTGTGGACCTAAGCGAGCACCCGTCGGAGGGGGCTCTATAAAAGATTAGGCTTCCTTGAATCAACAAGAAGCTAGTCAAAAGGGGGTCTGCTCGCTGCTATTGACTTTCAGGGTTTCATATATGACTGCATTTGCAATCAGCAGCTGCTAAATCCGGAGACACTTGGATTACATGAGTATAAACAGCTTTTGTCTCTAAGTCTACGAAATTCACAGAAATACAAGGCTGCACTGCTGTAGAATTATTCTGTGACTTTAACCCATTCTATTGGCAATGTTTCCAGAATGCTACTAGATAAATTTCCACACAAACTATTGGAAGAAGAACAGGCAATAATATCTGAACACCACCTATAAGTAATATGTTAAGTGCTTTACCTGTCTTATCTCATTAAATCCCTATCATTGCCCTAAGAGGCAAATGTTATTTATCCCCATCTTAGGGATATGAAAAGAGGCTCAGAGACTTAAATAATTTAAGGTCAGGCAACTAATTAACATTATCACTACTTAATTGAAGATATGAAAATCAATACAAAACTAGGACAATCCGAAGACTCTGGGACATACCTCTGATGCCCTTCGTCTTCAGGTGAGCTCCTCACCACTGGCTCCCGGTCCCTACTACTCACCCTGGCAAGTGAGCATGGGTCACAGTGCTTTCCTTCAGAGCTCTCATGCACCCACTCCTGTAGGCAAATTCCCTAGAAGCAGAATTTGAGATGAGGATTCACGAACAAGTGATTTAGTGAGAAAGTCCTCCCAAACGTCACTGATGAGGGAGTGAGGGAGGTAGAACTGGGGAGGGCAGGGAATCAAGCAAAGTTGTGACCTCAGGTAAAGACCCACTCAGTGACTTCACCTGATCCCACAAGGGAGCTCCGGGATAGGGCATAAGTGACACCTCAGAGTTGCCCAACCAGAGGCTCTCTAGGAAATAAAGCCATAGGCACTGGCCACTGAAAGCAAATTTCACCAAACTCACTGACACACACAGTCAAAAGGGCTCTGAGGAGCCTGGCCAGAACAACGACATTGTTCACTGCACCCATTCAACAGCAGAGCTGGCTTGCAACCAGCTGCAATCCTTGAAAGCCATCCCAGGAGAGCAGAATTAGAGGGAGTGCTTCCATAGTTTGGGCTTCAGACTGACTGTGTATACCCAGGAAGAATAGAAAGACTTAGGTTCACCTTTTTGTTTATTGAAGCCAGTCTGTGATTGGGGAGCCCAGCATTTTCAGGTTTCTAGAAGGTGAAGGAGTATGTAGTCAAAGAAGCAGCTTGATGCCACCAAAGGAGCTCTGGTTTTTTAACCCAAACATGAGGTGTGCTTCCCCACACATCCCCCACTGCCTGGCTCTGTGATCCTGAGCAAATCGTTTAACCCATGTGAGCCTCAAGTCCCTTAGCAGGAAAAGGAAGAAAATTGTCTTCCTTAAAGTTTACTGGAATAACCAAATGAGGTGATATCTACAAAAGTTCTTTGTAAATGGTCAGCATTATATAAATATAAGTTAGTAGTAGGATTAGGTTGTAGTTGGATTAAACAGAAAGAACTGTATTTCCATTCAAATGGGTTGCATGTGGTTAGATATGAATGAACATGGTTTAGATATCAATTTGAGGGAAATGCAGTGTTTTATTATTCACACGCCCATTCCCTAACATCTCTATCCAAGCCATCGTCCAGCTGAGGATTAGATGGATTTGAAAAGACAGCAGCCTTGAGCTTCAGGAAATCCAGCTCCCAATGACACAATCCTCATACTCCCTCTGAAGGCTTGGGCCTCACTGTCTGCTCCACCCTGGAGGGGCCCACACCTCACACCTCTCACACATTCTATAGCCCTCGCTCTCCAGCTTTCCCTACACAATCTGCACTGAACTCTGCAGCACCCCAAGAGAATATAACATGATAAGCACATTCTCATGAAGGCCAAATGACATAATGGAATAAACGTTCCCTGCTACAGGGCACAGCTTTAACCCAAAGGAATAGCTCTCAAATATCAGTGGAAAGCTGGCTGCTGAGTGTGGTGGGCAGATTAGAGCACCCAGGGCAATACTCTAGAAATCACACCAGAGACATCTTTTGGGTGAAATGAAGCTAGCATTGTTTGTGAGAAGAATGTTCCTCTTCAGAGCAATTTCCAAGCGTAGAACACAAAAGGCCTCAATTAACACAGAATATTTCCTTCTCAACTATCTCTTGGGCAAGTGAATAAAGAAAGAATAGACTTTGGGATCAAAACAACCTGAGTTTTACTCATGGCTTCAGCATTTACTAGTTTTGTGACCTTGAGCTATCTGAACCTCAGTGTTCTCATCTGTGAAATGGAGGTACCTCCTCATGAGGTTACTATAAAAATAAAATGCATGTAAACTGCTTAACAGACATACAACTGCATAGCAGATATTTGAGAAATGTTATCAATAAAGTCAGTAATAATATGTAAAGGAATTAATTCAGTGCCTATGACATCATCAGACATTTTTATCATTATTATGCTCCTCACGGAGGATTTCAGTGGTTTGTACTTGGTGGGCGTGCAGTAAATACTTGTTAAATTAATGAACACACTAATGGTTGCAGCCAGCAAGCTTGCTAACCCATAAAGGAAAGAGAACACCTCTGAACTTTCTTTCTGAAGAATCTCTTTCATCCTAAACATCTTGAAAACAGCTCCTGTGCCTCTGCTCTGGTTCCATGTGCCACACCATCATCATGGCAGTTCCTCTCTCCTCAGCCAGAGATGAGCAGGGCCCCTGAACAATTGCCAGTACACACAGCCCTCACAGGCAGGGGCTGGACTTGAGGCCATCAGCATCAGCAGGGCTGCACATCACCAACCGCTTCATTTGGGATCAGGACAGAAAGTGTTCTGATGTGGGTTTGTGCTGATTTACCTAGCTCCACAGCTAAACATCAGAAGTGGGAAGCTGGGCACAGTGGCTCACGCCTGTAATCGCAGCACTTTGGGAGGCTGAGACAGGCAGATCACCTGAGGTCAGGAGTTCAAGACCAACCTGGCCAACATGGTGAAAACCCATCTCTACTAAAAATATAAAAATTAGGCAGGTATGGTGGTGCACACCGGTCTTCCCAACTGCTTGGGAGGCTGAGGCAGGAGAATTGCTTGAACCCGGGAGACTGAGGTTGCAGTGAGCCAAGATTGTGCCACTGCACTCCTGCCTGGGTGACACAGCGAGACTTCATCTGAAAGAAAGAAAGGTAAGGAAAGAAAGAAAGAAAAGA
>NW_012115222.1:954148-964409 GCF_000951035.1 Colobus angolensis palliatus | reverse complement strand
AGAAAGAAAGAAAGAAAGAAAGAAAGAAAGAAAGAAAGAAAGAAAAGAAAGAAAGAAAGAAGGAAAGAAAGAAAGAAAGAGAAAGAAAGGAAGGAAGGAAGGAAGGGAGAAAGAAAGAAGTGGGCACATCACAAGTACTGGTGTTTATGTCTGGGACGACACCTACATTGACTTTATGCAAAACATGGAGTCATTAGATATCCAGACACCTCTCCATGTCAATGGAAAAAGCACAGAAATATAGGACATCAGCAGTAGCACAGTGAGATATTCTCACTCTTTTTACAGCCATCTCCACAGCTGGTGGACATCCCTTTCTTTGTAGATTTTGAAGGGAAAGAAGAAGGTAGGGCAGCCAATCCCAGAGAAACCACTGTCTCCTTAAGTCAGGCCTGAAAATAATCAGAGGGAAGAATCCAGACAGGAATAAGGGGTGTTAAGGCAGGGCTGGCTGATGGCTCATAAGGAGACTGGGTTGGCAGCATCCTATAGGACACAGAGGAAAGAGTCATACTGCCTGGAGTCAGGTTTCAAATAGATATCATGGAATAGGGCTAAGAAGTCCTGGAAATGACAGCCTCTTCAGGTAGAAAGGGAAAAGATCATATTTACTGATTACCTACATGACAATAACAACTGTTATTAATTGAGAACATATGCCAGGCTCTATGCAAAAATCATCCCCTTTATCTGCATAATAAGCACGTAAAAGGTACAACTTAAGTTTGCTAAGGCTGCCATAACAAAACACCACAGACCGGGTGTTGTAAACAACAGATGTGTGCTTTCTCACAGTTTTGGAGACAGGAAGTCCACGACCAGGGTGCTGGCAGGACTGGTTTTTTTCTCTCCTCTCTCCTTGGCCTCTCTCCTTGGCTTGTAGATGGCTGCCCTTTTTCTGCCTCTTCACTTGGTGGGATCAAATGCACTGTGAACATGCATCCCTGATGTTGCTTGTGTGTCCAAATTTCCTCTTCTTATAAGGACAGCAGTCAGATTGGATTAGGGCCCAACCTAAAGGCCTCACTGCAACTTAATACACCTCTGTAAAAGGCCCTATCTCCAACTGCAGTCATTCTGAGGTACAGGGACTAAGGCTTCAATATATGAATTTTGGAGGGACGCAATTCACCCCTAGCAGGTACTATGATTCTCTTTTTGCTGATAAGCGTTTTAAGGTCTGTGGTGTGTAAATGCGAGTAAATGGGTGAAGGCAGGATTTGAATTCAGGTCTACTGTCTCCACCAAGTGACACTGCCTCTAAAAGCTGATGAGCAGTACAAAGAAATGCAGCTAAGAGTGACGTACATATCAGTATTTATAAGCTACTGACACGTCTAGGTTTTGGTATGCGGTTTACTTGGAAGCCAGCTTTGAAATGCATACTAAGTGTGAGTCCTGCAGTTGTGAATTAATTTACGTTTTATTCCTTTGTTACTATAGAAAATTTCTCTAAGCAACAGAAAAATCTGTAAGCCACCCCTGCACGGGCACATAAGCCGCCCTGGCTAATTATTTTAGACATTGTTCAAATCTATGAGCCTAATTAACAGTGTGCACGGCCTATCCAAAACATGAGCCCAGCATCTCTCACAGTTTGTAATCCATCTGGTTCTCCAGGTCCACGTGCCAGATTTGGGTATGGCTGCCGTCCACACCATCACCTCTCCTTCTGCATGAGGTGGGAGGAGGGGTCATGGTGGGTAATGAATCAATAACGCTCAGCCAATTCCCTGGACTCAGTTGACATGCATGGCCAGTTTTCTCTCGTGATTAATTACACTTGCTTTTGCAAGAAGATTAATTCACTTTTCTAGAGAGCTTTTCTGATTTTCTGCTATTAAAAAGCCAATCTCAACAATCCCTCTAGCTCAGACGGAATGATGTCCGGTCCAGTGTTTGTGATCAAAACTGTCGAAATTCATGGCTTAAAAGAGAGTGCGGTTACAAACAGAAGGAAGAATGTATGTGGTGGTGGGGAGGGTTGCGTGTGCATGTGTATGTAGATTCATGTAATACGCATATACATGAGCATAAGTAAAATCTCACACAATTATAATTGTTCTCATTAAGGTGACTATATGTCCCTTTTTTTCATGGTTGCCACCTATTTCAAAAGCCTACCAAATTAAATGTACAAGCAAATCAGATACTGCACATTTCAGATAATAATACAGTCAAAAAGAGGAACAGATAATTGGAGACATATTCACAATTAGATATAACTCTCTTCAAACAAAGAACGACCCCCAGTTAATTAATGTTTGTCAAGCACTTTAAAATCATATAATTCAACATTCTAGACATTCCCACCTAAAGATAGGAAGACAAAGAGGGTGGGGAAGCAGTTTAGGCTGGTTCTGGGTCTTGTCTTGCTCAGTTATTCATCAGATTTACCAAAGAGGGAGGGGAAAAACCATGCACACAAAGTAGCTGGAACTAAATTTCCTTAAAAGCTATTGCTCCGTCTCTTCCTCTCATTTTTCTTTATGAGTGAATGGGGAATAATTCTTCTGAGAAGCATTTCACAGGAGCACAAACATCAATTCTTAATTGTTAATAACACGATTTGTTATTTATCGAACATCAACAGTGCATTAGATGTTGTAAAAAACACAAATAGCTTCAAATCTTAAATCAAGTTGGTTCACTTGGAAATGTGGGTCTTCAGCTGTTTTTCTCTTTCTGTTTTTGCTTTCTTGGATAGGTTCTTGGGTAGTGAGCTGGATAATGAGGTGGTGCCTGCCTTGGAGGGAAGCATCTTCCTGGTACTTAGGCTGTATCACCCACCTCTCAGGTAAGAGCAGATCACTTACCAGAGACTCAAAGACTCCAAGCTAAGGAGTGGACACTGAAGGATGTGACATCCAGTAGTCTCCAGACTCAGCTGACCATGTTCCATCTTAGTAAAATATTTGAGTAGGCACCCTGTTATTTTTATATATCCACTTACAAGTTATGTACACACACTGTGGTACTGACACACTACGAGCATTATAACACATGCGCAATAATTTAAAAGATCACGTGAAGATAAAATGTTTTAAAACAATTTTTGTTTTATTGTATATTATACAAAGAATTTTTGCTCTCACTAAAAAGCTGCCACCACTGATAACATTTCTTTACTGAGAATAATCCACTTGAATATGCTTCATTACAAAAAAATAAAACCTTGGTTTAGTTCCTTGTGATAGAGGAATGTGAAAGTTTGGTGCAGCCTTAATGGCTGTCATTGCTGAGAAAGATGCTTCTTGAAAATATGTTGATCCAAATGTAGGAAAGATGCATTCTTGGCTGGGATTACTAAATCATGAAACTTATTTTTACTTGCATCCACCAATTATAAGAAAGTTCTTTTTTTAAGTTTGCTAGTGAATTTCATTTTTTCCTGCTTTATCATTTGTTCTTGCCAGCAAATTAAAACTTAATGTATTTTTATATGTTTAATAAATGAATCCTTCAAAATATCCTGAAACTCTTCATTTTAAAATTGATTTTAAAATTTTATTACTAGATTTTCTAAGTTTACAATGTTCTGATTGTTAAAGGTTACACTTACACAGCTTTGGCAACAAAAATAACATTAACGATGAAAACATTTTCAGCCATTATTTTCAAAATGCTTTTATCACAGCACAGGTTTTTGGTTTTCTTTTTTCAAAAAGCAACTGATTTCTCACCTTAGAGATGTAAATTAGTTTGTTTGACTGAGAAAGACTCTTCCTTTAAACTCTCACTGACTGACTGAGTGATCTTGGGGAATTTACTTTTTGCCTTTCTGAGCCTTGGTTTCCTCATCTGTAAAATGGAGTTAATGGTCCCTACTTTTCAAGGCTGTGTCATGAGTCAATGACTTAACCCACTTAAAGCAGAACATGCCTGATTCATGTATTTAAATGGGACCAGTAACTGTGTTTATTTGTTCAAAACTGTCTAAGAAGTCTATTACCATCTGCCACTTGTCACAGGAGGACAACGTACTTGCATGATTGCAAACGTCTTTTTGTAAAAAAAAAAAAATCGCACAACTTTAAGTTAGACTATGCTTTATTTCACCCCTAGATAAGCCACAAACCTCTTTGTGACACAACAATTGCCATGTTTATTTCCCATTTCATTTAAGCTAGTGTAAAGATAACACTAGTAGCAATTCTGCAATTTAAGATACATTTCTTTAACAGGGCATAGTTAAACTACAGGTGTTTGGAAACACGTGAATGTAAACGAACCAAGGAAGGTCCTGCTGCAGCCTTCCTTGTTGAAAGACTTCTACTCTTGCTTCAGTGTCCTGTGTGACCTCTCAGACGTGGCACAAGACTGCCTGATTCACCAGACATCAAATGTTAGTAGGCCTACTTTCTTTTTTTTTTTTTTTACCGTTATATAGAATGTAAATATCAAGGGGATTTCATGTACCTTGTGCCCTCCACTGTGGAGTCCACTGCTCTGGTCTAGTGGTTTCCTAACAAAGATTCTCTAGATACTACCAGAGCTACTAAATCAGACTCCTTGGATGAGGTCTGCTTCTCCATTAGCTCCCAGCCTGCTGGCGTCTGACAACTTGATGACACTAACCTCCCTACATGGGCAGCTCCTTTACAGCAGCCTTGATGGTGTTCATCTGCTTGAACATTTCTGATGATGAAGAGCTTATCACCCTCCACTGTGGTCCAGCTCATTGTAAGAAAACATGTCCTTCTGCCTCCCTGTAGCTCTACCCACTGGTATAAGTATATTGCTCTCTGGCGTCAAACAGAAAATGATTCACCATCTCCTCCCCTGTTCTCCCTCTCTCCTCCCTAGACCCTTAAATCAATTCCCAATTGACTTGGTTTTTAGAATATTTCTCCCATCCCGATTCCCCTCCCCTGGCTGGTCTCCTACTTGGAAATATTGCCCAATATCCTGTGTGTCATCAGGCCAGGGCAGAGCACTGTGGGTGTGTGGCCTCCTCTGATTGCTGCTGCAATGGGACTGTTAATGCCAAAGAGATTCATCATCAACAGCTGAGATTTGCCTGCTCTCTCCAACTGGGTGCTACATATAGATGCAGCACATACATTCATGAATGGTAGAAATATTTTGCATAATTGAGTTGAAGGATTTTCAAACTCTCTTCAAGATATTCCCTCTGTGGCTACATGTGCATAATATACTGGTTCATGGTGCAAAGTCCTAAAGATATGATATTCTAAATTTTGTGTTTCTATCTTCATCTTGTTTCTTACCATTAAAAACATGGCATCAGGCTGGGTGCGGTGGCTCATATCTGTAATCCCAGCACTTTGGGAGGCCGAGCCAGGGAGATCACTTGAGATCAGGAGCTCAAGACAAGCCTGGCCAACATGGTGAAATCCCATGTCTACTAAAAATACAAAAATTAGGCAGGTGTGGTGGCTGGCGTCTGTAATCCCAGCTACTCGGGAGGCTGAGGCAGGAAAATCGCTTAAACTCGGGAGGCGGAAGTTGCAGTGAGCCAAGATCGCGCCTCTGCACTCCAGCCTGGGCAACAGAGCGAGACTCCATCTCAAAAGAAAAAATGGCATCAGGACAAACACTGAACCTAGGATCACGTCAGTTGGCACCATGTAGGCCCACCTCTACTGTGTGACTTTCAGCAGGACACTTACTCTTTTTGTACCTCTCAACCCTCAATAAATAAAATGAGAATATCAGTGCCTACCCTCCTGACCTCAAAGTTTTAGCAAGAATTAAATGAGTTATAAATTGTGAAAAATTTTTACAATGGCTTTTAAAAATAGAATGTAGATATTACTACCATTATTATTACTATGTAAGCTGTAGGCACTTAATAAATATTAATGGAGAAATGAAACAGATAAATGATAGAGAAAGGACTGAACAATGACAAGAAGGAAGATCAGAGTAAGATAAGACACAACATCAATTCAAGCTCTTGGCACCTTAAGCCATTGTCTGTTGCTGATGGCAACACAGAAAGAATCACAGTACTTTAAGTCCAAGACAGTGTTTAAAATTTAAAGAATTCAGGGCTTACTTTCTGGCAAGGGATCATCTCACCCACGATTTCTAAAGTTCCATGCAGTTAATGAGGCATCTAGTAGCACCTGTTCAGAATCTACCCAGGAAGAAATATAACGGGGAAGAGGCAGAAGCTAAGAGGCAAGGCTCACATTCATCAATGCACATTGCTAGTCTTCAGAGGATAGCAAAATATTTAACTGCCGGGCAGCAAATCCCATTTGACTGTTTAAGTAAGAGGTAATGATTAATATCAAGCTAAAAGTATGTGCCTTTCTACATCTTATTATATAAAATACACTAATGGCATATATATGAAATAAAATTGCATTTTCAACAAGTTTTTCATTCTCCCATGAACTAAGCATCACAGGATATTTGTTCCTATGCATTTAGTCATCCATCCATTTATTCAAACAAACATCTCTTAAGTGAATATTATGTGCTCGGCTTCGTCCCAGGTATAGCAGGACTAAAAGAAGAATAACCTTGCAGTCAGGCATAGGAGACACACACACATACAGAGAGAGAGAGATTTAAATGCACTATGATGTGATTGAACACAGACAGATGACTCAGGCTGCAGAGGGCCTTACAGGTGATCTTTGAGCAGCAGACCAGTCAGGACTCAGTTGTAGATCAGAGAAACCATTCTAGCAAGTTTAAGTAGAACAGGATTTAATGCAGGAAATCAGATGCTAACAAAATCTTTGAAAGGTCAGGAAAAGAGATCTCTGCAAAACCTGGGGAAATATATCCTAGAACAGTACTGCAGAACCGGACTCCCAAGTGGAGCTGCCTTCTCTGCCATATTCAGGAAGCTTGGAATCAAAAGGCTGACACTGCAACCATTGGCTCCAGGAATACAGCTCATTTGCAATTTTCATGGATACAATTGTTGGCTCCTGTTAGATCCTTGCTGGGGAGAAAAATAAAGGCTAACAGATCACACAGCTCTTGCCATTTAACTCAATTCTGATTTTAAGTCTTGTGCGAATGCATCTGACTAAAAGAGCGCTAAATCATATTTGGAACCTCTGCAGTACAGAAACCCCAAGAAGAGGGTTTGAATAGCTACCAGTGAGCCTGTTTAGCTCACCCAGCTCAGCAGAAAATGTAAAGATGAAACAACATTAGGGTGGAGAAGGGGAAAGGACTGAAGCTAAGAGGAACAGCATGTGCATGATACTAACCAGTATTGGACCTATGCCCTTGATAAGCCACAAACACAACCACGTAGAGGACTCGAAATGTCAAAATCTTTTTGGTCATCCTTGTTACTGACATTGTAATACTAACATCAAATCCATATGAGTGCTCTGATACAGTAAATATGAACTCAGAGTCAAGAGACAGCAATGCAATGCTCTTCCCAGCTCTGACAGTGACAACGTCCCTTGGGAGGTCACTTAACATGTCTGGCTTCATTTTTCCCATTTGTAAGGTAGAAAGAGTTTCCATGATTCTCTTCTAACAGGAAGTAATAAGAAACAGAAACATCAAAACTCTTATCTTGGTGTGAGAGGTTATACACATACTAGACATCCTCTTTAATGGAGGAAAGGGGGACAGTTACAGTGTGTGCAGACTCGCTTTTGACTAGTAAATTCCTTTCCTAATAGTACAGTATTGCAGTTTTGTTAGGATAATGTTAGAACAGTGGCCACTCAATAAATGTTCATTGGCATGAGATTAAAATGTAATAATTCTGGAATTCAGTTTTCTTTGGAAATGTAGAACTCTTCCCAGCTTTCCTCTCACGACTTGAAGAAACCTGTCATAGAACAGCACATGTTGACTGGCAAGGTAAATAAGTGAGAGAGCCAGAGCTTTGCATTGTTTGCTGGGCCTTGTGCTCAGCCAACGTGGAGGCTTGGCAAGCAGAGTTGTCTTCCATTTCACAGTTTTCATGAATATGTAATTCATCTACTCACAATAGACGTATTTAATGCAGTTTGGAAAGCCACATGTTATTTCCTTGCTCTAATGGCCTCTTCTGCCCCTTTTTAGAAACAGAGAGGCTCAGCAGCTGTTGAAGGTCAAGCTACCACTGGGTTACTGAGTTACAGCACACAGCAATGGTGGAGACCACGTGGCGTATAAACTAACTGCAGGAGTACAGGCGGTATGCCATGGCGAGCTATCTTTAAACACTTCTCCCTTCCCAAGACCAAGAGGAAAGAGGAGTCCAAGCAAGCTATGAGAGATAATATACAATCAGATAAGCTTTTAAGACAGGCACTGGGCAAAGAAAATATGACACATGTAGTAAGGATTCCATTTAGTTAGATTTTTTCCCTCATCATCTGCACTTATGTGAGAATCAGTGATGACCAGAAAAGAATAGCACAAAACCAAAAAGCCACAAATAACCCTAGAATAAGACCTGGTGGCAAAGAAACTGTGTCTTCAAAGTGACCATCTACCTCACGATAGCAGAAGGGAACAGTAACTCTGAGGTTTGGGCCTTCCTCAGATCCAGATGGAGGCAGCTAGTAACACATGTCTCTGCTGTTTCTCCATTTCCTCATTTTTGTATACATACACACACACGCACACACACACACACACACACACACACGCTTGGGAAGAAAGAGAGAAGAATTTCACAGAAATGCTCTATGCCTTAACGAATTAACAATTATAAAATAAGAAATATGACTATATGATAATTGAATTGCCACCAGCAGTACAAGAGGACAAAGCCAGTTTCATTGCACTTACGTGTTCCTTAGATTAACTTTCTTTTATTCCACCAAACTTATGCCTTACTCCTGTCTTGTCTCTTTGACTAATGAGAATAACTGATCCCCACTTGCTAACATTCAGACCTGTCAAAGTATTGGCATCCTTCAGTCTCCCTGCTTTTTCCACTCTTGGAAGCTACTAAGAAAGTAGCTACCACTCTTGATTTTATAAAGAATCTTCTTAAATGTATTACCATTTCAAGAGATTTCTTCTGAATCCTGGCCAACTTTGACTTGCTCTTATTAAAAAATGGAAATGTTTAAAATGTAAGAATGCTTTACATCTGCAAGGTAATGAGCAACAATGTGGCTAGTTCAAGCTGAGATTTTCTCCCCCTCTGTTTTAATCTTTCTTACTTGTGGTAACCATTTAGAGTTTACACAGAGCTTTGAAAAGATGGTGTTGGGCTTGCGGTATGGTAAAAGCCAGGGTGCCATAGAAGACTGGCACCTTTTATACTGGCAGAATAACTGTCTTTAAAGGGTTATTGTGAAGAGTAATCGGGGCAGAGCAGGAATTATGGAAAAGAACCAACCATATACAGAACTAGAGAGCCTGGCACATGGCATAGGCCTTGGGTCAGAGGGAACTTCAGAGCCCATTCCTCTAGCATTCTCTGCGTCATCTCAGGACTGCTGAGACATGAGGGCCTCTATTGAGGATACTTTCCCTCAGCATGCACGATTCAGGCGGACATGACTTGGTTTAAACAAGAAACCAGCTGGTTCTCAGAGGCTTAAGAGGATGACTGTGAGGGTCACCAAGACGACTCATCTTTTCTCAGCAGCCAGAGAACACAAATTTCCCTGACATAATTCAGGAGAATGGATGGGTTAGCCAATTCCTTCAGGGGTAAAGTAGAGCACCATCCAGCCATTCTCACCAACAATCCATGCAGGACTCACAAAGTGGGAGAAGACCCTAAAGGTTTCTTGCCTAAGAATTGCATTGTATTCACAGTCTCTGGGTAATTACCTGCTTTTCACTTTATTGTGCCTAGGCAGCTTCAGTGCTCATGACGCAACCCAGATGTGAAAGTTTCTACAGAGTAGTTTTTTCCAATTCTGTGAAGAAAGTCACTGGTAGCTTAATGGGGATGGCATTGAATCTGTAAATTACCTTGGGCAGTATGGCCATTTTCACGATATTGATTCTTCCTATCCATGAGCAAGGTATGTTCTTCCATTTGTTTATGTTCTCTTTTATTTCATTGAGCAGTGGTTTGTAGTTCTTCTTGAAGAGATCCTTCACATCCCTTGTAAATTGGATTCCTAGGTATTTTATTCTCTTTGAAGCAATTGTGAATGGGAGTTCATTCATGGTTTGGCTCTCTGTCTGTTATTGGTGTATAAGAATGCTTGTGATTTTTGCACATTGATTTTGTATCCTGAGACTTTGCTGAGGTTGCTTACCAGCTTGAGGAGATTTTGGGCTGAGACGATGGGGTTTTCTAAATATACAATCATGTCATCTGCAAACAGGGACAATTTGACTTCTTCTTTTCCTA
>NW_012115222.1:948458-948758 GCF_000951035.1 Colobus angolensis palliatus | reverse complement strand
CTCACACCAGTTAGAATGGCAATCATTAAAAAGTCAGGAAACAACAGGTGCTGGAGAGGATGTGGAGAAAGAGGAACACTTTTACACTGTTGGTGTGAGTGTAAACTAGGTCAACCATTGTGGAAGAGAGTGTGGAAATTCCTCAAGGATCTAGAACTAGAAATACCATTTGACCCAGCCATCTCATTACTAGGTATATACCCAAAGGATTATAAATCATGCTGCTATAAAGACACACGCACATGTATGTTTATTGCGGCACTATTCACAATAGCAAAGACTTGGAACCAACCCAAATGT
>NW_012115222.1:933023-946978 GCF_000951035.1 Colobus angolensis palliatus | reverse complement strand
ATACATATGTAACAAACCTGCACGTTGGTACCCTAGAACATAAAGTATTAAAAAAAAAAAAAAAAAAAAAAAAAACAGGTTCTACAGAGGTGCAACGTATTAGCCACCAATAATACCTTTGCCAACTGCAAATTTTCTCCATTGAGCTGCTTACAGAACAAACAAAAACCAGCTTTATTAATTATTCTAACCATTTGCCAGTTACTTAGGTTTTAAGGAAGCTTTGATGTGCTTTAAAACCACATTTGTGTTAAATACCAACGTAAATGAAGCACGGAAATGAACAAAAAGGCTGCAGCGTAGGACTGTAGTTCACGAAGATGGTAGTTCTTTCCCCACTTCAGGATATTTCACTCTGAGGACATTAAACCATCATTACAATTGTCTTCCCTTCTAGGCCTCAAGGAAGGATTTAATTTTGTACAATTCTCAGACTTGATGGCTAATAGTAGTAATGCCGAACACAAATATCTGGACTCACTGCAGGAAATCATCACCTGAGTGAATGGCATGGAAGAGCTTCAGTGCCTCAGCCAGCGATCCAGAAATAAAACGTTAAGTCTTACCGAAGTAAGAAGGGAAACTGACAAGACCTAAAAACTGAACTTCAGGGAACATTCTCCTGCCATCAAAGTGATCGTCTATTCAGAATTTTGATATTTGGAAAATAGTAGGGCAAGAGATGTAGACTATAGCATTTGGGGTGTGTTTTTCTTAAGTAACTCATAAGCACTGTAAATATAACTAAAACCCTGCACTGTACCCTCAAAGGATTGACAGCACCAAATGAAGAGGGAGATTTTTCATAACTATATTTGAAACCCTGGTCCTTGTCCAACAAGAAGGAGATAAGGTTTCCAAATCCGCATGCTGGAGATTGTGGAAATTCAATATTTCTCTGAATATCTGGGAGACCAGGACACAGGAACAGCGGTTTACAATCACAGAATTACTTTTTCCCGCCCCCCTCCCCCAGTAATTAATGGGATTACTGGATCTAATGGTAGTTCTAAGTCCTTTGAGAAATCTCCAACATCTATTGAATTGTTCTCTGGAGGTTTCCTATGATTGCATCCCTTATGTCAGCGACCCTAACAAGAGACCCAAGTCCTTCTCGGTGACCCCGTTTGTCTTTTGCCCCCTGATCTCCTCCACCAAAGCATCAACAAACACATGTGTAATAGAAGTGTCACTGAAAAGGTAGGAGTCATCGCCCTGGGCACAGCGGGGAGACATTTTGTAGGCTGTCACATCTTACCTGGGAAGAGAGATACTTTACTTACTTATTTTTGGATCAGATCTTTATTTATTTTTATAATTTCGACTTTTATTTTAGATTCAGGGGGTATATGTGCAGGTTTTTTTACATGAGTATATTGTGTGACACTGAGGTTTGCAGTACAAATGATCCCATCACACAGGTAGTAAGCACAGTACTCAATAGGTAGTTTCTCAACCCTTATCCACTCCTTCTCTCCCCACTCTAATAGTCCCCAGAGTCTATGATTCCCATCTTTATGTTCATGTGTACCCAGTGTTCAGCTCCCATTTATAAATGAGAACATATAGTATTTGGTTTCTGTTCCTGCGTTAGTTCACTTGGGATAATGGTCTCTGGCTGCATCCATGTTGTTACAAAGGAAATAATTTCATTCTCCTTTATGGCTGCGTGGTATTCCATGGTATATATGTACCACATTTTCTTTATCCAGTTCACCATTGATGAACACCTAGGTTGATTCCATGTATTTGCTATTGTGAATAGTGCTACGATGAACATATGAGTAGATGTGTCTTTTTGATATACTGATTAATTTTCCTTTGAGTATATACTCATTAATGGGATTACTGGATCTAATGGTAGTTCTAAGTCCTTTGAGAAATCTGAGAAATCTCCAAACTGCTTTCCACAGTGGCTAATTTACATTCCCACCAGCAGTGTATACGTATTCCCTGTTCTCCACAGCCTTGCTGCCCTTATTATTTTTTTTTGACATTTTAACCAGCAGTGTATATGTATTCCCTGTTCTCCACAGCCTTGCTGCCCTTATTATTAATTTTTTTTGACATTTTAATAGCCATTTTGACTGGTGGTGTGAGGTGATATCTCATTGTGGTTTTGATTTTCACATCTTTGATGATTAGTGATGTTGAGCATCTTTTCACATTTGTTGGCTACTTCTATATCTTCAAAAAGCGCTTTAAAATGCATTATTAGTCCTCTCAGCCATTCCACCATCAGCAACTTCTTAATGGTTGTAGCCACCCTAACCCCTTAACATCTCATGATTTTTCTGATCCTTCTCACCTCTCCATTTATACCAGTTATGGATTGAATTGTGTCCCCCAAAAAGATATATTCATAGTCCTAACCTCCAGTGCGTGTGAATGGGACCTTATTTAGAAACAGGGTCTTTGCAGATGCAACAAGTTAAGATGAAGTAATTTACGTGGACCCTAATCCAATATGACTGGCATCTTTATAAGAAAAGGAGAAGACGCACAGAGACACACAAGGAGGATGCCATGTGACAACAGAGGCAGAGCTGGAGAGATGCAGTCGCAAACCAAGGAACCAGGGATTGCACAGGCACCAGGAGTAACCAAGAAGAGGCAAGGAAAAATTCTGTCCAGAGCTTTGTAGGGGGAGCATGGCCCTGCTGACACCTTGATTTCAGACTTCTAACCTCCAAAGTGAAGAGAATAAATGTCTGTTATTTTAAGCCACTCAGTTTGTGGTACTTTGTTAAGGCAGGCCTAGAAAACTAATACAAAACTCCCCTTCCTTCTGTCTCACTCCCTTTTATTTTCTCAGCAGAGATATTTAGTATCTCTTTATTATCTCAACACCTATCCTCAGATCTTCATCTCTGGCCCACAAGCTGCCAATGAATGCATTCTCCTGAATAAGGACAGTTCCCTCTCCAAGAGAAATTCTGATGCCAGAGGTCAAGAAAAGAAAATTTTTTCTCCATTACCTACAGTGTATTTAGATTAGGAAAACATATAATCCAAGTGCCCAAATTAGATTTGGTGGTCTAAACTCTACAAATTGGCTGTTGCTCTTTAACAAATAAGCACACTCCCGCTTCACATGCATTGGCAGCTTCCCGCTGTCAATAAAGATGAAGACCCCCTGCTTGCAAGAGCCCAGAAAGCTTGCATAAGGTCGCCTCTACCTCCCTCTGCCTCATCCAGTACTGCTACCCAGCTGCCACTCTTGGCTCCACCCACACTGCCTTCTTTCAGTTCCTCATTTTCAACACATCCTCCCTCCACCCTCACACCATTGACCCTGCTACTCCTGCTGCCTGGAACGCTTTCTCCAGATTCCTGCCCTAGCCTGTCTCTGAGGTAACTCTAATCGTTGTCTGATCTTAGGTCAACAGTCAAGTCCTTTCCTAAAGCCCCAGGACTGTGATGTATATATCTCATCTCCCAATCACAGACTTTTATGGCACCCAGTGCCATAATATTTATTCGTTGTTTATTACAACTAATTTCTTTAGTAATATTTATTCGTTGTTAATTACAACAGCTCTCTTAATTCAGCACCACAGGGAATTAAGTGATGCTTTCAAATCCCTTTGTAAAACGTATTCATGGATTGCCCAGATCACGATCAACACTTGTGGCTTCTGCCACCTGGTAACCTCAACGCCTCTACTCCCACCAGCTGAGCTTATGCTTACTAAGAGTGGGTTGTTTTTGTTCCCAAACCTGTTTATGACAGTTGTACTTGATTACTATAATTATGTAGTTTAATTAAATATCACATAAACTGATCAAATATGAGCATAAAAAGAGAGTTACTGTTTCTATGAAAGCTCAGTTAAATGCTTTGGAAAGACTTGAAAAGCTGGGGGAAAATAATTGCTCTTAAATTAGTTGTAGGCAAGACAAGTGTAAAAGATTGGGGAAAAAATAAAAATATAAGTGAATTCACTTAGTGAAGACACTTCACAAGTGTCTTTAAGTTTTCCCTTCACTTTAGAGTATCTGAAACTGGAAATTATAGATGATATGTATATCCCACATTTTGAGTGGGTTTTATACAAGAAAGATAATGTAAACTTTCAATGACTGGATACAGTCTAAAAGAAACCATCTTGACTCTAACAAATTTAGCAAATGAATGTTCATTTATGTATTTTAAGTAAGAAAATAAAATATTTATCATATATATAACCATATCTATATGATTAAATATATATATCAAATCATATACATACTTCCCACTTTAACTGCATTTTCCAATTAACTAGTTACTGGTCTTACTCCCATTGGAAAATGGATTTTCTACAGTAAATATTGACATGATCATTTCATTAAGATTTGACTGTGAGCTCTATTACAAGGAGTACGTGTATGTGGTTCAACACTAACATTCCAAGCTGGGTGCAGTGGCTCACGCCAGTAATCCCAACACTTTGGGAGGCCCAGGCAGGTGGATCACTTGCAGTTAGGAGTTCAAGACCAGCCTGTCCAACATGGTGAAAACCCATCTCTACTAAAAATACAAAAATTAGCCAGAGGCAGTGGCATGTGCCTATAATCCCAGCTACTCAGGTGGCTGAGGCAGGAGAATCGCTTGAACCCAGGAGGTGGAGGTTGCAGTGAGCCAAGATCCCACCACTGCCCTCCAGCCTGGGTGACAGAGCAAGACTCTGTCTCAAAAAAAAAAAGAAAACGAAAACAAAAACAAAAAACACTAGTATTCCAGTCCAGGCACAGTGGCTCAGGCCTGTAATCCCAGAACTTTGGGAGGCCGACGTGGGCAAATCACATGAAGTCAGGAGTTCAAGACCGACCTGACCAACATGGCGAAACCCTGTCTCTACTAAAAATACAAAATTAGCCGGGTGTGGTGGTACATGCCTGTAATCCCAGCTACTCGGGAGGCTGAGGCAGGAGAATTGCATGAACCCAGGAGGCAGAGGTTGCAGTGAGCTGAGACTGTGCCATTGCACTCCAGCCTGGGCAACAAGAGTAAAACTCTGTTTCAGAAAAAAAACAAAAAACAAAAAAACACTAGCATTCCAGTGCTTGACTATGGCACATAGTAAGTACTCAGTCAGCATTATTCTGAATAAATTGGAAAATTTCCTTTATTTTTGTCCTGTGCACACACAGCAGATAATATTCAAATACGTGCAAAAAAATTACTCCTCAGAATTCTTCTGAGCAGTAAGTGTTAACTTCAACTTTGTGGAATACCGCTCAGTATGTTGGGGTATGTTTGAGGGCCACAGTATCTTTTCTTTCTTACTGATAGGCTGACTGCCCCGTTTTGTCTGAACAGGACTCCCTGGATGGGGGTGAATCTGAACCAGGGAATAAAGGAGGTGCATTTTACTCTCCTCTCTTTATTCTGTGAGAAATCTATCCTCCTCCATGATCTAGCCTTAGTGAACATAACAGATGGGTTTAATCCATAAAAATGAAAAACTTTTCCCATTTCAACTCCATTTCCTGCCTGTCCAGGTAAAACAAAACCTTCCCTGAGGAAATGATGTAAATGCACTCAACATTCTTAAAAAATCCTACACAGCACAAAATATTGCTAGGAAGTGAACCATGTTTCTTTTCATTTACATTTAAAAAGAATTATGAATGGGGTAATGAAAAAAATATAGATGGGAGTTAGGAACGGCTTTCCAATTCCAGCTTCATTGTGATTTCCTTCACGAAGCTTCAATTACCTTGTCTGTAAAATGGGACTGATAAAAATGCATGCCCTGTCTATCTTATAGAATTATTGTGAAGAATCAAATTAAATGATATCTATAAAGACTCTTGCAATACTACAAAGGGTGACATAAATATGCCCTGGTATTGTTACTACAAGGTCCCCTATGCCATCTTTCCTCAACAGTGTCAGTTTCTGCCCTTCTTCTTTGTGCCTGGCAGGCTGCACTTGATTCATTTCCTTTAGCATAGATACAAGTAATCTTCTGTTATTACAGGTGAAAGGAAGTTGGAAGCTACTGATTTTGGAGTAGACAACAATGGTCTTGCTCCAACAAACCTTCTGGGGAAATCCACAGGACATTCATCTCCTATCTTGCCCCACAATCTTTTTAAGACAGATAAAGAAAGAAGTGTGAGTCAAGGTCCCTGCAAAAACTGTAATTTCATCACCAGTATGGGTTTAAACTTTAACAGCTTTGGTATCCATCTGTCAAATGTCATTTGTTGGTTCCTAGTAGCTCAAACAAAAGAAAAAACACACATCCACTTCCTTCAATAAAATGTAAAAGTCTACAGTTTATCTATATTTGCGCACTCAAGCCATACTAATTTATTCTACAATTACTTTTATTTTTTAGCATTTTTATTTGGCTCTTATACTACATAATTAATGGTGTTTACATGGAAAGGTTGTTTATGTAAATGGCCTAAGTGGATCACTGAGCAAGCTTTAAAACAAATAAACATTTTTCTCCTTTTAAAATTTACCTCACTGTTCTCTGAATGTCTGGCAGAAGAGCAGAGTTTTTAAAATGTCAAAGGGGACATAGGAATCAGACTTTTGAGATCCATTCTCCCCTGGTGAGTTGGGCTTATAATTCTGTTTCCTGTAATGGTTGGCCTGGGGGGAGTCAACAGCGACCCCACTGACCCAGCACATCCCAGACTCAGAAGCCTGTCTTTTCTTTGGGAGGTTGCCACTGTTTTTCTCCACGACCTTAAATATAACACAATATCTGGCCCTTACAGATCGTTTCCTGCAGAGTTTGCAGACCTGAGGATGGGAGACTCATGAGATAAATATGCTCACTATAAAGACCAGAAATACACCAGGAAAGAAAACCTACCAAGTTTCTGAACACCTCCACCAAAACAACTGCATCACCTAATTGTGGCAATTACTGAGATTGTCCCTCTTAGTCAGAGTTCAAATTGCACGTTGTTTGAGTGGCAACACAGAGCCAAGTTACTGTAAAACAGAGCTGGCATGACAGTCACTACTTGCCAAGACATACATTATTTTTCTAAGGCATTCTGAAGGGAACATACTGACATCAAAGGCCATTTCTTTAGTCCTGCTCTTCCAGAGGCAAAGCTAAGAGGGCAGGAGTGAAGATACCTTCCTCCACACCCACACAGGCCACCTTTCAGAGGCCTAACAGGGAAGCCTGGCTCCAGGTCATCTCTGGAAGAATAGGTCATGTGTTCCCTCAAGTACCTTTGGAGTTATGTCAGGAGTTACAGATCAGACTGTGGCAGCAGGCTTTCTGTACACCAGGCTTCTGCCTCAGAGATGACCATTGAAAAACTCAACCCAGGTGAGTTCTGAACATTCTAGCACACAGAGATCCCTGCATCAGTCCTATCCAGATTGGTAGAGCATAGCCTAGAATTGCAGTCCAGACCTAGAGGAGGACATGCAAGTCAAATGCCTACTGCCAAGCATGTTTTTTTCTTTGTGTATTCATTTTTGGGGTTTTTTTTTTTTTTTTTGGAAACATAGTTTTGCTCTTGTTGCCCAGGATAGCGTCTCAGCTCACTGCAACCCCCGCCTCCTGGGTTCAAGTAATTCTTCTGCCTCAACCTCCTGAGCAGCTGGGAGTACAGGCACCCACCACCAAGCCCAGTTAATTTTTGTATTTTTAGTAGAGACAGGGTTTCACCACGTTGGCCAGGATGGTCTCGAACTCCTGACCTCAGATGATCCACTCACCTTGGCCTCCCAAAATGGTGGGATTACAAGTGTGAGCCATCGCGCCTGGCAATAAGCATGTTTTGAATGAACAAAATTGTACAAGACCCATAACTGTCTTAAGACCTTCACATTCTTAAAACATTCTTTCACATCATTTGAAACATATTAAAAGGTATATACATTTCACACTTAATAATTTTTCTATGAAAGGACTTTTCAAATTTTGCTTGTGAAATTATTTGGCTAAAAGTTAAAATATAATTTCTCTACACTCATCACATATACTCAGGAACTCTCACTTGGTGAGAGCATCTCATCTAAAAACTGTTTTCCAATGTAATGAAGTTGTTATGAATGCTAAACCCAGCCATTCATGAAGCTGACACAGTGTTCGATTTTGTGATCATTTAATAAATGCTTATTAATTTTGCTATGACTGCCTTTTCTTTTTTTGGTTTTGTAGACAATCATTTTTCCCGGCCGGACTCCAGATATTTTCCCAAGCAGAGCTCCTTTCCCCAGCACTGTAGACCCTGGATCTAGAGGCTAAACTGGTCCTCTGAGCTCATGGCAGTCAGCCAGGCACTCCCAAAGAAGGTATCAACCAGAGTGAGTTCTCAGGGATTCCCAGACATTCCACAGGACTCCCTCTAACCAAAACAATAATGGGGAGGCTGCGGGTCTTGTGCTATCACTTACAAACCCAAGAAAGTCTTACTGATGAAACTCAAATTCTGAAAATTTGTGAACTTTTGGCCCCTTAGAGAAATTTACTCACAACCAGTGCTAAAAGCCTTCATTGTTGGCCTTGGTGAATCCCTTCTTTTCCTTCAGTGGGTGAAATCAGGTTTCATAAGTCAAAGTGATTTTATAAACCTTTGTCTTCCAACAATAAATGAGATTTGGAAGCTGATCTGGAGTTACATTTCTAGTAAGCTTTTCTGTCACTCCACAATATCTAAGATACTCATGCTCCATCAAGGTGTTTATAACTGGACCCCAGATCCCTTCTTTAAAGACATCCTATCAGCAACTGTTAGGTGGAGTGTGCTTTACCACTTGACTTTTTTTTTTTCCAGAAAAACTAAGTCTTATCAGAGTGCATTAACTCAAAAATAACCACAGGTAGTCTGTTGACAGTCACAAAATTCCCTCTTTAGCCTATCAGAAAATGCTGAAGTGACAAAGAACTTGTAAATTCTACTATCTTAATGTGGCTTCCAACAACATCACATAATCAGTGTGGTTTAAGGAATTCATTCCTGACCTTGGTTTGCTTTGTATCTTTTTTAAAATCACTGAGTACACATTGAATTTATAGTGGGAAGCTTAAGACATCAGACAGCATGAGGTGGAATTCCAAATCTACCATTTTGTAGCCGTGAGAACTTCAGCAAGTTATTAAACCTCCATTTCTTCATCTGTAAAATGGTACTAATACTTAACTGCATTGTTCTCAGGATTAAACAGACTAATGAGTATAAAGCTTTTTGTGAGCAATCAATAAATGTTAGCTTTGAGTATTACTATAATTATTATCCATCATTTTCTCATTATTTACTATACCACCATTCAAGCCACCACACCTACAACCTCGACTGCTCAGTAGCTTCCTCACCTCCCTGCTTGTCCTACTCTTGCCCGTCCTCAACCCTTCTCATCTACTTCCCAAAGCTGAGGGATCCTTTCAGAATGGAAAAGCAATCAATTCACCCCCTTCCCACATAAAACAGAAATGCCCCCAGCTACCCTTAGCACAAACCTGAAAGGCCCTGCATGGCCAGACTGTTGCTTACCCTCTCTAGCCTGTTTCCACCTCTCTCCCCCATTCCCTCTAAGCCTCAGTCATACTCATCAGTCTTCTGCATACAACCCATACGGCACACCCTCCACCAGACCCTTCCCACATCCTGTAGGGCTGTCCCCAACCAACGCCCTTCAAATCCCAGCCCCAAAGCTACCTCTTCAACGAGATCCCACTCAGATCTTTTCTCATATTCCTTCCCTGCAAAGCACTTAGCTGAATAAATGCATTACCTATTTAATAAGGGATGATTTCCTAATGTCTGCTTTCCCACACGATTTTCAATTTGCGGGAGGGTACAGCTGCCAGTTTTGCTCATCGCATTCCCCATAACCTAGTTCAGCCAAGACCTAGTGGGAGAGGAGAGTAAATATTAAATTAACGAAAGAATGAATGCATGCACAAGGGTTAAAATGGCTCCGACTCCGCAGCCTCGAAGAGTTGGCTCCCGCACCTGAGGCTCGTTATTAAATGGTTCCTAAACATGCGGGGTCACTTTTCCGTGTTTTGTTTTTTAGTTTGGCCTTGGTTTGTGTGTTACTCTTCACGAGTAAAGGTTCAGGCGCCGCCATCCTTGAGAGCGTAGGCGGGACCCCATCTGAGATAAACAGAGTCCAGCCGGCAGTGCTGCAAGAGTGGGGCGGAAGTGCGGGAAGCGGGGCCGGCGCCTGGCGGGTGCGGGCGGAAGTGCTCGGCGCAGGGCGGAAGCAGAGACGTTGGCGGCGTGAGGCTCAGGTGGGTGACCTTAGCCCCACGCCGAGGGTGGGCGTTCGCAGGTCTCGGGCTCTGAGCCTACGCGCAGGCTGGCGGGGGTTCGCTATGCCGCGTGCTGCCAATTTAGATTGTCGTTAGAGGGAATTTAATTAAACCGGGAGCCATAAATCCATGAACCACTCGGGGAGAGATTATAAACGCGTGTGCGTGTGTCTGTGATGGCGTTCTGGGAAGTAAAGAAATGGCGGGCGGGAAAAGGAAGCTTTTTCTTTTTTTAAGAGAACGCCGAAAACATCTGAACTTCCTACTCTTCCAGTGATTCACAGATGCCCCGTCCTGGGTTTAATTGAATTCTATGAAGTGGTAGTGTAATCACACTTGGGAGCCCGCTGAGCAGACTGCCTTTTTAAATAAATATTTTTGAGCAGCCATGTTGACCTTTAATTGGGGTGAAAAGGTTGAAAGGTGCAGCAGGGAACATTGTGAGTGCCGGGGCTCTCTGGATCAGCTGTCTGGAATTCCTCTCAGCCTTATTGGGCAAAAGCAACCCTCTGGGTACTGAACAATGAGAGAATAAATCAGAGACTGTACCTTCTCAACAAATATTCACTTCTGACAAATAGCAGCTCATACAGTTTCTTAATAAGTCCAAGGGTAGAAAAGTCCCCACTAAAATGTCATTGTGAGTTAGACTTGTGACTGTTTCTAACGCTGTCTTTAACAAGGAGTGTTTTGCTTGGGTGATCTTTATTCTTATTTATTAATAAATAGTGTGTATGTGGTACTTTACATTTTAGTGCCCTTAAAAAAAAATCCATAGTATGGCCTTAGCTTGACCCCAAGATTCTCAATTCCTCAAGGACAGGAATGGTGTCTAAGATCTGTTATATCCCAATACTTTGTAGCGCATTTCCCAGCGTTAGTATACATTGCCTTGTTTAAGCAGCCACTAGAGCGGTGCCTTGGTGCACAACACTGAACAAGTTGAGGTGCCTATTAGAGGCCACAGTCTTCTCATTTGGTCATATTCTGAGGACTAGCTTATAAAAATGCATATGAAGCTCTCTACCAATATTTGTAGCTGTATACATTGAGGTGCATTGTAGGTAAATAGCAGAAAGATTTAAAACACTGAGAAAAAAGATATACCCTGGAAATACTGGATAATTATGATAATACTGGGGCAGAACAGAACTAATCATGGTTCTATGTGAAATATTGTAGCCCAATAACCTGGGTCCTGTTCTGCTGAGGAATTGCCTGGAACCAGAAAGATCCTGTTGTGAAAATTAAGATTGGTGGGGCTGGTGCTTTAAACAGGCAGGATCCTCAGAGTTTCTTTCTTCCCTGCTGCTGTGGCAGCAATAGCCACATGCCAAGGAAGGATCAATATTTTTTTGTCTCCTTCATCAGAGGAATATGTGACTGTGTGGTTTTATTTAGATGGACTGTTGGCAGGTAAGTAATAGAAACGAGGATTTTTCCAACTTGGGAATTGATTGGACTGTGTTTCTATTTTGTTCCAGATGCCTGGCTCTAAAGTACCCAGAGGCACTGTGAGAAATCCCTTTAAAATACGTTATTTTTTATTATTAACGTTTTTTATTTCATAACTTGTATATACTCTAGCTGGCTGATGTATTCAGTTACTCTAATGCTAGGGTTTCAGGTTTCAAACATAGCAGGACCTTGAGGTGATCTGGTACAAGTAGCGAGTTGTTTTTATGTTCCTTATTTAAATCTAATTTTTGCTACTGCTTTATTCAAGGAGTATACATCAGAGGAAGCCAAAAGCCAGCTGGAATAGTTCCTGAATACAGTTTTAATCTTGTTTGCAATTATTTCAAAGGGGAGAAATCATCTGGATCAGGTATGTGTAACTACACAGCAGGGACTAGGTGAGCTTCCTCTATCCTTCCCCTAGTATTGCATAACAAATTCTAGGGACAAAATCATTTGGGGAAGAAAATGAAAAGTTTTGGCTAAGTTTAGCATAGATATGATTCTACATCCCTAACTTCCCATCCCAGTACAGCCATGGAGAACAGGAAACATGAAAATGTTACTGTCTTTTTATTCCAATCCTTACCAAAGTTAAAGTTTCTAGAGATGGAGGCAAACTGAAAGTACCTACCTACTATTTTTAGAAAGTATCCATCTCCAAGGATATCAGACCATTTCACCAGTAATATCTAGTAACAGCCTTTTTACTGTTATAGCCTTCATCACTGTGGTATTGTGTTATTTGTTTGTGAGTCTTTCTCCTGCTGAAGGTGTGAGTTCCCTAAGGGCAGGGACAATATCTTAATCACTTTTATATTTCTAATACATGGTACAGCACCTGGCACATTGCAAATGCTCAGTACAAGCTGTAGAAATGAAAATATAGTGTCCCTGAAGGGAGGTTGGATCTATAAAAAGTATAAAACACTGGGAGTGTAACAAGATAGAGAAAAGAATATAAAGCACTAACCTCCTTTCAGATTGTTACTAGAGACAGAAGTAATGCTTTAATAAACATCTTGTAGCAGGGAAGAGTGTATTTGGGAATCCATTAGATGCTCCTCAAACTGCCTTCCAAGGAGATCTGACCTGGTCAGTTGTGGGTCCTTTGTTTAGAATATGCAAGCTGAAAGCTTCCGCCAATCCTGTCTCCACACTCTCTCCAGGTCTGCCATGCAATGCCTCACCCAAACACCTGTTTAGCAAATATTTGAAGAGTATCTGCTTGAAAGTGTGCCAAATTATTAGCTTACGTAGGGCACCAGTATCTTGGTTTGGTCTTGCCTTAAGCATAGAGGACCTCCGTAGAGTCACTATCTTAAGTCTGGTAACTATTTTAAGTCTAGGTTGCCCAAATAATATTGAAGGAAATCCACGTTTGTCTTTTCTACTTTACTAACAACGTTTCAAAGGACTTCAAAGTTGACAGCTTTTTGTGTTGTAATAGGACAGTGGTGGATATGCTGATGCGTTCTGTTGCCAGTGGGATTGCAGCAGAAATCACATTGTTACAACTGGAAACAAATGAATTTACTTTCATTGTTCCAGTGCTTTTTCATGTTAATCATGAAATAATGGGGAAATGATTTTTAGTCAGGAGGGAAGGACATGGCGTTGAATTATTTGATTTTTTTAAAACTCTTTGTTTCTTAAAACACATAGTCCTTCCATCCAGTGAAGAAAAATGATACTATTATTTAATAGAAAACTCAGTAAATTCAGCCATTTTTCCAGGTTCAAAAATGAAATGAATGTGAATCTTTTTCGATTTAGAGAACAGAGCCTAATTCGTATGGTAAAAGAATTCTGTCTGAAACTGAGACTTTCCTCATTCTCTCCATCCTTAAATTAAACCTTATACAAAATGAAGTGTCTGTTAATTGATATACCCTGAGGATTAATATGAAAAGTGTTTTGAGATTTTTTTGGAAGAAAGAGGGTTGAACTTGGAGATCCCTTCTAGTTCTGAAATTATGTGTTGATCTCGTTATATATAAAAATATGCCATTGTTCCAGGAGAAAATATAGAGAAATGAACTAAAAAATGTAGTATGAAAGACTTAAGCATTAGTTTGCTTATACATAAAGCAAGAGGAATCTCCAAAGTCACTTCCAGTTCCAAAACATTAAAAAATTCTATCCAGGCACCTGTAGTCCCAGCTACTTGGGAGGCTGAGGCAGGAGAATGGCGTAAATCCGGGAGGCAGAGCTTACAGTGAGCTGAGATCCCGCCACTGCACTCCAGCCTGGGTGACAGAGCGAGACTCC
>NW_012115222.1:924817-932973 GCF_000951035.1 Colobus angolensis palliatus | reverse complement strand
TGGAAGGATTGCTTTAGCCCAGGAATACTATGCAGCCATGGCTGCAGTGAGCTACAGTAAACTGTGTTTGTGCCACTACATTCCAGTCTGGGTGCCAGGGTGAGACTGTGTCTTTGAAAAAAAAAAAAATATTCTATGAATGATAGCGATTAAAAAACAGAATAGACTCAAAAGATTGTAGAATCCCACATAACTGAGGGATGCTCCAGCCTGGGTGACAGAGCGAGACTCCATCTCAAAAAAAAAAAAAAAAATATTCTATCAATGATAGCGATTAAAAAACAGAATAGACTCAAAAGATTGTAGAATCCCACATAACTGAGGGATGCCACAGCCTAACATCAAGCAAGAGTGGATGGCTCCCAACATTCAGATTGAACACTGTATTTCTACAGGCCTGGATCTTAACTGTTATCACAAGTCCAGGGAAATGCTGGATTTAGCAATTCAATGTCCAAAGTCACTTGCTACAAAATGGCTAGCAATGAATGAAACATCTTTTAGGTTTTGTGGGGGCACAAAGATAACTTCATCTCTTTGACAAGATAAATTGAAAGTGGTTGGAATTTTAGGGACAAAGAGAAGACATTGTCTGGGTGGATGGTTTTAGAATTGCAAACAGTTGTTTTTGGAAATAGGATTATGTCCTTTTTAAATAGCAGGGAAACTTGCATTACTAGCTGGGTACAATAAGACCAAGATGTTTAATGGAATTGTCTTCTTTCTAGGTCAGTACTAAGTATAAGAGATATCTTCAAAGGGAATGGGTCATGTTGGTTAAGAAGGATAATGTGGAAAGGAGTCTGCATAATTCCTTATATACTTTGTTCCCATTCCTTGAACTAGAATGATTTTGCCCTCATCTTAATGCTATCTTTATGGAATGAAGGAATTTTCAAATTGGTTTTTAAACTCTATTAAGTCCTCATGTATGATATAACCCAACCACATTATTCAGGTTTTCTTGGCTTTCAGGAACAGCTTTGCAGCCATTATGTCATAATTGAACCGAACATTGTTGCACACTCTGAATTTGGAATATGCTGCTCTGGCTCCAGGCCAGTTGCTGAGTCAGTATCTTTGGAGTTGAGGATGGAGGGGAGGGGTGTAGTGTGTACAAACCCATTGTGTTAACAGGAATTAGTCCAGAATTCCCTTTGGAATCTTGGGAACTAGAGGGGGTATATGGTGAGCGTACATTACTGTTCTTGATTAGCATCATTATTTTATTTTCTTAGCTGAGTGTTTGGAAACTCTTCCCTGACATTGTCATGTGCACCAACCCCATTACTGAGTAGACTCCTCTGAAGCAATGATCTGGAAAGTGTGACTGCTAAGATCTAAAGATTCTAAAACAAAATCTTGCTTATACTGAAGACTCCTCTCCCCTTCCACTTTACATTTGTCAGCTTGCCACCGCTGAGGCAAAGATAGCAGTGCTTCTGGATGGGAAAGAGAATGCCAAGATGAAGAGGATCTTTCATTTAAAATCATCTTTAAAATGTGTTTAATAGAAAGAGAAATTCATTATTTTATCTTTGTAGGGGGAGTTCCATCTTGGATACTTAGACAGTTGCAAGATGAGTGCCCTAGTGTCACCTTCCCCATTTTCCAACTTGGTTCCTTCTGACACCAGCACTTACCAGTTATGATTGAGAAGTAAGAAAAGAGAGTCTGCAATGAACAAGTACCTTTAAACTTCTGCCTGGACCTGTAAGTGAATTTGAGTCCTCTTTAAAGGTCTATTTTAGGCTCTTACAGGTAAAAACTACTTTGGATTTTTTATTCCAGGCCTTATTTAGTCATAGCCTATTCCCATGGCATTTGTTTAGCATGGGATTTCCCCTTCTCTGATCAGGAGAATGCTTGAGGCCCAAAGCCCCAGGCACAGTTCCTTTGGGTTTCTAAAATGAGAGAATGGGACAAGTGGTAGCATTGCCATTTAATTGTGGATGAAACTGAGGCCTTAGGAGATGAGGATTTACCTCTCTCTTTGGGGTTTATGTTTATGAAATCCTCACCTAAAAATGAACACAGGGAATTCAAACATGCTGAATTTCAACAGAAACATATGAAGAATAACTTCAAAGCTGAAAATGAAGAATTATACCGTTTATGCTTAATTCCCCTGACAAGTTAGTAGGAGCTGTGTTGGTTTAAATTTATTTTGACCTCTCTAGACAATTTACTCAGAACCACTTGGAACAAGTTTTGTCTTTAAAGATTATGAATAAAATTCACCTTTACAATTACCTAGGCGGCTTCTTTTTTGATGTACATGAATTGAGGATATCCTTGGTAAAATAATAATGGTACTGAATTTTTCCCTGTTTGAGAAATATAAACAAATATTTGGGAAAAGCAACTGGAAGGGAACTGGCCTTTGCTTAAAACCCATCAAGGGGAAACCTTGATTTCTCAAAATCTAAATTTCAGTACCTTCATAATTTTGTGAAGACTGAGTAAGTTTAAGCCAATACCTGGTGCCAAGGTATTTGCTAGCCAGTCTTACCTAGACTTAGTGACATCCTTAGGTGCAGATAAATATGTTGAATCTTTAAACAGTCTTATCTTAGAAATTCCTGTTTAAGTAATATTTGTGAGAAAACTTTCAGTTATCTCTATTTGAAATTTTTTTCAGTTTTGCAATTTCCTATTTCTGAGACTGCTATTAATAGAGATTTAAATCTTTCATTTGAGGCCAGTAAAAGCACATTTCAGTCAATAGAATCATTATTATTAATAGTGATCTCTTACTTTTAGTATTATTTAGTAATCAGTACTTAAGCTTTACTTTTCTATTCTGCTTTATAACTTACACGGAGATTTTTACCTTGATCATCTCTTTTTAAGATACCCAGTCAACATTTGCCTTCACTCTTCCCACCCTCCCTACTCCATCCTCTCCAGAAAGATCTCCTTTTAGTTAAGATGTTAAATTGGGTAAGAACCACTTAAGGTATTTCATTTTACGGTTAGCATTGGTTCAAAGATTTCATTCCTTTGAGGCAATCATTAGATGCATCTCTTCTGATTTGTGGTAGATTGTTTCACTGTCCCTGTTCTAGTCAAGCCCTCATCAGTCTCCTTGACAATGGACAATTCTTTCATTCTGTAAACACTTTCTCATTGACTTCTGTAATGACACACTTTTCAGGTTTTCCTCCCACCTCACCAGCTGTTCTGTCTGCCTCCTTTGCTGGTTCCTCTCGATCCAACCTCTAAATGTTGAATTGCTTCAGAGATCTATCCTCGGCCCTCTCTTTTTTTCTGTACAATTTTAGATGATTTCACCTAGTTTCATAGCTGTAAATATAATCCTTAAACTGATGGAGACTCAAGTCTTTATCTTTAGACCTGGACTTTTTTCCTGAGTATCAAACCTGTGTATGTCATTCTCTATGTGAGTTCTAACATGTCCCTAACCAAGCTCTTGGTCTGACATATTCTTCAATCTGTTCTTGCCTCAGTTTTTCTTATTTTGGTAACAGGCCCTGCCACCCACTTAGAGGCTCAGGACCAAAACTGAGATTGTCCTTAATGCCCTCTTTTCTTTAATTCCTCATGTCCAATTCATTGGCAAGTCCTGTTGACTCTGTTTCTGCCCTAGTCCATACCATCCGGTCTCATCCAAACTATTGCAGTAGCCTTCTACATGCATCCCTGCTCCACTCTTGCCCCGCAACAATCTGTTCTTCACACAGCAGCTGAAGTTACCTTTTAAAAATGTATATAAGATCATGTCACTTTCCTCCTGTAAATCTAATTGTTCTTAGAATAAAATCTCAATTCTTTAACATAACCCGCAAGGCCTACATGATCTGACCCCTGCTTACTGTGGGTTAACCTCATCTCCTGATTGTATCCCCTTTTCCTTGTTGTACTCTGCTTAAGCCATATGATCTTTTCTGTTTCTTTTAATAAATCATTTGTCCTCACTTACAGGCTTTTGCATATACTCTTTCCTCTCCAGTGCAAACAACACCTGCTCAGAGAATACCTTAATTAAAGAACCTGCCTCAGTCAGCATCACATCACTCTGCTATTATCTCTCCCCTGTACATATCACCATCTCAAGTGGCCTGACATTAAAGAGTCTCTTCACTAGCACACGGACCCCATGACGGCAACGTACCTTACTTTCTTGTTCATCACCATACCCCAGCACCTATAATAGTATCTGATACATGAAAAATATTAGATAATTGTTGAATAAATAAATGCATCCCACACCCAGATTTTCATAACTGACTTCTCTTTCCCACCTCCATTCTCCTTTTCTCGACAGTCTTTTCTGCCTGCTGCTGCCAGATTAATCTTTCAAAACACTGATTTTATCACATCACTCATTCAGAACCCTTCAGTGGTTCCAAGACATACACAACACATCACACATACCACCATTAAAATCCTCCACAGGCTCATCCTAGTCCACCTTCAAAGCTTATTTTCCACTGTTATTCAGCAGAAGTCTCTTTACCCTGTTCAAGGTTTCCCCAATCAAATAGCCATGGCATTCCTGCCTCCCTTACCTTTGTGTCTAACCCTGAATTTGGAAAGCTTTCTCTTTTTTCTACATATCCAAATCCTAAATGAAATGATTTAAGATACTTCTCTTGTGAAACCACCTCCAATTTTAGCCTATAGTACTCTTCTTTCCCAGTCTCTTACAACATTTGAATTAGATGGTCCTATTACAGTATTTCCTGTATTTCTAATTTACCTGCACATACACATGTCTTAACTTCTGACCAGATTTTTCATGGGTTGGGATCAACTCTTATTCATTTTTAACCCATCTTTCCATCCCCACTGTGGAACTAATGAGTGAATGATATCATTGGTTCACTAATCACTGTGAAGCCTGACATAAAACTTACTGTTTTAGTTAAGAATTCAACACCTTTCTCCTGAATCTGTGTGACTGAAATACATCTTGTTAGTCTTGTTACTTGTATCAAACATGTGGAGTTGATTACTCCATCTGAGAGCTTTATTTAGAGGTGAAAAAATGAGCTAAACACCAGGCAGGATAAAAAAAAAAATTAATGCCTTAATGTTACTGAGAACTAGAAGGGTGAAGGGGATGCACATCTACTAAGTGAAGGATATGTAAATGCTGTATACCTTCAGTGAAATTGCAATCTTAGGCAAGGCCCACACTTCAAATAGTTAAAGAATGTTTTCACTGAGCACTGTGTTGAATACAAATTAATGTAGCACCCATTGAGTCCAAACAGTGGAGTAGCGACATCTAGATACTTAGAAATTGTCATGGTAATAATTTGAAGGGAAATAAAGAGTTTTTGTCCCAGGCACTCATGTGACCAATCCTTTCTGGAGACTGATTCTCTGCTGGCTTCTCTCATCCCCTGTGTGGTAAACCTGTTGACACTGAAATCTGAAAGTAGAAGCTGCATAGAGGGAGTGGTATGAGGAGCTGCGTCTCAGTCCCCAGGGCTGGGCCATAATGTAGGCCTATTCATAGTTTAATGTGTTGTGTGGAAGCAAATCTGCAGTCCAAACTGTGTAGTCAGAATGAAGCTGAGCATGACACCATGTACAGTCCGGCCCACAGGAGGGTGATTAGCTCAGTATCTCTGTTGCAATATTTTGTTTGAGTTGGCTCTGCCTCCTTAATACTTCCCCCTGGCCAGGTACCCTGGCTGCTAAGGCTGAGACACTAGAAAAGCACCTCTGATCTCATGTATGCCAGTGAGTTAGAGCCACACTCCAGATTGGGCCTTCTACTCCCCACTCCCTGTTTCTATTCCAAAGCCTCATTTTCCCTCTGTGTAGCCCCTTGGAATTGACACATCAAAGTATTTACTCAATTTTCAGTTTTGGTTTTGTCCCTGTGTGGTGCCTCTTCTTGTCACTCTTGGCTCCACAAGAGTCATTTTCTCTCTTGCCCTTGCACCCAAGATTCCAGGCTAGGTTCCCACTTGTTTGGGAGAGTGGGAGGTTTGGACACAGATGACTGACCAAAAGCACACAGGCACACTGGGGAGGCATCAGTTGTCCTTGTTTCGCTGGACTGGTAGAGCCCAGTGACCCAGATATGTCCCCTAAGAGCAACCTCACCTCATTACATAAACTTCCAGTAATCTAAAATCATGGTTTTGTTCCCAGAAAAGGTGTGTGTTTGTCTGTACATGTTTCTAGTCATTTGGGTAAAAATAGGAATGTTACATTTAGATGGTAATAAATGTGAAATAGAGCACTTAACTTCTCACATGGCACAAATGACTGAAAAGAAGCCCTGAGTCTTCTTTAGGGAACATAGGTTCAGTGAGAGTTACAGTAATAGTGTTTAGTTAATGTCAGCTCAGCATTAAATTTACATTATACTCTTGTGAAGAAGCTCCAACATTATCTGTTGAATAACCAAGGCGGTACCTGGGCTGATGCAGACTTTTTGATTTTACACATGAACTAACACTGCAGCTTGCTGGTGAGGGATCACATGAGCTTGAAAATTTGGTGTGCCAAAGGATTCTTTGTATGAATAAAAATTCTGGTCAGTAAAGGTCAGTTTCTCTCCTCAAGCAAGAATAATGTTGTTTCCCTTCTAATCAGACACACACAGTGTTTGAAGAATCCAGGAGCTCCAAGCAAGCGATGTGCAGCCATAGCCTGGGCAGCTCCTCATGCACGAAATGAATAATCTTTAATAAAGACTCAAATGACCCTGGCTTCTTTTTGTACTATAATCAGTTGCCTTAATGGTGTGCCCTTCAGTGCCTTGCAGGGAAAATACTATAAAGTTATTTTTCTTATCTTGCTTCAAGGAGGGCTGAATTGGTCCAGTCAGTCCTCCTCCCATGTTGTATTTGACTCTACCATAAAGACCACTGAAATCAACCTCAGTTTTATTCAAAGGCCAGCATTCCCTTTCTCTTTCAGGGTGATCCGTGCCTCTGAGGGGCAGTGGACCTGAAACAGCAGGAGTCACCATCTTTATTGTTAGGCTGTGGAATTTGTTTTAAGCACATTCTAAATCCAGTCTTATGTCTTTTGCTTTTTTTTTGAGTCTGTGACAAAGGTGACCCAATTGTGCTTCTTTGATATTATGAACACAGCTCTTTTTGCTCATATCGTAGAGGCACATAACAAAATACGAAGGATAAAATCGTGTCTGTGTGTGTAGTAAGGACACATATTTCATGACTGAATTCAATGACATAATCAAAAAAGTGTTGTCCTCTGACAGTCATGAGCTAACAGGTAGAGACCACGTTTCAGGATATTTTTTATAGTGCTGAGATACTGTTCAAAAATAATGGAACTAATGAAAATGTCACATTGACAGAGTAGCCCATATTAAGATTTTACTTCAAGAAGGCATGATTTGGTGAATGTGACATTGACAGCAATGGTGTTAGGGTTTACAGAGTTAGTAAAATGTTCTAAGAAGAATATTATAGAGTTCCCATTGAAGTATATCATTTTTCATTTTATTTTTTCTTTTCTAGGATTAAGTAAATGTCAGAAATTAAGGAATTTTAGCGTACTATCTGCCTAAAAGAGGTATAGTGAGCTTTTTCTTTCTGTCAGACTCTAATTTTATAATACAATCCTTCCAAAGAAATAAGTTAATTTTACAATACAATAAAATGCATATACCTTAAGAGTATTTGAAGAATATGCAGGTAGTAAAATTGCATAATATGAATGCATTTCTCAGTAAAAAGATGTGCCATGTTTAAACAATTTAAAATGTGTAAAAAAGTAGAAATGGAGAGTAACAGTAGAAAGGAGAACTAGTTACAGACAGAATGGTTGTAGCATTACTGAAAACTTTAGCTCTGTAGATTGGTTGAACAAATACTCCAGCAAATCTGGAATGAATAGCAACTCTGCTTACTATGACAGGTTTTATTTGTCTTGGGTGCAACCAAGACCACATGCTGTGTTTTGTCATGTTGGAAAAACTGAAGCAGATTTCCGTTGTGAATTGGAAGTTTTTAAGAAAGCCTTAATACCTCAGTCTCAACTCAGCCAGGTAAAAGCAATGTTTTCCTTTTCTTTTCAGCTAGACATCAATAAATCTTTTTTTTTTTTTTGAGACGGAATCTTTTTTTTTTTTTTTTAATTAAGTTCTAGGGTACATGTGCATAACGTGCAGGTTTGTTACATATGTATACATGTGCCAT
>NW_012115222.1:915347-917364 GCF_000951035.1 Colobus angolensis palliatus | reverse complement strand
AATAGAGACGGGGTTTCACTGTGTTAGCCAGGATGGTCTCAATCTCCTGACCTCGTGATCCGCCCGTCTCGGCCTCCCAAAGTGCTGAGATTACAGGCTTGAGCCACCACGCCCGGCCGATCAATAAATCTTAAATCCCTTCACCAAAAGCATATAGCTGCAGTTCAATGCCCTGGTCTTAGTCAGGTCACCACCACAGATGGCCTAATCCTTCTCATTTCCAGACACCTTTAATAAAACTATTTTTTCTTTAATAAAGTTAATTCTTCTACCTTTAATAAAGCTATTTTTTAATTTTCTTTCTTCTAGAAGGGCGTGCCACCATTAGTATAGAGACTTTCCAAATCCCATGATGTATAAGTTTCTACCTAGAGTAAACATGGCTAACAATTCTGTACCTCCTCTCCACTTTTATAGCCTGTGTAGACAAAGCTATGTTTAGAAGGTATGTCTCCAACTACACTTACCTATTGGGAAATTGTTCATTCTGCTGAATCTATAGAAATATGTATATACCAGTAATTAACACTTCATTGAGAGTAGCACAAAATGTTATGAAATTGTTTAGATCCACTTTTTACCTTGGAATAACTGGATAGCAGATCCTTCCAAAATTCTCATCATATTCCTTTTTTATGAATTTATCAGGATCGTTTAGATGGCAGAGAGATCCAAGTAGAAGTGGAAGAGTAAGGGCTGAAGAATAAGGGAATGATCATTGTTTTCATGGATCAGTATCCAGTCTTTTTGTTCTGTGGTCTTTATTCTAGCATGATATGGGTTGGTAGTTTTCTCTAAAGTCATATCATTCTGTTTGAAATGAGTTTAAGGCTAATCTTCCACTGAGGAGCCTGGTCTCCAGTGAAGATTAGCATTTAATTAATATAGTCGTGCTCTGTGGAGCAGAGGAGGGCAAGGTTTGAGGTGGTGGTGAAGGGGTTAGAACCAGCAGCAGTACCTCAGCTCAAAATTTTGTGAGTACCCTGAGGAGCACTGATCTTTAGTTATTATATAGAATAGGCCCAAATAGTGACTGCTGTACATACTGAGTATCTAATCAGGGTTAGAGGTAAGATTAAAGAAGGTGAGAAAAGCTCACTTTAATACTTTTAACGTCCAAATAAATATTTGAGCACCAATTATGTGCCAGGTTAATTGTGGGTACTTAGGGGTGAACAAGTGCCTGTTCTTATAGAACTTGCATTGTAGTGGAGGGGACATAAATAATTTTAGATAGTAAAGGGCAAAAGAAAACTACAGCAAGATGTGAGGGTGGGGAGTGATGGGTTAACATTGGTAAGTTAGTCACTAAGACCTCCAAGGCAATGACCTGAGTCCCAGGCCAAATGAGAAGCTACTTCAGAGCCTTTCATGCAGAAGTAAAGCAAGTGCAAACGAGGAAGAAATGATATTGGGTACTCAAGGAATAGAAAGAGAAACTTTGCAAATGCAACTTGCCAAGGCAAGGGAGGGGAAAGTGATAGATGAAGTTGCAGAGATACAGTAAAGCAAAGTTTAAAAATTATGATCTCAGGAATTAGTTCATCCTGGGAATACTGATAAATGACAATGCCAACAGTGCACATGTGTTTTTAAAGTGAAATTATAATATTTACAGTTTTAAGGACAAAGCTGGAGACAGTAGAATAACTAGGAATAAACAGAATGATTGTAGCATCACAGAGGACTTATGTCTTATGTTGAGCAAAGTAGCAGGATGAGGAAGCTTCAAAGCCTAGTGTTTGGGATGCTGTGATCACCAAGCTGTTCTTACTGGAATACCTCCAGTAGAAACACAAGTACATTTGTGTATAAGGTTTCCAAAAGTTATGATAATCTCCTTTTGAAACACTTCTTTTTTTTATTTATTTATTTTTTTTTATTATACTTTAAGTTCTAGGGTACATGTGCATAACGTGCAGGTTTGTTGGTGGGAACTGAACAATGAGATCACTTGGACTCGGGAAGGGGAACATCACACACTGGGGCCTATCATGGAGAGGGGGGAGGGGGGAGG
>NW_012115222.1:885734-914546 GCF_000951035.1 Colobus angolensis palliatus | reverse complement strand
ATGGTCTCGATCTCCTGACCTCGTGATCCGCCCGTCTCGGCCTCCCAAAGTGCTGGGATTACAGGCTTGAGCCACCGCGCCCGGCCAGAGAAGCATAGGTCTCATAAGGGATAGTCTGAACCTTTGCCTGGGGACTTATGCTGCTTACCCATTGTTTCTTTTTCTTTTTCTTTTTTTTTCTTTTCTTTTTTTTTTTTGAGATAAGATATCATGCCCATCGCCCAGACTGGAGTGCAGTGGTGCAATCATGGCTCACTGCAGCCCCAACTTCCCAGGCTCAGGTGATTGTCCCACCTCAGCCTCCTGAGTAGCTGGGGCTACAGGTATACACCACAACACCCAGCTAATTTTTTGTATTTTTAGTAGTAATGGGGTTTTGCCGTGTTTCCCAGGCTGGTCTCAAAATCCTGGGCTCAAGTCATCTGCCCATTTTGGCCTCCCGAAGTGCTGGGATTACAGGTGTGAGCCATGGCACCTGGCCCTCATTGTTTTCTTTACCATGACAGTGGCTAGGTGTTATTGAATGCTTACCAGTATAATAAGCTATCCATGAGAATAAAAACCATCTCAGGAAACGTCCACATTTTAGGGGATCATCAAGATGCTGGCAAAATCTGCAGATGAAATTTTGTATTCAAATTAACAAACCCGTGCAGTTTACTTACAGAAACCAAGTGATTAGGCACACAGCTAATTCATAACAAGGGGTTTTTTTCTATTCTAAATTCTGTTTTGTTTGGAATACAATGAATGTTGAGACATCAGAGAGACTTGCCAAATTTCTAGGTCTTTCCAGCACTCTTGGACTTGAAGAAACACTTCTAAAGCCTGCAAATTCCATCATAAGCTTGTAAATTACTGTTCATATTGTAAGGAACAAAGTCTAGGGCACATAAGTTTACTGCTTTATTTTTCTTTTGGCAGAATTAAGATGCTCTGGTTTCAAGGAAATAGCATGCAACTTGCCAGATCCGCCTTTGGACTCTTCTTGAGAAATTGCTCTGCCTCTAAGACAACTCTGCCTGTGCTGACCTTATTCACAAAGGTACAAAGTGAAAAAGTAAAATTATTGGGTGAAGAAAGTTGTACATTTAAGAAAAGGGGACAAAGTTGAAAGGAAAGGCAATGGAATAAACTTCCTTCAGACCTGCTCTTCAATTTTTCTATCAGCACAACAGCAGCAACTCAGTTTTCTACCCAGATGCCTTATTATCTCCCAATTATCAGAGGGTAAATTGATGTATTTAATGGTCATCTGGCCCCTACATTGAAAAAAATGACATATAGGTTATAATATGATGTTTAAAAATGTATCACTTAGAAATGCAATCAATTATCTTTATTTGTGGTAGTTATGTTCTATAAAGTCACCTTGAATCCTGAATTAGTGGATATTGAACCATTGCTCCTAGGGGACATACACAGGTTCCTATGAGTCTCTGGTCATATTTTCATCAGCCTACCAAATACAGAACCTTATTTTATGTGTGATTCCGTTTAAAGATACTTTATTTTTACATATGCACCATGGAATACTATGCAGCCATAAAATAGATGAAATCATGTCTTTGCAGCAACATGGATGCAGTTAGAGGCCATTATCCTAAGCAAATTAACACAGGAACAGAAAACCAAATACCGCATGTTCTCACTTATAAGTGGGAGCTAAACATTGAGTACACATGGACACAAAGAGGGGAATGATAGACACCAGGGCCTACTTGAGGGTGGAGAGTGAAGATCGAAAAACTGCCTATCAGGTATGGAGAGTGAAGATCGAAAAACTGCCTATCAGGTATATGCTTACTACCTGGGTGACGAAATCATTTATACACCAAACCCCAGTGGCATGCAATTTACCCATGTGACAAACCTGCACGTGTACCCCCAAACCTACAATAAAAGTTGAGAAAAAAATTGTTTTAATAAAGATATCTTATTTAATATATATTGTTGATTCATTAACACTCAACTCACAGCCAATAGCAACTGTGTATAACTCATGCCTAAATGAAGCTTATCGAACACATGTATTTTCTCCATAAGGCACATCACAGTCTTCTTGTGCTTAGGAACACTCGCCAGCACTTCAGCACTATGTCTGGGGGCTTATTTAAACAGTGAAATCATCAATGAAAAGCACAAAAATGCAAAAATCCTGGCACTACTCAGATGATGAAAAGGACACTAGCTTCCATTTGCAGTATGAGAGCTAAAACAAGAAGGTAGAGCTTGACCTCAGCATAGAATGAGTGCTTCGGGTGACTGAAATCTCTCACCACTCTATGTATGTGCATGTCTGTGAATACCTGCAAAAGCACTTCAAGTATTGATTTGGGGGTTGCAAAGAAGTTTTAGCAATTAGGCAAATTCATAAATATGGAATCCATAAATAATGAGGACTGATTGTACTTGTTTTCTTATCCCTAACAGTAGTTTTAAGCCATAAAGCTAGTTTTAAAATGTTTAACAGCTTTATCTCCCTGAAATTATAATACAGATATTACTGATTTCCTTTTTTGCTAATTAACATCACTTTGTGTGATTTAACAAAAAAGAAATAAAGTGCAGGTTAATAGAAGTAACTTTGGTGAATAATACTGCAATTCAAACGAAGATCTCTTTTCAATAGGTTTTTGAGATTTCAGGCATTTTAGCAATTTGGATATGTATGACAGTTATCTAATAACGAAGTTTAATGAGTTTTAAAAATGAATTTATTGATGAAAATATTTAATCTAAACTACTTTTTATATCTATAAGTATATATTGCACTGTTGGAAATTATGGAATCAAAAATATTTCATCATCTGAGAGTCTATGATGGGAAACCCATGTGCAAACCACAGAAGTTAAATAATCCCTTAAGGCTGGTGTTGCTCATTCAGCCTAACAGTTCTGTACTGTTCTTCAGTTTGGGCAGCAGCTGATTTATAGCCAAAAACATTTATTAAAAACAAAACAAAAAAACACACCAATTTCCCATTCAGCTTAATATTTATACTTAATGCTTATTCTGTACCATTAGGCACATAAGAAGATGGCACTCCCACTTTTGGCAGCTTATAATCCAGTGAAGTAAATGCTTAAAAGTATAGTATCAGATTGCTATCAGTTATGAAAAATAGAACGTACTTCCTAGAGTGAGTTAAACAAAAAGATTTTGGAGTTGGTCTGGTTTCAGGAACATCTTGATTTAGGAACTAAACATGTTAACAATCTCTTCAGCTGTCTGGTTCCTCTCATGTGATATGGTTTGGCTCTGTGTCCCCACCCAAATCTCATCTTATAACTCCCATAATCCCCACATGTTGTGGGAGGGACCTGGTGGGAAGCGATTGAATTATGGGGCGAGTCTTTCCTGTGCTGTTCTTGTGATAGTGAATGGGTCTCATGAGATCTGATGGTTTTGAAAACGGCAGTTTCTCAGCACAAGCTCTATCTTTGCCTGCTGCCATCCATGTAAGATGTGACTTGCTCCTCCTTGCCTTCCGCTATCATTGTGAGGCCTCCCCAGCCATATGGAACTGTAAGTCCAATAAACCTCTTTCTTTCGTGAATTGCCCAGTCTTGGGTATATATTTATCAGCAGCATGAAAATGGACTAATACATCATTGATGACTGCAGCCATCCCAAGCCTCAGATTTCACATCTCAGACATCTACAGAAACTCCAGCAAAAGCCTTATGGCTATCCACTGACTCTGATTGGCCCATTCTTGAGGGATAGGATGCACTGATTGCCTGAGCCTAAGTCAGGTTTCTCACCTTTCTTGTTCTGGGATGGAGTCAGCCACATGCTGAGAGTAGTTCCTGTGAATCAATATTATAGCACACTTGCTACAAGAAAGGGCAGTGGGTGGTGGACAGCCAACCCAACAATGTCCACTATGGTTTAGGGACAGAGTAAATAACAAGTGTCATGGAAAATCCTAGAGAAGGAAATTTGAATGGTCCATCCCACTGGTATCTTTTTTGGTTCTTTATCCTTTTAAAATTTGATGAGCATTTCCTCATAAAAATATATACACATATTTTCAGGTATAATTTGCATAGACTTCTGTGGTCTAAAAAACAAAACTTCTGTGGTCTAAAAAACAAAACCAAACAAAAAACCCGATCTAGATTCTTCTAAAGTTTTTAATATAAAAGCAAAAGTTTAGCACATTTGCTACTTCTGAATTTAGCATGTTCTTGGGGTTTTTTGCTTTTAAGATCCTGTGTTGACTTTTTGAAACTTTCTCTGAAAATTTTATGATGATTATCTTAAAACATTACAAACTATCCATAATCTATGTATTGCTAATGCTAATAATAACATGATAAGCCAATTCTCTGTTCTAGGAAATTAGGGCCAGAAAGATCCTTTAATGGTCTAAGTTCTTATTTCAAAACAAGCTATGAGTTAAGCTGGAGGAAAGGCCTCTCTTTTACATAATAGCTTATCTCTTCCTGTCCTGTTAAAAAGAAGGTTTTATATAAGCATAAGTAATTTGGGGTCTGTTTTGAGCTCATGCAAGAGAACCTATAGCAGGTCCCTGTTCAGTCAAGGGCCGAGAAGCCTTTAAAATCTGCCGATGTAGCCTTGTAATATAGTTTAAAGTCAGGTAGCATGATGTCTCCAGCTTTGTTCTTTTTGCTTAGGATTGTCTTGGCAATACGGGCTCTTCTTTGATTCCACATGAACTTTAATGTAGTTTTTTCCAGTTCTGTGAAGAAAGTCATTGGTAGCTTGATGGGAATGGCATTGAATCTATAAATTACCTTGGGCAGTATGGCCATTTTCACGATATTGATTCTTCCTCCAAGGCTACAGTAACCAAAACAGCATGGTACTGGTACCAAAACAGAGATATAGACTAATGAAACAGAACAGAGCCCTCAGAAATAACAGAGCCCTCAGAAATAACACCACACATCTACAACCATCTTTGACAAACCTGACAAAAACAAGAAATAGGGAAAGGATTCCCTATTTAATAAATAGTGCTGGGAAAACTGGCTAGCCATATGTAGAAAGCTGAAAATTAATTCAAGATGGATTAAAGACTTAAATGTTAGACCTAAAACCATAAAAACCCTAGAAGAAAACCTAGGTAATACCATTCAGGACATAGGCATGGGCAAGGACTTCATGACTAAAACACCAAAAGCAATGGCAACAAAAGCTGAAATAGACAAATGGGATCTAATTAAACTAAAGATGTTCTGCACAGCAAAAGAAACTACCATCAGAGTGAACAGGCAACCTACTGAATGGGAGAACGTTTTTGCAATCTACCCATCTGACAAAGGGCTAATATCCAGAACCTATAAAGAACTTAAACAAAATTACAAGAAAATAACAACCCCATCAAAAAGTGGGCAAAAGACATAAACAGACACTTCTAAAAAGAAGACATCTATGCAGCCAACAGACACATGAAAAAATGCTCATCATCACTAGTCATCAGAGAAATGCAAATCAAAATCACAGTGAGATACCATCTCACACCAGTTAGAATGGCAATCATTAAAAAGTCAGGAAACAACAGGTGCTGGAGAGGTTGTGGAGAAATAGAAATGCTTTTACACTGTTGGTGGGAGTGTAAACTAGGTCAACCATTGTGGAAGACACGTGGCGACTCCTCAAGGATCTAGAACTAGAAATACCGTTTGACCCAGCAATCCTATTACTGGGTATATACCCAAAGGATTATAAATCATGCTACTCTAAAGACACATGCACACGTATGTTTATTGTGGCACTATTCACAATAGCAAAGACTTGGAACCAACCCAAATGTCCATCAGTGATAGACTGGATTAAGAAAATATGGCACATATACACCATGGAATACTATACAGCCATAAAAAGGATGAGTTCATGTCCCTTGTAGGGACATGGATGAAGCTGGAACCATCATTCTGAGCAAACTATCACATGGACAGAAAACCAAACACTGCATGTTCTCACTCATAGGTTGGAATTGAACAATGAGAACACTTGAACACAGGGTGGGGAACATCACACATACTGGGGCCTGTCGTCGGGTGGAGGGAGGCGGGAGAGATAGCATTAGGAGAAATACCTAATGTAAATGACGAGTTAATGGGTGCAGCAAACCAACATGGCACATGTATACATATGTAACAAAACTGCATGTTGTGCACATGTACCCTAGAACTTAAAAGTATAATAAAAAAGTCATATATATATAATATATATAATAAACGTATAATAAAAATATAGGAGAAAGTAGAAAAAAATAAAATCTGCCGATGATCCATAGTATTCTCATCAGAATTCTCTGCTAGATGGTTTATGAGTGCAAACAATGGACACTAAAAGTTGTTTGCTCTTCAGGTGGAGAATTTGTCCAGGAAACTTATTGTTGACACTTGTAATGAGAAAACAGGCGGTGCAATAATCGTTGAAGTGAATAGAGATTTGTTTTCCTTTTTAAAGATGAGGCAGTTACTATCTAACTCCATTCTAATGGGTTTGTTCCTGTGGACTGATTAGGAAAAACAGGCTGGCAAGGCTCAGTGCTTTTCAGTCAGAACAGACTTTAAGCCATCCTCGTGGTGTCAGCCAGGCCAACTGTATGAGGCCACAAGGGTGCACCTGACCTAGGAAGGACAAAGCCCTTAGATCAGTGAAAAAGAGAAACATCTCTGTGTATGTATAATACACATACACATAGCTTCATTTATGGAGAAAAATCAGAACAAAACAACCAAAAAAATGCAGAGAGTCTATGAAATATTATTTATAAGATTCTGTGGTAGTGTTTTACTTTGGAAAAGCTGTGTAACTAACGTGACAGAAAACTATTCTTTAAAATAAGTATAATCTGCCTCTTAGGGGTTTTTTGTTTTGTTTTTGTAAGGGCAAATGCCATTCTTTGGGTTTAATCGCTTGATTTTTTTTTTCTTCCTGTAGGACCCATGCCCCCTTTGTGATGAAGCCAAGGAAGTACTCCAGCCATATAAAAACAGGGTAATATAATACAGTGTGGCTTTTATGTATGTGGAATGAATATTAGATGTGGTATAAAGTATCTTCCTGGATCCTTTCTTTAGGAAAAGAGATTAAATGATTTTTCATTTAAATTTTCTTTCTATTCTTCAGAGAGAGTTTAGTGCTTATTACCATAAAACTCATTACACCTAAGTGTGTTTCTCTGAGCAGTACTGGTTTTCTTACTCTGGCTCTTAATGAGTCAGAGTTAACTAGCAGGTGCAGTATTCGTGTTTTCTTTAAACTTTTGCCTCATTCCTTTTATCTTGTTTTGCAGTTTGCACCAGTGTGTTTTCATGTAATACACCATCACACCTTTCCAGTTCCTATAACCAAAACATTTCTGTTCTGATTCTCAGTCAGCTTCCCGAGTGAGACATGTTTTATTTAATTGGAACTGAGTACTGTCCTGATGCGGAATGTAACAAGGGTAACAGAAAAGCAGCAAGATCAGGAAGTAGAGAATATAATGAAACCAGTCAAGTTTTGGAAATCAGGGATGTTAGATGACTGTGGACCTAAAAAAGCAACTATTAGGAAAACAGCATAAGAAATGGTCTGGGGATCCGTTTATCACTGCAGTTGTTACATCACCCCATGGTCTCTAAACTACAGAGCTTTAGTCTGTCTCTGTTTCAGTTCATTTTACAGGAGGTAAACATCACACTTCCAGAAAACTCTGTCTGGTATGAAAGATATAAATTTGACATTCCTGTCTTTCACTTGAATGGCCAGTTTCTGATGATGCATCGAGTAAATACCTCAAAACTTGAAAAACAGCTCCTGAAACTTGAGCAGCAAAGTACCAGAGGCTGACTTATGTCCTCATGATTTTCCACCCTCTCCTCCCATAAAGCATCTTCCTAAGAAAATGACCATGGCCTGATACTCATTTTGTCACTTGTACAGAACCCTAAGGATGTTCTGAATTCAGTGGTGCCAAATAAATGTTGACATTCCTCTTTTGGTTGAAGGAAGTATCAGTGTGGGAACTATTTGCTTAATGGCATTTTATGAAATAAGAAGAGCATACTGGCAGGGAGGGAGACGATGGAGGGAGAGAGAAGTCCATTTGTCTTATTTATCCTTTTTGTATTAATAGAGAAGCACTTCACATTCACTGGGCAATGCCGTTTATAGGAAGAAGGTTCTGCATTCCTGCTGCTGCCCTGGAGGGCTTAACTTTTTAATGAAAGAATAAATGCTCTTCCACTCAGTAGATAAAGTGAAATGTGAATTGTTAATAACTGTGCACAGTCAATAAAGGGATGTTTTAAGGAATACATCTGCATGAAGCCTATTCAGTGGGATTTAATAATACCTGTTTAAAATTAGAGTTCATTTTGGTTGAGTAGAAGAGAATTATTATCCTAGCCAAAAAGGCGTCATTTGAGAAAAACAAAAGAAAGACTTAAACCCCTAAAATTTATATAAAAATGTCAACATTCTCTACACAGTCATTGAATTGATTTGTAATATTTGAGGACTGCCTTTCATAGTTATTCAGTTACTATCCATTGAGTTCATTTAACTTATTTTAAGACAGTAGGTTTTTTAAAATCAGATTTTAATATCTTGGAAAAAATCACTCCTAAATATGTCATCTAAAGATAAAATACTCTGCCATTCTATGTAAAGAGTAGAAATGTATTTGCATACCCTTGTTTATATTTAGTCAGATTAAGCCAGTGTAGAAATGGATTCACTTGAAAACAAAACTGCCTTTCCTCTTAAAATCTTACCACTGCAATTCCATGTGTAATGAAATTATTTTTTAAACTATTTGAATGAATTTGGATACTGTGAGTCACTAGATTTTAATTTGATCAGGATGATTCAGTCTTAGTATAGAATATTAGAGCTAGCTGACCTTAGACATTGTCTAGTCCCACTCTCCCATTTTATATATGAGGAGGAATCTGAATTCAGAGAATATCAGAGACTTAACCCAAGGTCACACAGCCAGTCAGTTGGCAGGCCAGGTCCTGCCTCACAGCCCCAGATTTCCGGTACTCTCTGGACTCATTGCAGGGGGCTCCTGTTATCTCACATACAGTATCCCCAACCATTCTGGATTCAACACAAATCTGGAAGCAACTGAAAAAGCCTTTTAAGCTGAGTACAGTGGTACATGCCTGTAGTCCCAGCTACTTGAGAGGCTGAGGCAGAAGAGCCCAGAAGTTTGAGTCCAACCTGGGCAACATGGTGAGACCGTGTCTCTTAAAAAAAAAATTAAAAAAAGGAAAAAGAAAAGAACAAAATCTTAGCAATTGAATAGCAGTGTTTATAATTTATAAATTTCTAGAACATTTATTTGACATAAATATTGAACCCTGGGGTAGACAGAATTCTAGGATGACCCCAGTGATCCCCACTCTTGGATAATTCCCTGTCCCTTTGAGTGTGGGTGGAAATATCACTGCTGTGATTATGTTACATTATATGGCAAAAGGCAAATTATCCTGGGTGGGCCTGACCTAACTGGGTGAGCCCTTTAAAAGCAGAGAATTCTCTCTGCTTAGTTATAAAGAGGAAAGTAGAGAGATGTGCTCTAGCAAGCCGGGAAGAAAGCAAGCATTATGTGAATTGCCTAGTGGAACCACATGGCAAGAAACTGGGTAGCCTCTGGGAACTGAGTAGTTCCCAGAAACTAGCAGGAAGATGGGGACCTCAGTCCTATAGCTTCAAGGAAATGAATTCTGCCAATAATCAGTAAGCTTAGAAGAGGATCCACAATGACAGATGAGAACTGCAGCCTTGACCAACATCTTGATTTCAGCTCAGTGAGACTCTAATCCAAGAATCCAGCCACACCAAGTCTAGACTTCTGGTTTACAGAAACTGAAAGACAATAAATATGTATTGTTTTAAACTGCTAAATGTATGATAATTTGTTTCATAGCAGTAAAGAATGAATACAAGTCCTTACAGCATTGAAGCACAGTAGTAGGTAGTAGGAGTACAGAAATGAATAAATCATAGTCCTTGTCTTTGAGATACTATCTGTTAAGGAGCAAGGAGAGACAAGTGAATAAATCATAGCATAGTGCAATGAGGACTGGAACTGACATGTGTCAAATGGTACCAGGTGGGGAAAGTAGCAGGAATGATTCACAGAAAATTAGACTTAAGCTAGGTCTTGATGGCTGAATAGAAGCAATGGATGGGGATTGGGAGTGAGGAGGGTATCCTATAAGGAAACAGTATATGTAAAAATATGAGGGTGTGGAAGGACACAGCATATTCAGGAAATGCCAGGTGGCTTTGTGTGGCTGGAGTAAAGGGGAGGAGAGTGAAGGAGATGAGACTGGCAAGGTAGATTGGGATCCATATTGTGAAGGCCTTAGCTAATGTGCTTTTGCCTCAGCAGCAGTAGCCTCCCATGCTTTCTACCTTTATCCATAGTCAGTCCTTCCGGCTCCTGACTACTCAGGGGTGTCTGGCCTCCCTGCCCCAGCCTGTTGCAGTCCTTCTTCCTGTCCTTAAGCCTGCTGAGCTCAACAGTCCCTTCTAGTAGTCCTGCAGGTCAATCCCACTCTCAATACAACCAGGGATGCCACAGACAAGGTCCTCCACTTGTGTGTCTGGGTGTCCTGTGTACATTCCTGCCTTCTCCAGGCAGGGTGAGATTTGTGTAGCCCCTAGGTCCTAGGTTGCTGATCCTTCTCCTAGACCACCAGTTGGAAAGGTTCCAAGAGTTTCTTTCAGTGTCTGCTCAACTAAGATGGAGACAATCCATTGGTTTCCTTCAGAAAGCATGGCTGGCCAGAAAGCCTAGAGACATTTGTTCTCTTGGAGCACTTCTTACCCGAGTATAACCACGTGGTTATGGTTTGCAGGAAGTGCAGAGACTAAAGGTGAAACAGGTTTTCAACAACAAATTTCTGATACTAGAATTTCAAACAAGAATCCCATGATATAGGATGCTCAAACTAAAGTATTGGCTGAGTTACCAAGAAATAATAGATGCTACATTTCAAGGAAATACTAAATCATGTGGAGGATTATTATAAACCTGGGAGAGAGGATCTTTGGAGGAGTTTTTTAAAAATAAGATGTCCTCTCACTTATTTTCTACCAAAGTAGAAAGGTTGGGAGTCACTTCAAATCAAGAGGGAGGGGCATAAGTTGGACTCACTGGAAAGCGAATGTATGTCCTTGGGTAAGAAGAACATAGTGGTCTAATTCTCCTGGGAAATCAGGCAAGAGATAGTTTAGCAAGCAGCTTTGGCTGTACAGTGAAGGCAGCTGATGCTGTTTTTCTGAGTTTGCCCCAGGGAAGTAAGAGTGTGTGTGTGTGTGTGTGTGTGTGTGTGTGTGTGTGTGTGTGTGTGTGTCCTCCCTCGTGGACCAAATATGAACCAAATGTGAGAGGGGACTGGTATGAGGGCACCTTCGTTGCAGGCAGGCCTCAGAAGGGGAGACCCAGAGGGGAACACTGGGTTCCTAGGGGCTGAGGGGTCTGCTTGAATGGAGAGCCCGTTTGCCTGAATCAGGGAACCGCAGGCAAGACATCACCAGTAATGGGTACAGTCTCCCAAGAAACCGCAACAGCCTATACCAAGTGTGGTCTGCTTTAACTATTTATCGGGTCCAGAAAGTAGGCCAGTGTACAACTCCACCACTGAAATAAGAACATTCTCACCCCTCTCCACTTTTTCCTTCTCCCATAGCAACTCTAGAAGGATCAGAAGATGCCAAGAACAAGGAGAGGAAGACGCTCCCCTTCCTCAGCTTCCCACCCCGACATGGCTTCTCAGTCAGGGAAAAGATACAACTTAACTTTAAACCAAGTCTTAAGTTTTGATTATGACATTAAATGCACCAAAAACAATTTCAAGTGACTATGGGGCATTCTATTGCCTGAGAACGTTCAAGAGTCCCGAAATGACCTGTTGTTTTTATCCTGAACAGCGAAAAATTCATCCACCAAATATATAGGGATAGAGGGAGACAAAAAGATGCTTTCTGAAGGCATCTTCAGAAAGAGTATTGGTTACATATACCTAATGTTGGTTTTAACCTATGGATCGTCAATAAACTTACTCATCAATTCTTATTTCAGAGTGGAATATGGTCATGTGACTAGGTATCCTGGAGATCTTCAGCAAACCCATGGGTCCCAACAGTTGGCAAAATGAAAGGTAGATATCTAGAAATATGGCATCTAAAAGGTGGTTTGATTATCCCACTGACAAGTATCAGTGTTATGTCACCTATTACTGTGATTTTCTTTTTTTTTTTTTGAGACGGAGTCTTGCTCTGTCGCCCAGGCTGGAGTGCAGTGGCCGGATCTCAGCTCACTGCAAGCTCCGCCTCCCAGGCTTACGCCATTCTCCTGCCTCAGCCTCCCGAGTAGCTGGGACTACAGGCGCCCGCCACCTCGCCCGGCTAGTTTTTTGTATTTTTTAGTAGAGACGGGGTTTCACTGTGTTAGCCAGGATGGTCTCAATCTCCTGACCTTGTGATCCGCCCGTCTCGGCCTCCCAAAGTGCTGGGATTACAGGCTTGAGCCACCGCGCCCGGCCTATTACTGTGATTTTCATGTGATGTTTGTAGCAGCAATTACTTTTCCTTTCTGAAATTATGTTTGCAAGGATCAATTTGTTCCTTTTATATGAAGATTAATTTTGATATAAGAAGCTCATCATTCACCTCCAAAGGAAAAAGTGATACAACCTTCCTTTTTTTTCCCCCCTTCAACCTAATGCCTTAAGAAGAAGTGGAATAGTTTGGAACTTCATATTTCTGCTCTAGAATAGTGCCTCTTTCTTCCACATGTCTCCTCATAACATTATGAGCTTACTGGAACACATAGCTCTTTGGCCAGTTTATTGCAGGAAACATGGGCATACTCAGACTGGGGTTTTTTAAATAATGCAGCAATCTCATGGACATCTGACAGTAGGAATCACAATACAGCCAGGCTTCAGAAGTCCAATTAAAGAACCACCCAAAACTGAAACATCACGCTTCTCACAGTGCCTTGGCTTATTTTCTTCCCTGTTCTTTCCTGGCTCACAGCTCCCCTGCTTACACACAGTATCTGCTTCCTCATAGCTGCAGTCTGCTCATGCCCATCATTACTGCTGACCTTTCTGTTCAGCAATACAGCACCCTGAGCCTCTCAGGCTTCTCTATTCTGAAATCCTAAAAGAGGAATTTTACTCAGCTTGTATTTTACAACCAGGCACCCATGACCTAAGTTGGCTGACCAAATCTATATAAGGAGCCACCTTTAGGACAGAAGCCCATCCCTGGGCCAACTGGCTATGGAAGCAATATGCAAATCACAGTCACTGCCCACTGGCAGAGGCCAGAAGCAGGACAGGCAATGACCAGCAACTCTGGCACACCTCCAAAAAGCTTAAGAGTGTGACATTCTACCATACTCAAGAGAAGTCAGGAGGAACACATTGGCGAGTTCATTTATATCCTACTCCACAGGAGTAATGAGGACATGAACCAAGGCAATGGGAGTCAGATAGAAAGAGATATCAGGAGATATTTAGGAGTGAGGTTGACAGAACTTCATGACTGACTGGATGGGTGGGTAGTGATGTGGAGAGGGGAGTAGAGAGAAAGCATGGATTCTGGGATAACTCCTAGTTTTCTTGCTTACACTGTGGGGTGAATTCTGATACTTTTTATTCCCTGAGGCAGAGAATATAAGAGGAAGGAAAAGTTGGTTTTTGGCTGTGCTTGGTGGATGGGAAAGATGAGACATGGTGAATTCTCCATGCTTGTGGCGTATCAAGGTAAAGATTAAAGTTAGAAGTGCAAAACAAAGGTCTGGGGTTAAGGTATACATTTGAGAGCCCACTGAGTATGGTTGGAGCTGTGGCCACCTGGCATATTAGGAGAAAAGCAAGCTATTCCCAAACCCAGGAGAATACTAATCTTGACCCATGAGAACAGAAGAAGTTGCCAGTGAAGGAAAATAAGAGAGTGGTGGTGGAACTAGGAATGGGAGTTCATCCAATTTACATTACATGATGCCTTTTGTGATTTGATAGTGGCAGGTATTATTCCAAGCACTGGGGATAAAACAACAGACAAGATAGCCAGGATTCCTACTCTCAGAGTCTTGCATTCTAGGGGAGAGACAGACAATAAAGAAATCATATCAGTGGAAAATAATCATGAAAGTCAGGGAGGAGCTTTCCCTGAGTAACTGACAGTGTCAAATAGCAAGAGAGTTAGGATGAGGACTGAACAGAAGACATCAGATTTGAAAATCAGAAAATCAATGCTGCTATAGGAAGAATAGTCCCCAAAGATATCCAGGTCCTAATTCCTGGAACCTGTTACTTACATGCATAAAGGACTTTGCAGATGCAATTAAGGATCTTGAGATGGGAAAATTATCTTGGATTATCCAGGCAGGTCCTAATGTAATCACAGGTATTTCTATAAGAGGGAGTCAGAAGGAGATTTGACTAGGGAAAAGGGAGCAGGAGATTCAACAATGGAAGCAAAAGGTTGGAGTGATACAAGAAAGCGGCCATGAGCCAAGGAATGTGAATGGCCTGCAAAAGCTAAGAAAAGAAAAAGAAAACAGATTCTCCCCTACAGCCTCCTGAAGGAGCAAGCCCTGCTGACACATTGAGTTTAGTTCTATGAAACTGATTTCTGACTTCTGGCCTATAGAACTATGAGAGTATAAATTTGTGTTGTTTTAAGCCAAGTTTGTGGTAATTTGGTACAGCAGCAATAGAAAATGAAAACAAATGTTTCCTTGACCTTATTGAGAACAATTTTGGTGAAGAGGGAAGAAGTAATTAAAAGAAAATTGCGGTGGGATGATGACTGAAAGACACAGAAAAGACAGCATAGTATCCATTTTTTAGTAAGTTATTATCTATTTCATTTGACCCTCTAAGAAAAGACATGTAGAAAGGAGCTAAAGACCAGAGGTAATTGATTAGCTCAGCACCCGAAAATGGCAGGCAGTGTTGGGGCAGTACCAGAATGAGGTAGCCATAACCTTCTACCTGTCTTTGGCTGAATTGTGGGCAGGAGAGTTCAGAAGCCTCAAAAGTGACCCTGACCCTGGAAAGTAAACCATAGTAACCCATTGTAGTCCACAGATACACACACCAGACCCATGACTCTTGTTCACCATAGAGACAGGATACTTTGATGCTGTGACCCAAAATCCTGCACCTGGAACAGATCTGGTATCTCTACTGATACAAATTCATGTTGAACATGGAGACATAATCAAGAGAGAATGGCCTTATTCGGTCAGGCTTCAGTTTAGGCACTGACGTTTTGCATTTTACCTCCTCTCTCAAGTTCAAAGATGACTACCAAAACTAAAGCTCTGAATTCTAAAGCCTACAAAGACATAATGCTTCAGGGAAAGGGGAAATATTAATATTAATGTCATACAAAAGAGGGAGAAGCAGCATATAGGAGGAGTGCCAGCTAATGGACTAGTAGTAAGAAGAAGAATCCAGCCATAAGCCTATATTGAGAGTCATGCATATCCCTTCTTTATGCTGAAATGGTATATCTGAACTGAATTCCTGATGGAAAACTTTCTATCCTTAGAAATACTGTAGGCCAAATATTAATTGGAACTTTTGTTAATGATTTGAGAACACCAAAAAGTTTAGATGATACAAGTTAAAGGCAAATTGAGCCCATGGCCTCATTGTGCTACTTAGAATACACTGTGACCCAGCTCGCCTCAGAAACCCTGATGGCTTTGTTGCAGCATCGCATTGCACAGAAGACCTCAGTGGTGATCCTGAGTCCTCACAGCAAAGTCAACCTGTGGCCTGGCCACTAAGGCAAAAGAGAGGGAAACAAATTTTAGAAAACACTTCCCTTAAAAATGAGTTAAAACGTGCATTTGCATCATGAGACTAGGTTAACTGTCACCTGAGAAAGTCCTATATTCAGAAACACTTAATCCTGGACCAGGTAAGTGAGGCAATTGCTGTATGTTCTTTGTTATGAATTTAAATGCTACAAAGAGAAAATGGGCGTTGATTCACAATCTGGGTAATAAAGAGATGTCAGAAGTTGGAAAGAACTGCCAGAAGAGCTATGTTTTAGGATTTCACTCCACCTTACCGTGTGTTTTCTTGTAAAGATATTCTCGAGATTAAGCCAGTTTCACTCTTTTAAGGTCAGAGGAGATTAAGATATTTAGAAATCATAGATTGTGGGATGTAGTCCCATTGTGATTGCTGACTTCTAGTATCAGCCTTTGGTTCTGCATGGATTCTCTCATCTTGCAAACTAGCAAGATTCCTGAATTTGGCCATGATCCTGCTCTGTGAAACATTCTCAAGTTAGGGTTCTTCTCAGTGTCAGATTTCACTAAGCCAGCAATAAAGGAAAGGTTGAGAGAGCAAAAGATGTCACTGAGTTGACACCTAACAGCACAAAACAACCTGCCAGCTGGCAGGCACAAGCCAGCATGTGCAGCGTGGTCATAGCCTTCGAGTTGGAAGGATCATCTTTTAAACCTCCTTACCTCACCAAATAACTGTAAAAGATCAAATGTAGTTACTCCGTCCCACTTTTGTTCTGTTAATTTAAAGCATTGTTTTTTTTTTAAATTTACGTATTATGTGACTACCTGAAAAATACATTACTGTGTTTCTTGATGTTTTATGACCTGTACACAAAGTGAGACAAGCAGATGCCTTCAAGAGAAATAAAGGACACTGCTCTCATTCTAACTAAATTGTCCAAAGGAGGAAAGAAGAGTACAAAAATGATTATGAATACTTAAGAACAGGCATCACGTTGTCATTGGTGTGGAGCCTATAATTATGTGCAATTCCTTACTTAAGACTTTTTAGTTATGCTGAACATTGAAAAAAAAAAACTAAACAGCAGAGAGGAGAAAAGAAAAAGGGGGAAATTTAAACATTAAACGGAACACATTCATTAAATGGAGACATCGCCTCCATTAGTCATTCAGAAAGTTTTCCATAAGGGGCAGTTAAGGGTTTGGTAGTCCTGCTCACTTGCTATTGTCAAATCATTTGTTTTATCATGGATTTGGGATCCTTATAAGTCTTCATTATTTTGAAGTCGAGAACGGTTCCTTCTGCTCACAAAACATGATCACTTTTCATTGATTTTGTTTTAAATATTCTGACTGGTTTTGCATATCTGGAAAAGATAAATCTTCAAAACTTGGAAATAAATCTTTTTCCTCCCTGCCAAATCCATAATATGATCCCTTTCTATCACTGACAGCACCATCAGATAAGTGGACATGCCTTGCTTGGTTAGAAGGATGCTGCGATTTTCAGCAGGAACAAGAATGTAGCTACAGACCCAGACTAAGACATGTTTAGGGCACGTCATTACAGATTCTTTTGGGTTCTTTTCTAGAGGTGTCTTCTTAACTCCCAATTTGACGTTAGAAATGCTCATTCAGGGCCAACGTCGCCCACAAACCAGGTGTCCCACAGGCAGGATACACCTTCAGGACTTGGGAGGAGGCCTTCAAGATGTGGGCTGCAGCAGGAGACACAAAGACAAGAGACTAAATAAATACAGGGGCTTGGTATCTTCAGATTCTTGGGATCTTCCTCTGCTCCTCAAACTGGAGATGAGTTTACCCCAGAACTGATGCTGAGAACAAACTGGGGAGGGTCAGGCAAATCTGAAGATGTGCAAACCACAAAAAACTGGAGGAATGAGAAAATGAAATCTGGGATTCTGTAATAGCACCAATATTTGTTGTTGTTCCCTTCCATCATTTATAAGTAAAATGTGAAATAAGACAAAGGGAATCAGTTACACTACCTAAAGTTGTATTTTCTAGTTTTCCCCAGCTTTTATTTTTAAATATATATATTTTATTCTTTCAGCAATCCCATGATATAAATAGGGCAGGTATTACTATCCTTATTTTTGAGATGAGAACAGTGAGGCCCAGAAAGTGGAAATGACTTTATAAGGTTATGCAATGAGTCAGACAGCCCAAGGAATAATAAATACCCAGTTCTATTCTTATTTAATCCAGAACATTTCCCTTCCTGGCTTTAAGCATCCCCTTCCTCCTTTTCCCTTTGGTGGTTCTCCTTTGAACATGATCTCTCACCAACTGTGAATGAGTCCATGTTCAGAGTTGCAGAGAACTGTTGTTTAAAGATCCCCAAGGGGCTATTTTCATTGCTTACCTGCGAAGCCCCTGTGATGGAAGTCCCGCTTACCTGCAAAGCCCCTGTGATGGAAGTCCCTTAGAGGCAGCTGCTGGGATTCTTCTCACCTGAGACTGCTGTAATTAGCTCTGCTAACAACTGTGATCTGTGATTGAACATGGCTTGTCATAGTCATTGTTCACTGACAGGCACAGATAAGAGCTGCATCTCGGTGAGTGGTGTTCTAAATGGTGTTCTCCACTTGATAAACTCCTGTAAGGCACTTATCAGGGTCACTGTTCTCAAACTCAGCTAGCAGCAGGCAGTGTAACTGTAACACCTTCCAAAACACTCAAAAGAGGCTTTAACAGATCCCCAGGGAGTGCACCGCCATGTACTGGGAGAGACTGTTTCTATTTTGACCTTGCCCAGGATTTGCCTGCCCCTCCTTCTAATGGAAAACATAGGTGTGGCCTTGCATGAGAAAAGGCAGTCTTTGTCTTCCTGATCCTTGAGACTCCAAGGTTTCAAATCTCCCCGTAAGAACACTTGTAAGTGAAAGTATAATGGGTGATACATTCAGCCTATGCCTTTCAAAGCCTACACTCTTATTAGAAGCTAAACAAAAATACTGCTTATAAACACCTGCTGGTGAGGACCGAGCCAAGAGGCAGTGTGGGCGTTGGATGGGAGGTGTTGCCCTGGCAGTAAATCCAAGTTGCTCACACCAAAGGAAGTGTTTCTAGGGAAGCTATCTGAGCAAGAGGTAAATACTTAGTCATTCAGAATAGTCCATAAATGACGACTGCTTTATCTTCAACAAGGGGAGGTCTGATTGGAAAGTGCTCATAGAATGGTTGGATTGCATTGCTGTCTTCAATCCACCTTTGATTCACAATACACATTCCTTTGTTAAGAAATTTAAGAGTGTCTATAATCAAACCCTTGTTAACAGATGTAAAGAGCTACAATTTGCTTGCTGGACATTATTTCAACAAAAGTTTTTACATTCAAAATAATTTGTCATAAAAGGACCCATGTCCTTATGTGGTTTCAGATAGTGTGCTGTCCAATTTCTATGCTTTTCCACCTACTCCCCCAGGGCCATCAGGGAGTAGGTGAGTTTAACGATTCTACTTCTTAACCATCTCTTAAATCTGTCTCCTTGATTGGGGCGCAGTGGGACCAAGGAGGACTCACACCTGTAGTCCTAACACTTTGGGAGGCTGAGGCAGGAGAATTGCCTGAGCCCAGGAGTTCAAGACCACCCTGGGCAACATAGTGCCCTGACTCTATTTAAAAAAACAAAACTGTCTCCTTGTTTCAGTCCTCACTGCTGTTGCAGTAGTTGAAGGCTTCTTCATCTCTCACCTACACACTGCAATGCCTTTGCCTCCTAAATGGCCCCCCTTACTCACTGCCTTCCCATGCCATCTTCCATCTACCTCATCACTTCTAATTATCCTTCCAAATCACAGTTCCGATCATCCACTCACAGACCTATCGTGGCCTTCCATTGCCTACAAAAATGAAAACCAAACCACAGAACTTAGCATGACAGTAAAAGCCCTGCATCTAGCCTCTATCTACTGTATCTTCATGCATCTTAAACTCTTATCTATTCCAGATAACTTGCCCTTGCATGAAAGCACCCTCACTTTGAGTGTCTCTTTGAGCATACCTTCCCTCCTTTCATCCACAGCATCTTACAAAAATCATCCTTTTTGAGTCAGCTCAAATGTCATTTCCTCCAGGAAATTTCCCACCACTTTCTTCCAATCCAAATTAATTAATCACTCTTTCCTCCAAGTTCATACAGCTCTATCTATCTATCATCTATTGTCTTTATTAAGAGATACAATTTTCATATCATACAATTCACCCATTTAAAGCATACAATTGAATGGTTTTTAGTACAGTCAACAACGTTGTGCAACTGTCACCACAATCAATTTTAGGACATTTTGTCACTCCAAAAAGAAACCCTGTACCCACTAGCAGTCCCCCATTTCCTCCATCCTTTCCCACCCCCAGCCCTAGACAACCATCTGTTTTCTATTTCTACAGATTTGCCTATTCAAGACATTTCATATAAATGGAATCGTACAATATGTGGTCCTTTATGACTGGTGTCTCTCACTTAACATAGCGTTTTTAAGATCCATCCATGTTGTAGCATGTATCAGTACTATATTCCACTTCATTGTTTAATAATAATAATAATAATAGTTCATTGTATGGGAATACCACGTTTGTGACTGGCTTCTCTCACTTAGCATAGTGTTTTTACGATCCATCCATGTTGTAGCATTATCAGTCCCCTTTTTAGCAATTATGAATAATGCCTCATCTAACGCTTTGATTATACTTTTTTTTATCATATGTGTGGCTTCGGGTTTTTGTTTGGTTGGTTGGTTTTGCCTGTGTCTGTTTTTATCACTTGATTATAAACTTCTGGAAAAAGATCATTATTTTCACTCTGAAATCTCCATACAGCAAGTATTCAAAAAGTGTTTGGCAGATGGATGAATGGGCAGATATTATAGGTTCTTACCATGTTGATTATGAAGAAGTACAAAGTATTCAGAATAAAAGCATTAAACGCAGTAATAACCCAAGGTGCACCAGTAAATTTACCCAGTAAATTATAACTTTCAAAAACTGGTGGTTCTTAAATAAACTTTAATCTCTGCACTATTTCCTGGACTTTCACACATAGTTATTACAGTTGATTATTTCAGGGAGGCAGTTCCTCTGCTAATAATAATTGTGAACTGGCTGGACAGAGGCCTGGAAGACACCAGACTTTCTCTTCTGAATTAACTCCACAGTGTTTCGTTGTTGCTCTTGGCCTGACCAGTGTTACTCTTCTAGTCTAGAGTAGTGGTTCTCAACTCTGACTGAGCATCTAAATCCCCCGTGGAGATTTTTCAAGGCATAATTATCTAAATCCCACTGCCCAGATTCTGATTCTATCGGCCGAGTAGGAGCCTATGTGCTCACATATTCTAAAAACTCTAGAGACATTTTTGATGCATAGCCAGGTTCAAGAATAACTATTTCAAAAGTCACCCAGAGGTTAAAAAAAAAAAAAGAGAGAGAGAGAATTAATCTTATATATCATGTATGAGCACTTTACTCCTGAAAAGTGTTTTACTCATTCTGGGATCATACCCGTTAATACTACCTAACATTTATAAGGTACTTTTTATTTGGAAAGAGCTTTGCTATCGCCTTTTATTAGCTAGGCTTGCATGCTGGGTGACCTTGTACAAATCACATAATCCCTTTGTATCTTAAATTTCCTCATATGTAAACTGTAGGCGGTAATACTGACCTACCCTCAAGGGGTATTGTGGGGACTAATGGAGGACTATAAAGCACTCAGCAAATATAAAAATGTTACATGCATGCTTATTAGACAGGTATGAAGTCCTAGTCACAGCCTTTAAAAATGAAACAAATACCAAAATAAAACACTTCAACAGTCCTTCCTGCAACCTTCATCATCATCTGTAAGATCCTTTCCTAACACAGAACTACCATACAGCAATTCCCTCTTACCACCAAGACTAATAAACAGTCTGCAGTCACAAAGGAAGACAGGGCCAAGGATGGCAGCAGATAAGTACAGCAAGCAGCCCTGAAATATAGTTTGCTAACCTTCTCTTATTTACCATTTATAATGCAGTTAGAGATTATACCTATAATTACACTCTTCTGAAAAATATTCTTAGGAAAATTGTGCACATTCACAGTCTTTAAACTGATGCTAACTACCCACTGTTGATAGTAAGCCTGAAGTTGTTTTCCAGTTTACTGATGAGTTTTACTAGTCTTGCATAGCTACTTTTAACCCCTTCTCATCTCCCACATGTGACTGAAAGAACATGTGGTCAAAATGGGAACTGGAGACCTATTTCAAGTTGGGTGTGGGTGAGAATGGGGAGGCAGAGGAGAAATCTCTAACCTGAGAACGAGGGGCAGGTCTTGTAAAGATGTTGACCCATGACTGAGAGTTCATTTGCACTGTATTTTCAGCTTTTTGGAAAAGGGAGGCAGAAAACAAATGTGGTTTTTCCTCGTTTCCATTTTGCTTTGAAAGAGTCACATAATTTAAAGGACCATGTTCATTTTCTGTATTCTTGAAATCAAGGAAAATGTCATGGTGTTTTTAAGACAGGGCAGAAATCAGGTACAATATTCTGGTATAGTGCTTGTTTTCCACATCTTTTAGATGGGAGCTTTAAAATCTTAGGTGAAACTTAATCATCTTGGCATATTTTTCTTTCTTTCAAACTTCCTAAAAAACAAAAGAAAAAAAAAACGAGCAAATAAACAAACATGGAGAAACATTCTACCTTTTATTCACAAATCTCCATGACTTCAGTCGTAAAGGATAGTCTGTTGTGTAGTAGATTTGGGATTTTAAAATGTTCCATTTTGGCCAGGTACAGTGACTCAACGCCTATAATCCCAGCACTTTGGGAGGCTGAGGCAGGTGGATCACTTGAGGTCAGGAGTTTGAGACCAGCCTGGCCAACATGGTGAAACTCTATCTCTACTAAAAATACAAAAATTAGGCCAGGCACCATGGTTCACGCGTATAATCCCAACACTTTGGAAGGCCAAGGCAGGCGGATCACCTGAGTTCAGGAGTTCAAGACCAGCCTGGCCAACATGGTGAACCCTGTCTCTCCTAAAAATACAAAAAATTAGCCGTGTATGGTGGCGGGCGCCTGTAATCCAAACTACTTGGGAGGCTGAGGCAGGAGAATCTCTGGAACCAGGGAGGCGGAGGTTGCAGTGAGCCAAGAGTGCACCACTGTACTCCAGCCTGGGCAACAAGAACAAAACTCCATCTCAAAAAACTAAATAAATAAATAAATAAAAATACAAAAGTTAGGTGTGGTGGCATGTGCCTGTCATCCCAGCTGCTTGGGCGGCTGAGGCAGAAGAATCTTGAACCAGTGAGCCAAGATCATGCCACTGCACTCCAACCTGGGCAACAGGGTGAGACCCTGTCTCAAGAGAAAAAATATATTTCACTCCTATGTACTTATTTTTTCTGGAACAACACTGAACTAAGGTGAGGGGCATGTTGTTAGATGGGCATCCTGAGTACACTCTCCGGAATCTACACCCGTTCTTTCCATTTGTCTCCATGTAGAAGTCAGGGATCCTACTTTCAAATCTCACATGTCAGTTATTAGCTACATGATCATAGGGAAGTCTCAACCTCTAAGTGCATCAATTTTTTAATCCGTTAAAGGAGGAATAATATGTATCTCAGAGTGACGCGAAGGTTAGAAAAGCTGATGTGTGGAAAAATACCTGTAGACTAAGCATGTATTAGCACTAGGTACAGCACATGTTATAATAATGAGTGAATATGAGAAGTCAGAGATAAGTCCAACCCCCATTGCCCATTAGGCTGAAATCCATGTATTCATGGATTCATCCATGTGTTTGGGCTGGGCATTCAGGATCTTGGGAAACCCGCTCCTTTCCACTCTCCTGCCCTTTCCCCATAATGGCCCTCCTGTAGTCAGATACTCTCCAAAACATCTTAAATTTGCCCACCTTCATGTCTGTCATTCCCACTAGCCACACTTCCATTTTCCAAAATTCTACCCATCCCTCACGGTCCCTGAATCCAACTCTCTCCAGGAATCCTAGTGAACTCTCACCCTCTTCTCCTCTGAACCCTGGTCCTTGCTGTCTGAGCACTCTGGGAGGCATAATTCATGAACCACTTATTGTCTCAGCAGACTGCAGGCTCTTCTTGCAAGGTAGAGGCCACATAGACAATATCTATCTCCATGCACCACCACCATACAGACTTTGGTGCCTTGTCAAGAATAGATGCATGATTGAATGAATGAACAATTTCTTACTCTGCCCCTGGCTTTGCTCTTGGATAAACCACTTTGCCTGTTTCAGTCTCAGTTGCCTCAGCTGTGAACAGAGGATAAATGCACAGATTGACTCCCCAGGTGTGCTGTGAAGAATAAACCAATGACTGAAAAGCAATTTGAAAATGTAAAATGAAATGCTATATATAAATGTTACATAATCAAAATCATTTCCCTCTGTATTATGTTTTATTTGGCTTTATATCTTCAAATCCTTCATGGGTTTCAGAATTTCACAGATGTAGTACCATCCATATTAGCACCTAGATTCTCTTGGGTAATAAACAATTTTGTATAATACAGCTCACGGCTACTTTTCCCTGGCATCCTTACATGTGAATCTGTCATAATTTGGGGTATTCATAATCAGTAATGATACAATTCATTTCTAAGGGATAATCCAGCTTTTTCACTCATTGGCTGGCCGGTTATTGTTCCCATACTGCTGTGTCAAGGGAGCTAACTCCCATTAAGTCTAAAATCTAAGTGCCTATCATTAGTTATTGCTGTCATCTCTGCAAAATTGGTCATAAGTACCACTGCAGTTTTCCAGATAGGAAACTAAGATATGGAAGGTTGATGACATGCCCAAGGTCTCAGAATAAATACTTTGCAAAGGTAATATTAGAATCTGCAGCTTCTGGGCCAGGCACAGTGGCTCATACCTGTAATCCCAGCATTTTGGGAGGCCAAGGCAGGTGGATCACTTGAGGTCAGGAGCTCAAGACCAGCCTGGTCAACACCGCGAAACCCTGTCCCTACTGAAAATACAAAAATTAGCTGGGTGTGGCAGCACATGCCTCTAGTCCCAGCTACTCAGGAGGCTGAGACAGGAGAATCGCTTGAACTCAGGAGGCAGAGGTTGCAGTGAGCTGAGATCGCACCACTGCACTCCAGCCTGAGTGATGGAGCGAGACTGTCTCAAAAAAAAAAAAAAAAAATATCTGCAGCTTCTGACCGCATTTCTTTGCTAAGATCTTTGGCTCAACCTCTTTAAATTGTGAACAACTTTCTCAGTAAATATGTGTTGAGAGAGGTGGCAGGAGCCAGGGAGAGGAAAAAAATACTATCCATGTAAGTAAAATTTTCCTCAACTCTAGGTCTGCTTCTACAACTCTTCCTGTTTTGGTAACTCATTCCTATTACACCTTCAAAAACTTTAGGTAACCAAAACTTTTAGAAGCTGTATTCCTCCTTAAAGAATAAAAATGGTTTCCTCTCATTTCCACTTACATACTGAAAGAACAATATCTAATGAGATTAAAATAAATGGGCTGGGCGTGATGGCTCACGCCTATAATTCCAGCACTTTGGGAGGTTGCGGTGGGCAGATCACTTGAGGCCAGGAGTTGGAAACCAGCTTGACCAACATAGCAAAACCCCGTCTCTACTATAAATACAAAAATGAGTCAGGCGTGGTGGCCCACGCCTGTAATCCCAGGTACTCGGATGGCTGAGGCAAGGGAATCACTTGAACTAGGGAGGTGGAGGTTGCAAGTGAGCCAAGATTACACCACTGCACTCCAGCCTGGGTGACAGAGTGTGAGTCTGAGAAAGAAAGAGGGAAAGAGACAAAGAGAGTGAGAGCGGGAGAGAGAGAGAGAGAAAGAGAGGGAGGGAGGGGGAGAGAGGAAGGGAGGGAAGGGAAGGAAGGAGGAAATTGCACATGTAAATAGAAAAATGTAAATTGCACATGTAAATAGTAATTGTTCATACCACACTATTTTCCCATCTCAACATCATTTTCATCTCCTTTTTAGCAGTCAGTACTACTATAAATGCAACGCATTTGCAGTGCTTCATAACCACTGTCATGATGTCCCCTTCACGCAGCTACACATAGTGGGCCAATTCTGCCACTACTGTTTTATGGCCAAAGAAGCAAGAGTATAACGAAGGATGAGTGACTGCAAGGAGCACCCACCACAGCAGCTGTTAAGATTAGAACCCATGGCTCCTACCAATCACATCCTATTGAAATTTAGGAGATTCTAAAATATTATCTTAGTGTCAGAAAGGAGTGACAGTGCCTGAAGACAATCTTACCATTCACTAAAGAACAAGCCTTGCTTCCATGGTCCCACCTGAATCTTCTCATTCCAAAGCCATTCTGTAAATTTCTTCATCTCTTTCAGTAAAAGAAATTTCCTTTCGCAAAATACATTGGAACTAAACAAGTGACTTCTGCATCCAGATTTTCATGGTTCTCTGTTCCATACAGATAGTGTGAGCATGGGTTACTGGAGTAGTAACAGATCTTATTTTCCCTTGTAGAATATGGGGATGGCCCAAACTCAAGAGATTGTTAGGGACTCTTGTTGAAAATCAATTACAACAAAAGATGGTATGGAAATACGAATATAGTCTGAATATGCTGTCTTTTCCATGTCTTCTGTTCTACAAGGGAAAATGAGACCTGTTACTTGTCCAAGAACCCATGGATGATCTTATCTGTCTGAAACAAACCGAAAACTTTGGAAATCGGGACATGAAAGTCACCTGCTTAATTCTAACTTGTTTCATGACAGGAAATTTCCTTTATTTCCATTTTTCATCATGTAATGTAAATACTAAAGTAATTTACAGTCACGACCTAGTGTTTGGCTCCTATTCCCAAAATGATTTTAAAAATAATAATCAGCATCTATGAAAAGCTTCAGAGGGTACTAATATGATAAGCACAGTTGGCAAACGTTTTCCCTAGTTATATCCTGAAGTGTGGTAGGAAAAAAAATCCAAGGACATATATTTCTTCCATGAGCATTTCCTGGTAATTCTAGTCAAAGATGATGTTTCATGGCAGCCTCCATGAAAGCAAACAGAAGAGCACAATTTTAAAAACACATCAAAGTGGAGTTCTGCTAGAATCAGGTTGGGAGTCAAGTCTTCTCTCTCTTTAGCTCTCCTGTGTGGCACCTCCAGCCATGTCTCTACCCAATCCAGACCTGGGCAGAAACCTGGTGAATATTCCATTCATGTGGTCTACATCTAATACTTTATAGGCAAAGGCCATTCTCCTAGGCCAATCAGCAGCATGCTAAGGAACCCCTGGAACTGAGATGGTCTTCCTTGCCTGTAGCAGTCCTTTGGTTCACGAGATAGAAAAGAAATAACTTAAATATGGACAATTTTTGCATTACTGAGCAATTTTTCAGGGTCTGCAAAGGGCCATCCATGGCCTAGTCTCTTGCCTTTCTGACAACCTTCCTATGAACCTTTTCCCATTGAGAAATGGAGCTGAGGAGACAGAGTTGAAACCCAAACCAAGCCAGAGCTCACCTAAGAGGGGCCATTTCACTCCTTTTCAGCCACCAGCCCTTTACATTCCTCCTCCCTGGTAACCTCATCAGAACCTTCTCATGAGAGGTCAGCTATGATGCAAGACCTTATAGAGGCCAGATGGCATTGAAATAACACCTGCAGCTCCCTTACATGTGATTAGTTGCCCATACTGAGAGACTAAAACCCTTAGGACTCCTAGGACCTGAATGAGGCAATGCTCTGAAGTGCGCTTGGGCAGGGAGCAAGAGGTAAGTGTTGAAGGTCAGTATCTGGGCAGCAGGTTGACCCTTTACTAATAAGGGTTAGGTGCCTACCCATGGCAAGTGCAGTTCTAGGCAGGGAGAGACCCCTACCCACCCAGAGCTGATGGTCTAGGGCTTGCTTACATTCTAGGCTTCAGCGAGAAAGCAAGAACACCCAACCCCCTGCTTTTGATTCTATGTTAGTAGCTCAGCGCGCCTGTGCAAGCGCGTGCTGCAGCCAGGGTAGGGGCTCAGAAAGTGGTTGACAAGATGAGCAGCGGGGTCATAGGGGATTGGGCAGGAAGGGCCCACAAGGCCATATTCCAGGCTGTTCGGGCGCCAGTGACCCCTGAGAGGTCAGGATCTCGGAGCTCGCCCGATGTCTCCATCCCAGCCAGGAGCTTGCGAAGGGGAAGGAGGGCGGAAGCAGAGTGGGACAGATGTGGTTCGTTCTGGGGCTTCCTGTCTACGAAGTTGGGTAATTCCAGCCACCCACCCGGGATTTTGGAATCCTGGCGGACCCCAAAAACAGCAGAAGTCACCGCAGAGGATGCCACCCCGCAGGGCAGTCCGTCCAGAGGGAGGGTCTCACAGCTTTCGGCACCGTCGAGCGCTCAAGCCTTCTGTTGGCCGCCAGCTGTGCCCGCGACGCCCTGGGTCGGGAGGAGGAGACCCGAGGCGCCCGCAAGTCCCCCGCTGCCAGTGGCCCGGAGGGCAGGGGTGAGGACGGGAACGTGTACTGAACTTTAGGGGGTTTGCGGGGCTGGAGTTTTGTTTCAGAGATAGCCAGATCGAGATCAGAACCTTTTCCAGAGAGCCCAGGTTTCCACATGTGGCTGGGTGACCCGGTCCGGAACTCATCCTCTCTGGGCCCTCAGCTTCCTCCGGGCGGGGCTCCTATGGGACAGCTAAGTTCCGCGCCTGCTGCGGGCGCCAGGTACTGGCGTGTGGACCCGCGCTGAGGTTGGCTTCTTGCTCCACAGCGCTATGCCCGCGGCGGCTCTGAAGTCTCCTGGTCTCTCTCAGCCAACTGCCTTCTGGGACCGCCGCCTCCCTCCAGAGCCGTTCGGGTCCCAATGCAGAGAACCCCGCAGCGCCCTCCGGCAGCCACGGCCCTTCGCAATAACCAACTTCCCAGCCACCTGCGCGTCTCCCTAGCCTGCCCTCGGCCGCAGGCGACTGGACGGCAGCTACGGGGCGGCCCCAACGCCACCACGATTGGCTGCCGGCTCCGCCAGTCATGGGCTGATGAC
>NW_012115222.1:852639-885619 GCF_000951035.1 Colobus angolensis palliatus | reverse complement strand
CGCAGCCCGGCGTTCCGCCTCATTCGTTGAGCAGGTCCGTGAATTGTCAGCGCGCTCCGGGCGACTGTGTAGCCGCGGCAGCCGCCAGGCTTGCCGTACTCCCGCTGAGGTGGCCGCCGGAACCAATGTGCCTTGGTCCACTGGGCCGTGAGCAGCCACCGAGTGGGGGCAACTTGACACTTAGAACCCGCAGGAGGGACGTCGGTTTGCGATCGGGACTCGGCGAGGAGGGTGAGTGGCCGCGCTTCGGGCTAGCGGCTCCTCTCGGCACGGTTAGGCGCCGGCGAGAGGGGATAGGACGCGTCCTGGCGCTCGGCGGTCCGTTCGTCCGAGCGTGACCGCTGTGGGGAGGTCAGGGCTGGGCGGGATTTACTCCGTGCCAGTATCCCCACTCCCGAACTTCTTGTTGTCAAAAGCATCCCAACTCCGCCCGGGACGCGGCTCCCGTACGCACCAACTTGGCATAAGTGACATGGGTAGGTGGGGCCGGGACGCGTCCCCTGCCCCTCTGCGGCGACTACACGGAGCGCTGGGGCGGCCTCCGCGCCCGCGGCGTGCGGACCGCGGTTCCTGAGAAATTACCCGCGCTGTGCCGCACGGTAAGACCCAGCGTCCGCGTCTGAATCCCCAGGCTGAGCGAGCGCTCATCGGGCTCAGAGTGGGTCTCAGCGCCAGAGAACTGGAGTACCAGCCGGGTTCTGTAGCGGGGGCTTCAGTGCTCTGCTGCTACTGAGAGGAATTGAGAGCACTGCTGGGCTTTGAACTTTCTAAAGTAATTGCTTTCTATTAGCACTTGAATCCATGCCCCTCCTGAGGTGCTCGGACCTCCACATCCACCCGCAAGGGGTGTCCGAAGGACTTCGTTAGGACCAGGCGGGAGCTGCTGTCGGTTCTGGTGCCCAGAGCCCTGGAGAATCCTAGAGGCTGCGAAAGGGATCGCCAGCCTGGTCGGTTGGTGTTTGAGCACCTGCGTGTTTAAGTAATGAAGTTGAGTCAGGAATTGACAGCAGAGAACTCAAGGTTAAACCTGACACTCCGTTTGTGACTCGGTCTGGATTAGATTGTTTTTTCCGCCTTAATGGTAAGAGGGTAAAAGCAGCTCGTTTTTCTGAAGCCAACTACATGCATGTACTTTATATTATGTGTGGACTAAATAGAATTCACTACGATGTTTTCTTATAATTCATATTTGACATGAATGAGAGCTTTTGAAAATACTAGACAGAAACAGGTCCAGAATTTGGGGATGTTTAGACCTCTGAAAATACACGAAAATGTTGATATATAGAGTTCTGTATGTGTATATGTAGATGTAGATGCGCACATACACACGTATATACGTGTACATGTGTGAGTGTGTGTATATATATAAAATTAAAAGATGAATGAGGTAAATATATGAAGGGGAAATTCAGCCTTGAACTTCCCTTAGATCACAGAGGTGGATCCTCTGAGCTGTGGGGTGTTAGTGAGTGTGTATGCGTAAGCATGTCTGCATCTGGCTGGTCTGTCTGGGTCAGAGTATGTCCATGAACTTTACGAGCGTTCAGTTCAATACCACTCGGTGCAGATTACGCGTTCCTATTTTACAGCCCAGCAGCCGCCAGCCGGCCCATCTGTTAAAACATAACATGTACACTTCAGTCTGACCACTGGGGTGGAGCCGGGGTAGGGGGCAACTCTTAGCAGAAACAACATGCTACAAACAAAGGCTGCCTCTCAAGTTCATTTTCATTCAATATTTGGCCTGAACTTGCAGTTAGGTGAGGGAGAAGGAAATGTTTGTCTCTAGAAATGGCAAACTGCATTTTGTGAAATAATTATAGCCATGGCTTGGGGAGGGGGAGCTTGGAGAAAAAAAAAATCCCTCTAGAAATGTGGTGCTTGTCACATCACCATGCAACACTGGTTTACAGCCTCGCAGTATGGCATGTGTATCAGAAACCGTTTGCTTTTGCTTGTTAAAAGAATGCATTAAAACTGAATCATTTTGCACCAAAAAAACACAAAAAACAAAAAAACCCACCTTAATAGAAGTAAACAGAGCTTTATTGCAGAAGCTATAGTTAAGACTGCCTTGGTAATTCTAATGAAACATGCTTTTAGGAATTTATAACCTGGACATATATTCACAGTCAGTCTAATTACTAGTTGCAATGGTTCACAATTTATAGTTTTAAAATAATAAAAAGGCTTTATCACAAAAATTCTGATGACTAAAAGGGTATAGGAGGAGTGTAATAGCTTAATAAGTTCTTGCAGCCAAGTGACTGATACTTTAAAAGACAATAAATTCCTTTAATAGCATAATTACTTTGGTGGCAAAATAAAGGCAGTATTCTTGAGAAACATAGTTCATATTTTTCCTGATAATTTTATGCTCAAAATTACATTTTAATAATGGTGTTCATTATATATGGGCAGAATAAGCTGGAATGGTTTTTAAGAACTCATCACAAGAAGTATTGTTTTCAATTTTATGGTATATAAGCATTTTGGGGAAAACATACATAACACTAATCTGTGAGTGTCTTTAAATTTCTCATGGACTATATAGACATAATAGTTTTCCCACCTTGATATGAATCATCCAAATTAACTAGGCTGTTTCTTGGAAATTCAGTTCTTGGACTGGACCTCAGTCCCTGGGTTTCAATTTAGGAGTCTGGGGTGGAACTTAGGAATCTGCATTTTCACAGGCACCGCCAAGTGATGTGAATGCCAGGGATCCCTTCACTGTACTTTGAGAAACACTGGAATGGTGTTAATGACATAAAAGAACAATTATAGTCTGTGAGTCAATTTAACAAATAATTGTTAGAAATGTCCAGGTGGCATTTACTGGCCATGTGAAATTTATAGGTAATGCATTAACTCTCTGTCTTCAACAATGGACCCCTTTTGTCTTATGTCTGAAAGTGTTTTTGGAATCCTCAACGATCCCTATTCCAGGTTGGCCCTGATTCTAAGGAAATCTGCCTGATTAAACAAGACCTGATGAATTTAAGACCCAACCCCAAACCCCAGTCTTAGTTCCTTCACCCCCCACTCTGAGTTCGGTGGAGTCCTGGGATGCTCTGCGGTGACTTTGCCAGTCCTAATTCACATGGTTGAGCATTTCCTCCTGCAAAGTAGAATCCTTATCTTCATGAGGCACCCTTTTTCTCTTTGAAAGCTGTTCTAGAACAAAGTCCAGCACCTCAGCTGGGCTACTACACACTATATGAGGTCAATAATCTCCTTGGAAAGCTGTGGCTATTTTGCTTGTGGCCAGGAAGAGTATCCCAGGCCACCCACCCAGAGGCCCAGAGATTCTTACTTTCTGAAAGTCACCTTACGAGTATTTTGAGCTGCCCAATTAATTGAGTAAATAGATTTTCTCATTGTCACAGAGATGTGGGCTAAGAATTGTTTGCTACCTCTCCTTTCACTGAGAACACTGTGAATTTTTATTAATTATTGTCAATTAGTTTTTTATTTATCATTTGATGCTGACATTTGGATTCTGTTCTCCCATTTCAGACTGGCATAATTCTCCATTTAAGACTACTAAATAAGGTTTGAAAGAGAAAGGATCTATCAGAAGTTACCCTTCCCTCTTTCTACCATCCAAGTAGCTAAAAAAACAAATGACTTCTTTCAGAGGTGAGAAGTAGCCTCATAACAAAAGGATGTGGGTAGGCCAGAGTATTGAACTTGTATTGTTCCAGACCACTGGATCGTCACTGGGACTTTTACAGAGTAATTTCTGTTTAAAGAAGCACTTGGCAGGCATGTTGATAGGTCACTTATCTTAATAATCCTTTGAGGACAATGATTTTTTTCCCACTTTCTTACAGATGAGCAAACAGCAGCTACAAAAGGATAATATTTAGATCTTGTCTTTCATATTCAAAGTTGACACCAATAACTGAGAAGCTGGCCTTGCAACTTAAATTGTTTTGATTTAGCATTGTGGTGATATGATAGGGTTATGCTTAGTAATTCATATTATCTGCAATTTTTTTAACCTTTTTCTTCAAATTGTTTCTTATATTGAATGTGACCTTGTAATAGTTTTCTTTATAAAGTTAACTACCGTATGTAATAATTAGTTCAATGACCCTGACCTTAACAAGGCAGGCTTGACCCAGAGAGGAAAATAATTTGCTAAAAGTCCCAGATTACAAAAGCAGCAAAACCTACGTGTAGAATCCTTTAGACCAGTGTTTTAGCCCTGTGCTGTTTTGTCTATTGTCATGTTAAGCTGCTAATGTTTTTACTCTGGCAAAATAGGGTTGCTTTTGTTTTATTTGCCTAGCTACTGTGTGATTGGACAGACTTAGAAAAATGGAAAAGCCGAAAATATACTATCCACAGCCCCTGCTCATACAATGGGACTGATTTCTGCCCAGTTAAAAAAACTATAGTAGAATGCTGCTTTTCTTGAAACTGGGCCGTAGGTCATTGCAAGCTTCTAAGCAACAATTCTATTATAATTTTTTTTTTTTTTTTTTTTTAGCTATGGCATTCTTCTGGCATCTAACTTTCCTTTGACAAATTCTTTTCAAGTTTTTATGCTTCTTTTCTTACCCTTATCCCCATAGCAAAATCTACTTGTAAAAAATTCACTTTTTAAGTCAATCTGCCCTCTTAACATCTCCCATTTCTTCCATTTTAGCCATTTTACCATTTGTCCTCTGAAATGACACCTTAAGTTCCCAACCTTCACTTTAACTTTTTGGGTCTAGTAATATCCTCTAATATAGGACAGTCATTGAGCTACAAAAGTTTCACAACAGCTTAAGCTTGTGGATTTAATGATAATGGTAGTAAGAAAAAAGAAAAAGATGAACAATAATACTGAAGTCATGTTGATATGTGTATCATATTAGATATTCCCAGCTTACAGTGTCCATGGGAAATTCAAGATCCAGATGAATGAAGTGACAGATGCACTCATCTGTGGCCTTACAGACATTCTCCTGATACAAGCTGAAAAATATAACTGAAGACAGCATCCTGGGTTACAGAAGGAAAACAAATGTTAAGCTCTGAGAAAAGAACTGGGCAAAAAGTGAAGGGTCAGGGGTGGGATGCGTAGCATGGTGGAAAAGAAATACCTCCAGTAAAATGCCAGACAGGGTGGTAAGAAATTTATAGAGGTACAGACGGTTTAGAGTTTCTTGGAGGCATTGATTCTGTTTTATATTGTCTTCACAACCTGCTCACCCTGCTTGCTTTAAATAATTTATTATAGCAGCAGGCCTTCCCCTGGTTAGTTTCTTTATATATATAGATATAGATAACTTTTTCCTTCTCATCTCTGGGTCTAATCAGAGGCGTATATAATAGTGTGGCTGCTCTGGAGTACTTAGGAAAATCTGTGATCAATATCACTATATAATAAACCTATGGCTGTTCTGTTCTATTTTGCAGTGTTTTCTTCCCTGTTACATTAACTTAGTATCTGTGTTTTAAACAATATTTTATTAATCTCTGCACAGTGTTACTTCTGGGTTTATTCCTTTTGGCTAGAACTATCTTTTGAGTAATCCACCATTGGACCACCATTGATCTAATGATGTATTTATTGCTCACTATTGCAGTACTGGCAAGAAACCCAGTATGGTTCTAAACATTTGATTAAAAAGAAATCAAGTTTTTGCAATGTGTAGCCATCCAATTATGTTAGGAGCTGCTGAGTGTATTTTATGCTAAAATATAAACATCTTTCAAGTGAGCAAAATGTGCTGTTTTTGAAGGCTTTTGAAACTTTTTGCTATGAAATAATGGAACAAGAAGAGACCTCATAATTGGGAAAATTATGAGTACACTCCCCCACCCCTGCCAAAGGTAAGATATAATACTTTTTCAGATTATACCCTTGAACACTAAAATAGATAGACTTATCTTTTTAATTGACAATAATGAAAAAGTAGTGATAAGAACTAGCTCCCAGTCCTTAAACGATATTGCAGGTAATCATTACAAATGAAAGTGAGCTGAAATTAATTAACAAATACTAACTGAGTACCTATTATGGGTAGTATTTCTCTACTTAGCCAATTCAGGATTCAGTTCAAATATTAATGCCTTTGGGAAGCTTTTCCCTGTCCCTCTTTGACCTGATGTCTTCTTCAGGCAGAACCTTATCTCCTGTATTCTCCCTCTTGGAGACCCTTGAGGGGAGGGACCACACTTTTCATCTTGTAGCTTCTCAAGCAAGGTTACTCAAGAAACGATTGCTGGGTGCAGTAGAGGCTACAACGAATTACAAGTGAACATTTACAAGGCCTTAAAAGGATATGCATAAAGATAGTTCACCAAAAGTTTGAATGGTAGCAATAACTGAATCCTAGTGTTCAACTGTCAACTTTAGCAGTGTTCTCAGCACTTCATAGAACTATTATATCATCCATTCCTGCTCCATCCATCTCCAAAGTCCCTCCATTTCATTTCTACCTTGCCTCCTCCTCTCACTACCTTCCTGTGTGTCTTCTTCAAGGATGTCTCCAATTCCCACCCTAGGCTAGGTCATCTCCCTTGATTTCTCTTTTGTTCCCATACCCCTTGTCATATCTTGAAAAGGCAGCTGACGCATGAGTCCTACTTTGAAACTTGGGACAGCTTCAGTCTAATGTCATTTGAAGTTGAAGATGACTTGGTTCCTTTTGTCATCCAATGCAGGTGACTAAGCTTTGGCCATGGGAGGTTTAGGGGTCTTTGAAGAGCAAAATGGTGCTTGGCCTGGAGGTTGCTAATGTCTGAAGTTCAGCACGAAGGGGAAGTTTGACATTTGTTGAAGTAACTTTTTTTTATTTTTTATTTTTATTTATGTATTTATTTTTGAGATGGATTCTCACTATGTCGCCCAGGCTAGAGTGCAACAGCACAATCTCGGCTCACTGCAACCTCCACCTCCTAGTTCAAGTGATTCTCCTGCCTTGGCCTTCCAAGTAGCTGAGATTACAGGCATGCACCACCACACCTGGCTAATTTTTGTATTTTTTAGTAGAAATGGGGTTTCGCCATGTTGGCCAGGCTAGTCTTGAACTCCTGACCTCGAGTGATCTGCCCACCTCAGCCTACCAAAGTGCTGGGCTTACAGGTGTGAGCCACCATGCCCAGCCTGAGGGAAACTTTTTTTAAAAAAGACAATTCCAGCAAATTTTTATTTTATAAACTAATTTTTATAATACAGTTGACCCTTGAACAACACAGGTTTGAACTGTACAGGTCCACTTATATAAGCAGATCAAAAATACAGTATTGGCAGGATTTGAAAGCCACATATAGGGAGGACAGAGTTTTTGTATGTACATAGATTCCTCAGGACCAAATGGGGGACTTATATTGGTGGATTTCAGTATATGTGGATGTCCTGGAACCAGTCCCTTGTGTATACCGAGGGAAGACTGTAGTTTTTTTTTTTTTTTTTTTTTTTGAGACGGAGTCTCGCTCTGTCGCCCAGGCTGGAGTGCAGTGGCCGGATCTCAGCTCACTGCAAGCTCCACCTCCCGGGTTCACACCATTCTCCTGCCTCAGCCTCCCGAGTAGCTGGGACTACAGGCGCCCGCCACCTCGCCCGGCTAGTTTTCTGTATTTTTTAGCAGAGACGGGGTTTCACCGTGTTAGCCAGGATGGTCTCGATCTCCTGACCTCGTGATCCACCCGTCTCGGCCTCCCAAAGTGCTGGGATTACAGGCTTGAGCCACCGCGCCCGGCCTGTAGTTTTCATTTATAAATCTCCTTTTCTTTACAAAGCATCCTCTACATAGTCATGTTTAACACATGGTCTGATGGCTTAGGTAAACACTAGTCCTGGGCAGTGGGTTGCTGAGGTCATGTACGGACCATGTGTCCATGTGTACAGACCAAGGATCAGCTGAATTAAGCCAACTACCTGAAGGGGACATTAGGATAGCCTTTTTGTATTGGATCTTATGGGGCTTTAAATGATTGCAAGAGATCAAGGTCCCCTATTTTCTGTCTCATCTGGGAGATTAAGCCTCACTTAATGTGGGTGCTTTCTTCTCATACCTGCCTGCCAAGAAGAAAATAGAGAATTGAATGGTTAAGCCTAGAAGGTACTTATATGTTTGAGGCCACAGAGAAGATGAGCAATCCCAGATTAGGTCATGAACTCAAATGCTGGTTTCTCTTGGGTCTTGGAAATCAGGAGAACCTGTTTCTGCGTATCCTAGGGCTTGTGCTTTTGCCTTTGGATCCAGGGGTTGGGAGGACTCAAGGGACGTTCCAGATGAGGTTGTAGAACCAATTATGTGCAGACCCTTTCCAGCAACTAGTAGATGTTCTCCCTGTGGAAATTTGCTTTGGCGTTTTCCCATATCTGCTTTTCAGTATCCTAACTATTAAATCTTATTCCTCTTACACTTTGCACATACTGAGGTTCTCAGTCAGAAAGTTCTTACCTTTTGTTTCCCTAATTTCAACTTACTCCTTAGTTCAGCCTCCACCTTCCAGTAATGTTTTCCTTTATTTGATATTCTCTTTCCCCATCTTTTCAGGTAAGAGCTCCACTTTATAAAAGCTCTATTACCATCAATGTCACCATTAATCTTTTCCCTTTGAGAGTAATGCATTTTTGCCCATTCTCAAAGGACTTGCTTAGAGCATTCCTGTGTGGTTTTCCGATGGGATATTACATGCTCTGACAGCCTACACAGCAAAAAAGTGATTAACCTCACAAAACCTTAGTTCTCACCAACCTTACCCATCCTTGCCAGTGATACCTCCCCCTTATATGTCTAATTACTCGTACCACCTCCCACTCACTTATCTATCATTGAGAAACAAGATCATATGACTCAAATAGCAACACACATATTCATTACAACCAAGAAGATGAGGTTTTCTATAAAACCAAAACAAGTATACACAGAATATGGAGAAGAAGGACAGGCCTACCCTGCTTTCTTTAAAAACAGGACATGTGGACTGATGTGTCTTTTGGTGATAGATTCTTAATTTGTTGTTTTCACTAGCTGTGGTCTGTTTCTCTTTTGAGGCTAAGTTATTACTTTTATAGCTAATGTCAACAGTTGCCACTTTTTTCATTCTCTTCAGAATTATTGCCAGTGAATTTCAGGGTTTTCTTCATTTATTTTACTCTATTTTTTGTGTTTTGGGTGATCTACCTAATTAAGTTGTATTGTTTCTAACCTCTTCATTTATTTTTTACTACTTTCCTGCCCCTGGCAACATCTCACAGTTAGATACTCTCCTTACATTGAATGAATTTCCACTTTCACTGCAAATTAGCAATGAAGACATTAAATGGAATCCCGATAGTGACCCTTTCAAGAGCTAAGGCACCATTTACTATTCCGTTTTAATTATGGTCTCTTAGCAAATTTCCACCAGTTATAATGTTCACCCCATTTTCCAAGTAATATTTCTCAAATACTGTATGAAATTATGAAATCTGTGTGTATTGTATTTTCTGCTCTCTATTACATACAAAATTTATAATTCTATAATTTTCTTGTAGGAAAACTGCTTATTAGACTGGAATGGTTAATTTGGTTTCATGCCATCCTGCTTTTTGCTTGTTGTGAACCACTAGACATTTATGTAATCTTTTATTTCTGACCCCCACCATCAGTTCCCCAAGCAATAATCCTACTCCATCCTTTCCCTCCATAGTCAGTTATCATTTATGCTTTGTGTGTGTAGGGGGTAGGGGGGACTCGGAGGGGTAGTAAATGGATATTTTTTCTGATCCCTAATATTTTCACTTTTTAAAACTCTACATGGCTGAAAAAAATAGCCAGTGTCCTTTGGTGATATCTTAGTCTGTTCGGGTTGCTGGAACAAATAGACTGAGTAATTTATAAACAACAGAAATGTATTACTTACAGTTTTGGATGCTGGGAAGTTCAAGATCGAGGTGCCAGCAGATTTGATGTCTGGGAAGGGCCTTCTTCTCCACAGATGGTGCCTTTTCACTGTAACTTCACATGGCAGAAAAGGCTAGCTAGCTCTCTAGGGTCTCTTTTTATTTTTATTTTATTATTATTATTTATTTATTTGGTTTTTTTGTTTGTTTGTTTTTGTTTTTGTCTCGCTGTGTTACCCAGGCTGGAGTGGAGTGGCAGTCTCGGCGCACTGCAGCCTTAACCTCCTGAGCTCAAGCAGTTCTCCCGCCACAGCTTCCCGAGTAGCTGCAATCACAGATGCGCGTCACCATGCCCAGCTAGTTTCTGCATTTTTTGTAGAGACGTGGTTTCACCATATTGCTCAGTCTGATCATGAACTCCTGAGCTCAAGCGATCTGCCCAACTTGGCCTCCCAAAGTGCTGGGATTACAGGCGTGAGCCACCACACCCGGCCTAGGGTCTCTTTTTATAAGGGCACTAATCCCATTCAGGAGGGCTCATAATCAATTCTCAAAGGCCCCACGTACTAATACTGTCACACTGGGGATTCGGATTCAATGTCTTTTTGGGGAGATATAAATATTTAGACCATAACAGATGGTCAAGATTTTTTCCTCTTTTCTGTTCAGGTAAGTCTACCTCCTTAAAATATTGCACCCCTTCTGGCCGGGCGCGGTGGCTCAAGCCTGTAATCCCAGCACTTTGGGAGGCCGAGACGGGCGGATCACGAGGTCAGGAGATCGAGACCATCCTGGCTAACATGGTGAAACCCCGTCTCTACTAAAAAATACAAAAAACTAGCCGGGCGAGGTGGCGGGCGCCTGTAGTCCCAGCTACTCGGGAGGCTGAGGCAGGAGAATGGCGTAAACCCGGGAGGCAGAGCTTGCAGTGAGCTGAGATCCGGCCACTGCACTCCAGCCTGGGTGACAGAGCAAGACTCTGCCTCAAAAAAAAAAAAAAAAAAAAAATATTGCACCCCTTCTCTGGAGTGCCTCTCCACTTTAATCCTCTTGTCCGTATACAGTATGAAGCTGCTTTTGCTTCCTTAACATCTGGCCTGTGCCTGGGATCTATGATAGCCCTATGTGATCTCTGTTGAAACTCTTGTAATTGGATAAGAGCTGAGTTGGCTGCTTTATAGCAACAGAAGACCAATGAAAAGTGTGCTTTGTTTAGGTCATGGGAGAAGAACAGATGTCTCAGACAGGTGGGAGGTAAAAGTCAAAAGTTATTAAACAGGTAGGGAAAGCCACCGACAGATTATTTGGTACTGGCTACTCATGCTAAAGTACCATCTTTCTGTTGTGATTTCTAGGGCATTTCCCCTTGGGCTTTTCTGGGTGACTATGCCAGTGCTGTAAATTAAAAAGCTGTCTCATCTCCTATCCCAGGATTCTTGAGATCACTGGGCTAGAATCAGAGTCCTAGTTCCTGTCCTAGACCTGCTAAGAAACAAAGAAATTAGTGATGTTTCCAAATGGAAATGTCCACATGGAAGTAATGTGGTACACTTGATAGTATATCTCCTGCATACAAAACAAAAGACTCCAACTCAAATTGACATAAACAGTAAGGAAGTGTATTATCTCATGTGAGAAGTAAGGCAGGTGGCAGGATTGGTTGATTCTGTGGCACAGTGACATCATCAAGGAAACAGGGTCCTTTCATCTCTCTGCCTCTGTTGTCCTCAGGGGCCATTCCAGTCTAAGTGGTTCTTTTCTTATTTGCGAGATGGCTTCAGCAGTTTAGATGTTACTTGCAGACAAGACAATATCTACAGCACATAAAATGGGTCTGCTGCCCCCGTTCCAAGGTCTCCTTTTGAAGCATATGAAATTATTGCTAAGAAGAATCCCAGAGGATTTCTCAGCTCACTGATCAGAACTGCTTTGCATGTCCGTCTGTCAGTGTCACTAGCAAAGGACCACCATCATTGCCTGAGGGAGGGAGGAGGTGAATTTGAACAAAATTAGGATTCTGTTAGCAAGAAAGAAGTATGTGGGGGATGGGGTAGGGTGGTAGATGTTGGCAGGCAGTGTGTCTACTACTTGTCCTGACTTGGAAAATAACTATGAAATTCCCTTCATGACTATCTGGATACAAAATGGCAAGGCCTAGGCAAGAGAAAAGGCACAATGCGGACTAATTAAGGACAGAGAAATGTGCCAAAATCAATAATTATTCTGATTAGGACCACAATAAACCCTAATGAACTTGAATGTACTATTTTATATCTATTTGTACTAAATAAGTGAATGATCTTTACTGAATGAAAAAGATTTAAATAATTTGCTTATTTCTCAATAATTCTATGTTTCTGTCATTATTTTGCAGTATAGGCTATTTAAATATAAAATTTTTTATTAACTTTATATTTCATAGCATTAACAATACTGATAATTACTGATGAATGTAAATGGCCGTTATTTATTGAGTACCCTTTTGTAAATTAGGATTTTAGCATCCAAGAGGAGCTAGTAATTTGCTTAGGTCACATAGCTACAAAGTGGCTAAGCTAGGATTGGACTTAGGTTCAGCTCGCTCTCCATGGTTTCCCTTTGCTTGGAAGACAATCCCAAGAATTCCATGGCTTACAGGGCATTGGGTGATCGGCTTGCTTATCTTTGTGACCTCATTACTTACCCTCTGGCCCTCACTCAATTTTCCAACCATACTGGCTTCCATGTTGTTAGTCTAATGAGCCAGTCCCATTTCCACCTCTGGTCCTTTGCATTTGCTGTTCCCTCCACTTGGCTTATACATCTTCAGTTTGTATGGCAACATCCTTTCCATTCAGGCCTTTGAATATCTCCTCTTCATAGGTGCCTCCCAGGACTACCCCATCTCATCTGTTAGGATCCCCTGCACTACCACCAATTTTCCGTTTCTGCCCCATTTTTGTTTCCTTCATGGTACTTGTCATAATCTTTTTTTATTTTTATTTTGTTTTTTTATTTGTATTTATTTATTTATTTTTGAGATGAAGTCTCACTCTGTCACCCAGGCTAGAGTGCACTGTCATGATCTTGGCTCACTGCAACCTCCACCTCCCGGGTTCAAGCGATTCTCCTGTGTCAGCCTTTCTAGCAGCCAGGATTACAGGCGCCCACCACCACACCCAGCTAATTTTTGTATTTTTAGTAGAGATGGGGTTTCACCATGTTGGCTAGGCTGGTCTTATACTCCTGACCTCAGGTGATCTGCCTGCCTTGGCCTCCCAAAGTGCTGGGATTGCAGGCATGAGCCGCCACACCTGGCTTCACAATCTTATGTAATTTACTCATTTGTCTACTTGTTTTTATCTGCCTCCTCAACTAGAATATAAACTCAATGAAGGTAGAGACCCTAGCTGTTTTGTAAAGCAAATTAACAGATGAGTTAATAAGTTAATGAAGGAATGAATATTTAGAAGTTTTGGCCTCTAATAATCCAGTCTTTATCTTCTACACTAGGAATAAAGTAGGATGCCAGTTGTCATTTGAGCTGAATATATCCCTCTCAGATTTTTTTCCTATAAAATTTAAAAACTGAAAAAAAATTCTTCATTTTGTTTGAGAATGAAAAAAGATACAGATATCAAAGTTCTTTGATATAGGAGTATTATGTAAAGTTTCAAGAGAGCTTAATGCAGATAGTCCTCGACCTAATGATGGTTTGATTTTTCTCAACTTTGTGATGGTACCCATACAACCATTCTGTTTTTCAACATAGTATGCACTAAGTTACATGAGATATTCAACACTTTATTATAAATAGGCTTTGTATTAGATGAGTTTGCCCCATGGTAGGCTAATATAAGTGTTCTGAGCATGTTTGAGATAGGCTAAGCTAAACTATGATGTTCTAGGTGTATTAAAGCATTTTTGTATACAATATTTTCAACTTATGTTCAGTTCATAAAGATATATAAACCCCCTGTAAGTTGACAAGCATCTGTACAAGAGGGAAATTTGAGTAATACTCAACTTTAGTTTTTTTAATTGATTGCAGTTTTAAGGACACCATTTTTAATTTGACATATCTTTTAAAAATGAAGGTACTTACAAGACTAAATTGCAGACTGGGATAATTCATTTTTTTAATTATACTTTAAGTTCCAGGGTACATGTGCACAACGTGCAGGTTTGTTACATAGGTATACAAGTGCCATGTTTGTTTGCTGCACCCATCAACTCGTCATTTACATTAGATATTTCTCCTAATGCTATCCGTCCCCCAGCCTCCCACCACCTGACAGGCCCCAGTGTGTGATGTTCCCCACCCTGCATCCAACTGATCTCATTGTTCAGTTCCCACCTAAGAGTGAGAGCATGCGGTGTTTGGTTTTTCTGTCCTTGTGATAGTTTGGTGAGAATGATGGTTTCCAGCTTCATCCATGTCCCTGCAAAGGACATGAACTTATCTTTTGTTATGGCTGCTTAGTATTCCACAGTGTATATGTGCCACATTTTCTTAATCCAGTCTATCATTGATGGACATTTGGGTTGGTTGCAAGTCTTTGCTATTGTGAATAGTGCCACAATAAACATACATGTACGTGTAGTCTTTATAGTAGCATGATTTATAATCCTTTGAGTATATACCCAATAATGGGATCACTAGGTCAAATGGTATTTCTAGTTCTAGATCCTTGAGAAATCACCACAATGTCTTCCACAGTGGTTGAACTAATTTACACGCCCACCAACAGTGTAAAAGCGTTCCTGTTTCTCCACATCCTCTCCAGCATCTGTTGTTTCCTGCCTTTTTAATGATTGCCATTCTAAATGGCATGAGATGGTGTCTCATTGTGGTTTTGATTTGCAGTTCTCTGATGACCAGTGATGATGAGCATTTTTTCATGTCTCTGTTGGCTACTTAAATGTCTTCTTTTGAGAAGTGTCTGTTCATATCCTTTGCCCACTTTTTGATGAGGTTGTCTTTTTCTTGTAAAATTGTTTAAGTTCTTTGTAGATTCTGGATATTAGCCCTTTGTCAGATGGATAGATTGCAAAACTTTTCTCCCGGTCTGCAGATTGTGCAGTGACAAATTCATTTAAAAAATAAAATTTTTTGTGTACAATACACATAGTTTTTCATTGGAACTCATAACAGTAGTTTCCCCTTGTCTGCAGGGAATGTGTTCTAAGTCCCACAGTGGATACCTGAAATTATGGTTAGTACTAAAACCTATATGTACTATGTTTTTTTCCTACATGTATATACCTATGATAAAGTTTAATTTATAAATTAGGCACAGTAGAGATTAACAACAATAACTAATAATAAAAGTAGAACAATTATACCAATATGCCAGCATCACTACTCTTAGGGCCATTATTAAGTAAAGTAGGGGTTCCTTAGAATCTGCCAACAGTTGATCTGATAATGCAGAGGGCTACTAAGTGACGAACAGGCAGGGAGTGTAGACAGCATAGACACGCTGGACAAGCAGAAGATGCATGTCCAAGCAGAATGGAGTGGAACAGCGTGAGATTTCATCATGCTACTCAGAATGTTGCACAGTTTAAAACTTATGAATTCTTTGTTTCTGGAATTTTCCATTTTATATTTTCAGGCCATGGTTGACCAAGGGTAGCTGTAACTGCAGAAAGTGAATCCACAGATAAGGGGGGGAGTGCAACTGTATCCACTAGAATGATTTATTCTTAGAACTATGTTCTTAGTGATTCTAGGTAATCATGAAGGTACAAGTTGGAAAATAGCTTTACCTCAAATATTAGTTTGGAAGGGGTTGACAGAAATGAAGCAGAGTGCTTTCCTCTGAAGTCCTTTTCTGTGGCTTTCAGCTCAGGACCTTCTCCACTAAAGTGTGTGTTTTTTTGTTTTTTTCTTTCCCTGTCATTCTGTGGGTTGTGTCATTTGCCAACTACATTGTGAGGCATTATTTTCTGGGGCTTGCAGTGTGACTTTCGCATTCAACTGAATAAATCATCATTTAATGTTGACAAGAACTTCACTTTCCCCTCCTCCCTGCTCATCTTCCCTCGACCTTTCCCCAGGTGATCTCAAAAGCTCTGTTGTCTCTGCACATAGTGTCAGTCTAAACCTATTTGACATTGTTTTCTAGTCCTCTGGTATTCCCCCTAGAGAAAAACTTGTTAGAGTAGCTTACTATGAAATATACTTCTGAGCTAAACTTCCCATATCATATTTTCAAAAACATATCTGAATTTTATGGTGAGTAAAGTACATCTGTATTTGAAAGTAATTTCTCAAATTTATTTATTTTTAACATATACTTGTACATATTTATGGGGTACGTAGTGATGTTTCAGTACATACAATGTGTAGTTATCAGATCAGGGTAATTATCATATCTATCATTTCAAACATTTATCATTTCTTTGTGTTGGGAACATTTAATATATCTTTTCTAGCTATCTGAAAGTATATAATGTATCATTGTTAACTATAGTCATTCTACAGTGCTATAAAACACTACAGTGCCATAAAACTTGAACTTGTTCCTCCTACATAGCTGGAATTTTATATCCTTTAAGCAATTTCTCCCTATCCCCAACTTCCTCCTACCCTTTCTAACCTCTAGCAATTGCTGTTCTGCTTTTTACTTCTGTGAGATCAACTTTTTTAGCTTCTGCTTATGAGTGAGAACATATGGTGTTTAGCTTTCTGTTCCTGGCTTATTTTACTTAACATAATGTCCTCCATTTCCATTCATGTTGCTGTAAAATGACAAAACGTCATTCTTTTTTATGGCTGGATAGTATTCCATTGTGTATATATACCACATTTTTTAATCTATTCATCCATTGATGGACACTTAGGTTGATTCCATATTTTGGCTATTGTGAATATCAGTGCTGTAATAAACATGGGGCTGCAGATATCTCTTCAGTATATTAACTTCCTTTCCTTTGGATAAATTCCCAGTTGTGGGATTGCTGGATCATATGGTAGTTCTGTTTTTAGTTTTTTGAGGAATCTCTATACTGCTCTCAATAATGGCTGTACTAGTTTACATTCCCACCAGCAGTGTATAAGTTTGTCTTTTTGATAGTAGCCATCCTATCTGGGGTGAGTTATCTCATTGTGGTTTTTATTTGCATTTCTCTATTAGCGATGCTGAGTATTTTTCCATATACCTATTGGCTTATTTTTAAATTGGATTATTTGATTTTTTGCTATTGAGTTGTTTGAGTTCTCTGTATATTCTGGATATTAATCCCTTATCAGATGAATAGTTTGCAGATGTTCTATTCTTCAGGTTATTGTTTCCCTCAGTTTTTTTTCTTTGCTGTGCAGAGGAATTTTAGTTTTATGTAATCCCATTTACTTATTTTTGCGTTAGTTGCCTGTGTTTTTGAGTTCTTAGTCATGAAATCTTTTCTCAGACCAATGTCCTGAAGTATTTCCTCTATGTTTTCTTCCAGTTGTTTTGTAGCTTCAGGTCTTACAATTAGGCCTTTAATCCATTTTGAGTTGATTTTTGTATAGGGGGAAAGATAGGATCTAGTTTCATTCTTCTGCATATGGATATCCATTGCTTTTAGCACCATTTATTGAAGAAACTGTTTTTTCCCCAATAGATGTTGTTGGCACCTTTGTCAAAAATCAGTTGGCCTTATATACATGAATTAATTAATTTCTGGGTTTTCTGTTCTGTTACATTGGTCTCTATGTGAGAGTAATTTTTAATCTAATTCATCCAGATTGTGTTTATGTTATGCATCAGAAACAAGTCAGAAAAAGAAAGGAAGAGGATGTTATGATGTTGTCTGCATCGTACTTCCTTCTTACGGATCCTGGCAAGGATTCCCTTTCCTCCTCACTTAATAACCTGGATAGATTTGGGTGTATAATTGTGAGAACTCATCAGGATCCAGGTGAAAATGAGACCAGTAATTAAAGGGCTGGGTCAACGTATCATTATTAAGTTAAATGGGTACATGGTCTGTGTAAGCTCTTGAGAGCCTGCCTTTGACAGCAGTTTTCATATACAGTAGATTTAGCCCTGGCTTAACAGAAGCTTTTCTTTTCCTTTCCTTTGAATAACTTTGTTGTTGTTGTTGTTGTTGTTGTTGTTGTTGTTGTTGCTTTCTAAGCTATGTGGGTGAAAAATAGCATGAGGTTATAACAAAATGTATAGCAAAAGCAGTAGCAGTGAGAAAGAGTCCATAATGGATACACATACATTGCTGGAATATTTCTCAAGTATTTCGCGGGGTGGCTGTGAGGCTTCTTTGGCATAGGCAAACTGGAACATGTGCTTTTCCATGTGTGAACACTGTGATTTGAAAGGTCCATTATGATTCACTTCAACTAGAAAGCAACTGCTTTCTAGTTGGTGTAGCCACAGAGTTTTGAAAATTCACTTAAATAGGTGTATTGCGGACTCCTGACATCTGTTTTGGAGATTCAGTTGAGTGTTGGGAATTTGCTTTTTCACAAGTGACATCGAATGAGTTATTCTTTATGAGAGTGTTGGACTCTATTCATTTCTTTAAGGTTGTGAATTAAGTCTAACAAGAAAAGACTTAAAAATTTGAACAGTCATTTGCTGTGTTACACACACACATAAATTTGCACTGATTGCCTTCTTCTTAATTTCGAAAACTATCAATGACAATTTTACTTTGCCGATTAAACCAGCTTTACTGAGGTACCCTCAGGCATATTTTGTTGTGTTGTAAAGCTTTCTTGCTAGGTATTTGCAATCTTATTGTGCACCGTTTTTCAGTGAGCTTTCAGTTTTTGCCCATAGTTTCTAACATATCCTGGGTCTCTGTCTTTTTGTACACTTCTGTTCCATCTCTGAGTATTAGTTTTTATCTACTCTTTTTTATCATTATTAATAAGTTATTTTCACTTCTTTAATGATTTCAAACCTCAGTGATACTACAAGTATTGTTTCTTATCACTTTCAACAAAGGTCATTTGTAGCCAGTTCTTCAAACAAGATAAGTAACTAGAACATGATTCTTTCACTTTTTGCTGGTTAGTTTTCAGTTTACTAGATACTGACATAATGTGGCATTTTCACAGGTTACTTTTTTAAAAAGGTGAAAGCTTTGTTTTAATGGCTCATAACTATTATAATGTTTCTAAATGACAGAGCAAAAAAAGGTTTACCACAAAATAAGATTAGTGTGGATATCTTGAACTGGAAATCATTTGAAACATTTCATGGCTACATTTTGTGCTAAATATAAAAATAATTGTGTTTCCCATGTGTGAGCATCAAAAGCCCCAGTTGGAAAATCACATGGTATAGCAAGTAGGTCACTATTGATGGTAGAACATGAGACAGGAAATGTCACAGCTAAGATTAGAGGCCCAAGCACTGTGTCTCACCATGCTTACTGCATTGGTTGTCCAAAGAAGTGGAAGGACTCAACAGGGCTGAACTAACAGTAGGCCAACTGGAAAATATTAGCCAGGACAACCTTTTAATCTGCCATTCCATTTGTTTCTAGATAACTCACTCTCCCAGTTGGGCAAAATAATTGAGCTGCTTGGGTTTGCACATTGGCAGACCTCCGAATGCCAATTAAAATGGCAGCTTTTACATTCTAAAAGTGTCCATGGGAAGCAGTAATCAACTATATACAGTCATAATTGTAGATTCACCTGGTGTTTGAAATTGTTAACAAGGAATAATCAACCAATTAAAAATGAATTCCCTTAAAATCTTACTTATCTCCATATTTGAAGATGTGATAATATAGGAATGGGGGAAAAACTACACTTTTAGGGAATCAGTTTCCTTTTCCTTTTCTTTCCAGGCAACATGAGGAAGATTTGTTGTTTATATGTAGGAATTTTTACCACAGAAGATACCTAATTTTTTAAACATACGTGCATAGTCTAGTTTTTAAGCAATAGACTAGGGAAAAAAAGCAGTGCTCTGCGGCATGCCCAAATGAGAGACAATACCTCATTTTTTGGGCCCAGACCAAAATAGAGCCTTGGATTGTGAGCATAGCCATCCCCTCATGCTAGATTGAGTAGTTGAACACATGCCCAAAGAGCTTGAGGTTATTTGGATGAGTAGATAGAGGCATGCCGCGATGATTGCATTTGGATCAGTCATCAGAGCCTTATTCATTCACTTCCAGCATAGAGTCCTTCACAGAAGTACCCTGGCTTATGGACTCAGTGTACTGAGTGGATAGTTTCGTTGCTTAAATCTCAGAGATCTTCCTAGGCTCACATTTTCAAAAGTCTTTAATGCAGATTAAAACATTCTATTTTGAACTAGGATTATTTCATGCAGGTTATCACTTTTAAGAGAGGAAGTGAGTAGCATGAAGGCTCCATGGAAAAAGTATTTTTTATAATTTATATTACTTTTGTGTAGTAAAATTTGCATAGCATAAAATTTAACATCTTAAATCATTTTTAGGTGTACAGTTCAGTGGTAGTAAATACATTCATAATATTGTACAACCATCACCACCATCCATCAACAGAACTCTTTTCATCTTACAAAACTCCCTTCCCCAAGCTCCTGGCAACCGCCATTCTCTTTGTTGTCTCTGATTTTGACTACTCTACCTCATTTTGGTGGAATCATACAGTATTTGTCTTTTGTAGCCGACATTACAGTTGGTATAATGTCCTGACGGTTTACTCATATTGTAGTGTATGTCAGAATTTCCTTCCTTTTTAAGGCTGAATAATATTCCTCAGTGGAAAAAGTATTTTGATAGTATTTTTAGTCTTTATTCCATCTCCAGCTTAAATACAGAGCCTAGATTTTCCTGCTTAATCCAGGGATAGTATGTTGGGAAAGGGATTGGAAGCTCGGCTCTCACAGAATGTTCATTCTGGAGGTTGTTGGCAGTAAGAGGCCTGTTGGCTTCCGATTGGAGAAAATGCAAGAGATGTGACAGCTGGACCTGGATGTGCCACTGTGGCCTGGTTCTCGACCCTCACAAAAGTGAGCTGGTTGTGGGCTATATAGGGTTAGCTCATTTTCTAGGCTTCTGTCAGGGAATGTGCGTTGACAGAGGTTAGTGAAAACTTGCTGGAAAATATCTAGGAGTGTACAAAATACTTTTTTGCTTTGAAATGAAACATGTTGATTTTGGTTGTCCTTTCTAGTTTCCTAAATGTATGAATAACTAATAAATATCTAAACCTTTATGTGCCTTGTGTAACCCCTTACCACCTTATGAAATTGGTTACCTAATTCTAGTTACTGAAGAGTTCTTGGACCTTCAAAGATTTCTCTATGAAGTCAGTGTAAATGACTGAATGGCCAGGTTTTCCATTTTGCTTCAACCCCACTCAGAACCCTGAGTGGTCCAGGCTCTGTCTCTGACTGGAGATGGATATAGAAAGTCACCAGGAGTCACCAGGTTCCTCTTCTGAGAAAGGAACAGAAAACTGGATCATTTGTATGGACTTGTTCCAATGTTAACACTATATGCTTCTATTCATCTTTCAAGTCTGTTTGTTTATTATTCCTTCTTGTAGGTAGGGAAACGTAAAGTTGGCATCCAGTTGGTAACTTTTCATTGTAAGGGTAATACTCACCAGGTTACTAGTTGGCTGCCTAAGTTGCAATTTTGGCTGTTTCTTTTACCTGTGTTGCATGGAAGAGACCAACTAAATGTGTCTGATCACAAGCTCTAAGTTAAAGTCACCAATAGGTTTCATACTTTACTACAAGAAGAAACAAGATTTTGGAGGGCAAAGTCTTGACCGGTTGGGGTTGGTAGGGTGTGGAGAATCTAGTTTCATGGAAAATTAAAGAGGGGAAATCCCATATGCAAACATGTAGCAGGAACCCAGTTGGGATTCACACAGTTAACTCTGTCCCTTTATATAAAAAGTACAATACAGGTGCTTATAAACCTGTGTGTAAAGAAGTAGCACAAATAAAAATGTCATTTATAAGAGCCATTTCTCATTTTTGAAAAGGCCAAGTGGAAAGGGTATTATAACTTTAAATGAGACACAAATAATCTCTTATTATCTTTAGTTCTCTCTGATAATAGAGAATATGGGCAGAATCTCTAACATACAGAAAAACAACCTAGATTGGATATTTTTTCTTGTTTGTGTTAACAAAGCTTTTTTCTGAAGAAATAAATGCTGAATGACATCTATATTCTGTACACCTACATTTTCTCAAACATAGACATAGGCAATCAATTTAGTTTCCCAAGGGTTTATTATCCTTGCTTTTGGGAAGGATTCTGGTTACGAGAATACTTAACCCCTGAAAGGAATTGGGCTTTGGAATCTCAGGGAATTCCTTATAAGAACAGGAGAGAAGCAGTTTGCTTGGAGGAAATTTGGACAGATTCTGGAGATCATCTTTTGGTCCTGTCTTCTCTTATTTGAAAACCTACCTGTGTTATTGTAACTCAGTACCTTAAAAAGATTTTGCTTATAGGTAACCAGATCCTGCTGCTATAAAAATAACGCCTCCTCTCTCATCCTTTAAGCTGAAGCTGCAAGGTTAAAAATTAATTAATTAATTAATTAATTAATTAATTTTTTAAAGAAATAACATCTCCTAAATGTTTGTGACTGTCCTTTCAGACTCTTAAAATAGGGTTTGGTCACTGGACCAGGTTGTCTGGCCTGTTGCCTGCCATATGACTTGGTTACCACTGACTGCAGTGGTACACACTGGACTTCCTGAGCCCCTGCCCCTCAGGGTGGAAATATGGAAAACCATGTTCAAAGCAAATAATCCAGGTGATAAAGACTCTAAATTTAGAAAACTTCTACTTTCCACACAGTACAACACAGTTTATTTCTTCTTCCCACACAAAATAGAGCTGTCCAGAACAACAACTATGAAAACACATGACCCCATCGTATCCCTCCCACTTGCAGCTGTTAAGGCCAAATGCAATTTGTGTGTGCTGAATAATTTTGCTGTGAGACAGACTTATTGAGACAGACTTATTGACATTACACAGTTCTTCTCCCAACTCTGAATGAATTCACCCAGACTCTCTTCTAAGTGACTGCAAGAGAAAACTCACCCCAGTAACCTCACTTGATTCCTCTCTCAGTGAACTTTTGGTTGGAGGGTTTCTCTGGAGCCACTAGGAAAGAAACAGGAATTTGGGGATTATCCAGGAGTCCTTTGAACAATCAAACAATGAGGGCCAGTGCCCTTCTAACATAACATTCATTAATTTTTCATTTTCAGTTGGAAACGTCACTAGAGATTATCTAGACCAAGGTTTCCAGAGTGGAGTTAGCAAGATAAACCATTGGGGTATGGGAAGAAAATACTAGAACTTCAATGCATTTTTTTTAATACCTAAAGAATAAAAAAAAAGTTACTAATATTAAATACATGGATTGACATTTGCACCTCTTCTGTTCTTTAGACTAGAAGGCCATGTGTTGATATGTGATGTGCTCTGAAGGAGGACTAGGTTTTCCTCAGCATGCTAAGTTCAATTGTGATTCCCTCGTGTCTGTAGCATGTTGCATGTATTTATATGTGTCCACTTGTGTTGATTTGCAGAATATTAGTTTTAAATATTCTAGCCCTCAGCAACAAAAAGGTCAAGTAGCTTAAAAAGAATGCTGACAAAAGTAGAATAAAAACAAAAACAAAGCATGATTGAAGATGTCATCACTATTTGTGCAAGCTAGCACAAATGAGCAATATGAAAATGGAGTTGCTAGTTTATCATGAAATAAGCTCTTTGTTAGCCAAATTAGGAATTAAAAACAATAACAGTCCAACCAGATCTTATAAGTTAGCCAGATCTCAAAACTGTAGAGATAACTAACTGAAATACAGATTTATACCTACTATCATTAAGAATGAATATATTGGAATGAAGTGTATACTTGGCCTTGAGAAATTTCCTAATAATACGAAGATACCATGATTAGAAAAACATGAAGAATAACTTCTATACTTTTTCATCAATGTTTAAATTTACATAAGAATCTTTATAAAACTTTGCTAAATATGTGTTTTTAAACTTTGTAAGTTTTTTTTTTTTTACTTGTATGCAAGTTAAAAAAAATCCACGTATCTTTAGGAAACACTTGTTCTTCCTCCTGAAGCAAGACAAGATAATATGTTGAAATAACATCTATGTAAAATGAGTTTCTTTGTCAGAAAAATGCTGTTGGAGGAATTATAGAAAATGTTGCCAAAATCTTGTTGAAAAAACAAGTATTATATTAGATCAAAACATGGAGACAAAAGGCTTGTTTTATGTTTGGAAGATGTTAGATCTGTCTTGCTTGTTACTTTGTTTCACTGATGAAATATACTAAGAGCATCTTGGTGAGCCACCACCAGAGATCTGTTCACAATCTTTATGAAAATTTTTTTAAAAACGAAGTAGTTTTCTCTTAAGAAGCAGCTGTTTCCTTGAGAAGGATTCCAGGGTAATGTTACAAAACATAAATTCATTCACTGCATCATTCATAAGCAAGCTAGTGCAGCCAGGGTGTTAAAACCAGAAGTACACAAAAGGCTGCGGGACGTTACTAATGTTAATTTTATAAAAACAAACTGTTAATATCTTGTACAGCAGAAGCCATAAAATACTGTATAGTAAATTGTGAAAGGACCATGAAAGTCTTTTGTAACTCACAGAAGTTTGTTGGTTATCTTGTTGAAAAATACTTAATGAAGAATTGTTAAGCTTACAGATAGTTATATTCATCTTTCTCTTTACGAAAAGGAAAGTATTTCATATTTCGTTAACTACTTCTGTGATAATAAGCAATTTCAGTAGTGTGCTACCTAGCACTCATTTTTTAAAAAACTAAATGTAATGAATTTTTTCTTTCAAGATAAAGGTGTCATTTTAAGAATAAGAAAGAAAATAACAACGATTTTATAGAGAACATTGTGAAAAAGTGTTTGTAAATGTTTACAGTGTGTGTGAATTTATGGCCTAAAACAATGACAGCCCTTAAAACTCAGCTATGTAAAATAAATTGAACTTAGAACTAGACTTAAAAATTAACATATCACAAATAATTAAAGCTAGATTTTTAAACATAATGAAGCACATTCTTTTTTTGTTTAGACAGAGCCTCACCGTGTCTCCCAGGCTGGAGTCCAGTGGCGCAATCTCAGCTCACCGCAACCTCCACCTCCTGGATTCAAGTGATTCTCATGCCTCAACATCCCAAGTAGCTGGTAGCTGGGATTACAAGTGCGTGCCACCATGCCTAGCTAATTTTTGTATTTCTTAGTAGAAATGCGGTTTCACCATGTTGACCAGGCTGGTCTCAAACTCCTGACCTTAAGTGATCTGCCCACCTCGGCCTCCCAAAGTGGTGGGATTACAGGCATATGCCACCACGCCTGGCCAAAAATCTTTTAAAGTATGATTTATTTTATATTTATTTCATGCTTTTGTAATGTCAATGTTTGTTTATAGTACATATGTACATATCTAGTGCATGAACATGACATGCATACTTAAAAGCTTTTTAGTGTTGGGATTCATGATCTAACAGTTTTGAAGATTTCTACTCTAGGCTAAAGATTTTTAAACTTTTTGGGACAGGGAACAGTCACAGACCTCTGAGACAGTAAAAGATATATACTCACTTCTCGGAAAAAAATGATGCACATATTCTGCCAAATAAAACTTTGCCCAGAATTTCAGGACAGTCACATGCCTATTGATGGCTGTTGTTATGGACTCAGGTAAAACCCTCTGGATGAGGATGTGAATGCCCTAAGGAGTTGTGTGACTTACCCAGGGTCACATGGTAACATAATCTGATCTTTCGATCAGGACTTCCTGGCCGGGTGCGTTGGCTCACACCTCTAATCCCAGCACTTTGGGAGGTCAAGGTGGGTGGATCACTTGAGGCCAGGAGTTCAAGACCAGCCTGGCCAACATGGTGAAACCCTGTCTCTATTAAAAATATGAAAATTAGCCAGACATGGTGGCAGGTGCCTGTAATTCCAGCTACTCAGAGGCTGAGGCAGGAGAATTGCTTGAACCCGGGTGGTGGAGGTTGGAGTGAGCTGAGATCGCGCCACTGTATTCCAGCCTGAGTGACAGAGCGAGACTCCATCTAAAAAAAAAAAAAACAACAACTTTCTGAGCATGTATGTCATTCCAGGCTTTGGTCTAGTTACTGAGGATACAAACATGAGGATGGAACTCTTTTCTGGACTTTCAAGGAGTTTACAAGTCCACTGGGAACTTTAGTATTCAACAAATAATCACAATATTATTTGTGTTTAGGAAAAACATTGTTTTTTTTTTTTTCTAACTCCAGCATCAGCTGACACCAGCTGTGTGAGAGAACTGTGCTAGACTCCAAGGGAAAAACAGAGATGGTAAGACAACTCGTGTAGTAAATTGGGTCTCAGTTACTTGCTTTTGTGCCTAGTGCTTTTTCTAATATGCCTTTTATATTGCCAAAGAGCACCAATGAAGGCACTCTTCGCTGGGGTTTTGCAGCTGTTTCCTTCATGTACTAAGTGATGATGTGCATGAAAAGGAAGTTGAGAGAGGGGTCATACTCCTTCCTATGTCTGAGCAAAGTTCTCTCTTTGAGTTTATGTGCATTTACGTGTACTTCTTTGCCCATGGGATAAAGACCTGAACTCTTAGCTAAATTGGCAAATAGAAGAAAACAGGGAATAATAAAGGAGGCATGGAATTTCATAAGTTTCATGATCTCCTTCCCCAAAGGCCTGAACCTATGTAATGAGGTAGCAGAACAAATTCTTGCCAAGTCTGAATTTATTTCTATTAAAAAAGAAATGATAAGAATGAAGTAAATTTAAATTCTATTTCTGCCTTCATCATTAATTGGTAATATTCCTGAAGGTGATACAGAGTTTTTTTCTACAAATATCAGGCTCTGTATAAGGGCTAAAAATAAACAGAGCAGCACACGGAAATGGGCAAGCATTATTGATCTATGGCAGGGCCATTTCCACTTTAATGTTTGCAAAAGGCACAGCCCCATTTTGCAGCCTATTTATAGGGAGCAGATCATTCATTTCTATATATAGATAATAAAAACAAGGTGAATTGTCAGGTAAATTTTGGTTTCTGTTAGGAAATAGGACTAGACAGGCTCTCCTTTGGAATTTGTGAAAGGGCTCATTTGTTCCTATGGAACAGAGAAAGAGCCGTACAGATGGGTGTCTGGAGCTGCCTTGCCGAGGACATGCCTCCACCCTGTGTGCCACCTGCAGCTGGTGTCTGCCCTCGCTGGCTACCCCCAGCCTCCCTCAGCCACTCCCCATGCTGCAGGCAGGGGCCAAAGCCAACAGGGTCCCTCCCAGAACCCTCCACCCTTCATTCTTCTGTCAAGTTCTAGTTCCCCATTAGTATATGCCATGTTTGTGTGCACCTGTGTGTGCAAATATGTCCCCATTACATTGGTGCAGACCTGTGTATGACAAATGTAATGTTTTTGTGGGATCCTCTCATGACACATAATTCTCTATCCATTTTTTGTAAATTTTCATCTTCACTCCTCAGCTACCAGGGTTGTTTACTCTTCTAATACCCTATAAGCCTTATTTTTCTAGTTTCACACCCCACTTACCAAGCTTCCACCTCTGGGCCTTTTTTTTTTCTTTCTTTCTTCTTTCTTACAACTGTCAGTTCAACAAGTGTTTTGTGAATGCTGGGCACCTGCTAGGGTCTGGGGCTAATTAAATAAATAAGACAGAATATCTGTCCCCCAGTTGCTCAGTCCACTGGGACTTGTGATTGTTGCTTTGCTGTCCTCTCCACTCCGGTTATCGATTGCTCCCTCCAGGCAGTTTCCTGCCAGCGTACACCATTGTAGTAACAGCTAAGCTTTGGCCCAGTAGAAATTCATTTAGTCTTAACCCCTCAATTTTGTCTGATTTATGAAAGGAGCTGTGTTTGTAGAAAGGGGGCTCACCCGACCTGAAAAATATTCCAAGAAGGGGTTGGAATCTGGGTACGTTAAACAGGTCAAAGGGATGCTAATGGCCAGCCACCTTCTGAGAGTTCTGCAGTGATGTTTTACCAGAGGACAAAGTTGTCCCAACTCTGGAAAATGGCTTGTTGACAGTTTTTCCTCTGATGTAGTGATCTTAGTGCCAATGCAGCACTGGAATGCTAACATAACTAAGCATTTTTAAATCAGTGCAGAAAACAAACCAACCCTAAGTAACCATAGTAACTGTTTACTCCAGTTTTGGGCTGGTGAAATTGCTTTCCATCTCTATGCCCGTCCCTTCCTTGTAGATATTTTATATGTGTAAGTTTCTCTGTCCATCCAAATACAACAGACATCAGTTTTTTTTCAATGAAGGAGTCACCAAGAATAGTGACAGGCTGGTACATCTTTCATAGTCACAAAACTATGCTGGTTATATATAAGCCAGACTTAAAACAAGTGGTAGGAAAGGAACTTGAAAACTAACAAACATTTTTTTAAAAACCCTCATCTCTACTGCTTAGTGTTCTGATAATCACCAGACAAATGGTGTCAGGGCTGAGATAATATGAGATCTTTTCCCTTCAAGGCCTTGCCATTTGGCTGGAATTCTTAACTGGTTTCATCACTCGTGATAGGGCTAATGTCTTCCTGGTGGCTGGATATTGTTGGTTTACCAGCTTCATTCTTTAAATCCTTTTGCGCCATGTCATTCTTCACTAAGTCTACTCAATCCATCCTTGGTCTTACTCTGTTTCTCATTCCATATCCTCTGGAATCTGTCACTATGTGTAGTGTCCATTCTGTAGTGTTCTAAGTGGCATGCATCCAAATGATTACAGCTGTCTTCCTTGAGTCTTCTCTAAAGTAATTCATGCTTGCCTTTTCAGAGTGTAGTGATGCCGTGAGATCACTGCCACTACAAATCCAAATTATTCCTCATCCTCCTGCATGTTATATCACTATCCAGCACTCAAGGACTTATTGGCAGGGACCAAATTCACTGTGACTTACTTTCATCATGTGGGCACCCTGATCACTGGCTGCTATGGGGAGAATAGATTACAGGGACAAAAGTGGAAGCAAGGCAACCAATTAGGAGGTTACCACAGTAATTCAGGGAAGATCTGATGATGGCTTAGGTAGGGTAACAGTGGAGAGGGAAAGAAGTATATGATTTCAAGGTGGCAGTAAAATAGGACTTGATAATAAATTGCACTTATGGGGTGAGGAATGGAAAGGAAGCAAATATGACTCCTGAATTTTTGGCCTGAGCAAGTAAGTGCACACTGGTACCATGGGGGAGAGGCAGGTTTTGTAGTTTGAATCAAGAATTATGTATTGACCATGTTATGTTCTATTGTTTTACAGACGACAGTAAAGTTCAGTTCCATATAGAATTTAGATCAGAAGCTTTAGACTAAGATATTTGAACAAAATAAGAATCTTTCTGACCCATTATTATAAGATGGCAAAAGTAAGACTGAATTACAAAATTCCTACCTTCTTTGTCAAATGGCATTGGAAATCTTGTGTAGTTCTACCACTAGAACCTTTTTTTTTTTTTTTTAGACAAAGTCTTACTCTGTCACCCAGGCTGGAGTACAGTGGCACAATCTCAGCTCACTGCAGCCTCAGCCTCCCAGGTTCAAGCAATCCTCCTGCCTCAGCCTCCCGAGTAGCGGGGACTACAGGCATGCATCACCACGCCTGGCTAATTTTTGTATTTTTAGTAGAGATGGAATTTCACCATGTTGACCAGGCTGGTCTCAAACTTCTGACCTCATGATCTGTCCACCTCAGCCTCCCAAAGTGCTGGGGTTACAGGCGTGAGCCACCACACCCAGCCCTAGAACTTTTTAAAAAGGCAAACTCAAGAGTCATGAATGATCACTACCTTTGCTCAAAGGTGGTTGCAATTCCTTTCATTCTGCTATGTTGGTAATGTAAAGCTGGATGGGTTATCAGGTGTTCTTTGCTAGCTTTAGTGAGTCTGTGGAGTGAAGATTGTTTCAGCAGTATCTGGTTCTCCCTGGTCCTACTTGTTACTCCTTCCATTGGGTGACTTGGTACTGTTGGGTTTATCTGGGGGTATAAGGGATCATAGAGGGACCTTGAGCCCCCTTGGCTCTGCTGCCATCTAACTCAGTGACCAAATAACTTAGCCACGCTAGGCCCATTGAACTGTCCACATAGATCTGATCTGTCTTATCACTTTGTGCCTTAAAATTCTATGTCTTCTAGCATCAAGAGGCAGAGCATGAGAACAGGCATTTTTTTTTTTTTTTTCCAAAAAGTTCTGAGAAACATGTTTCCAAAAGATTTTTATTGAGGCTACAGGGAGAGGGAGGTTGATTAGGAGGGAGATATGCTAAAAGGGAGGGGGCTAGAGATAGCAAACAAAGGTTGGTTAAATGATATGAAGGATCTCTTTCAATCCCCTAGTGAGACTCTGACTTAAGATCATTAATATAATATACTTTATAGAATAATATATATTCTAATATTAATAATATATATTCTAATGTACTTTATAGGATAATATATATTCTATATAATATATATTCTGGTATTAATAATCTTAAGTCAGAGTCTCACTAATGGAAAAGCTACTGGAAAGCTATAAAGTTTAGAATGACTCTGAAGTATTAGTATGATTTTGCTTTGATTCCATAATATGGATTCAATGGCGTAGCTGATTTCTATCCAATGTGGTACATTAGTAATGGCTGAGTGCTCTGAGGATGACAGTATCTTATTTGATGTACCTTCAGCACTCGCAATCTTATAATAATCAGTGTTCATTGTTTTTTGAACAAATAAATGATGTGTATTTGATTGGTAGCAGAGTTGACCATCTGGTAACAAATAGCATGTTTTGAAAATGTATCTCTCTGCCCCCCTGAAGTGGCCAGATGCCAGAATACCAGCGACCAAGTCAGCTGAGAGACATTACTGCAATGCAACTGGATTGACTGGTGAAGCTGTAATGGAGGGAAGGTAAATTTATGCCTAGAAATAGAACAACGAGGGTCAAATCTGAAGGTCAGGGAGAGAGTAGCCTGAGAGAACAACAATGAACTCTAGAGCTTGGAGGAACGGGAGCTGGGTCAAGCCATCCAGGACTTTGCCCTGTAAACAGAATCCATGTCCCCAAGGGACAGGCTGTGCAGGAAGTTGTGCTGGACTGGCTGGCTCTAATGGACTCACTGAAAGCTGGTCTGGGCATAATTGCCATACAAATGGGTATTGTATAAGACAAAAAAGTCTGCCATCTGGAAAAAGGAAGAAAATTGACACATTTTCTGCATCATCTACAATGGATAAAAACTTCTTATGCAGGTTGGCAATTTTTTATGTGTTTGCCCCGACTGAGCCCTACAGCTCACCAACCTGCCAGTATTATAGGATCAATATAAAAATTCCTGTTGTTTTGCTGACTTAGGTATTCACCAAGGAATTATTTGGGAGGCCGACCTGAAAAGCAATTATGTGTAAAGTATAATAAGCTGGTTCTCCTTGAGAGGGGTTGCTGAGAGGGAACTTTCTGGGAGCCTCTCTGGATTTTTGGCACACATACTTTCTTCCTAATGTCTTGTGGCATGTAGTAATATTTTTTCCAATTCTTAGTCACAGTTTTTCACTTTGGTCCATGACTTCAGAGCTTCTTTAGGTGACATCCACAGATATTTTGGAGCTTTTTCTTTTTACCACAGATCTTTACAGCTTCTCAACTTATTGTGGCATGTCCTGGGGATTGACAGGGAAAGAGTGGGACAGGGGAACGAGTGAGATTTCTGTTGTTTAAAAGATGACTTTTCTCAGGTTGGTAGCCACAGAAACATCTGTGGGCTGTCCTTCTCCTGGGATGGATTTTAAAGCATTCATGAGGTGGCCTCCTTCTCACCCTGTTCCTGACCTTCCCTTACCCCACCTCCCTACCCGTTCTCCCCAGCATGTGTGTGAGAAAGTACATTTGCAGCCATCTCCACCTGATGGCTTCTGTGTGTGGCCTCAGCCGTGAAATGCTGAATGTTTGCATGGGGTTTGCTGAGAGCCAAGTCAAGGAACAAGCGTGTTGGTGAGAGGCCAAATACCCATCTTGTGTAGCTTCTCCAGTTTCACTCTTGATCCAAACCGGAGCATATTCTCCAATTTGAAGAAAGCCAATGAGTGCTTTGAAAAGGGACCAGGAACTTGGTGTTTTATTCTTAGCTACTAGAGCAGAATTCTGGTCCACCATAAGTCAGCACTTTCTGTTTACTGATCAGCAGATGGGCCTGGCTGATTCCTGGTTGTACAGCTCACCGACTGCCACATGGGCCACTTGGACACTGCATTTGTATTTTCATAATCCTCTCTTCCCTTTGTACATGGAGTTTTCTGATTTACTTGTGACAAAATAAAAGATAAAATTTCTCCAAGACCCAAGATTTTCCATGTTGTGAGATATATTATTTCCTGCCATTGGACAGATTGTTTTATGATTCCAGCCAGGAGAGGTTTGTTTTTTTTTTTTAGGTGGAGTCTTGCTCTGTCGCCCGGGCTGGAATGCAGTGGCCAGATCTCAGCTCACTGCAAGCTCCGCCTCCCGGGTTCACACCATTCTCCTGCCTCAGCCTCCGGAGTAGCTGGGACTACAGGCATGCATCACCACGCCTGGCTAATTTTTGTATTTTTAGTAGAGATGGAATTTCACCATGTTGACCAGGCTGGTCTCAAACTTCTGACCTCATGATCTGTCCACCTCAGCCTCCCAAAGTGCTGGGGTTACAGGCGTGAGCCACCACACCCAGCCCTAGAACTTTTTAAAAAGGCAAACTCAAGAGTCATGAATGATCACTACCTTTGCTCAAAGGTGGTTGCAATTCCTTTCATTCTGCTATGTTGGTAATGTAAAGCTGGATGGGTTATCAGGTGTTCTTTGCTAGCTTTAGTGAGTCTGTGGAGTGAAGATTGTTTCAGCAGTATCTGGTTCTCCCTGGTCCTACTTGTTACTCCTTCCATTGGGTGACTTGGTACTGTTGGGTTTATCTGGGGGTATAAGGGATCATAGAGGGACCTTGAGCCCCCTTGGCTCTGCTGCCATCTAACTCAGTGACCAAATAACTTAGCCACGCTAGGCCCATTGAACTGTCCACATAGATCTGATCTGTCTTATCACTTTGTGCCTTAAAATTCTATGTCTTCTAGCATCAAGAGGCAGAGCATGAGAACAGGCATTTTTTTTTTTTTTT
>NW_012115222.1:749280-852589 GCF_000951035.1 Colobus angolensis palliatus | reverse complement strand
CTCCAATGGACTTCTGTAATAAAAGTGCTTCAATATTTTCTTTCTAGTGATAAACAATCAATAGGCTTAATATGGTCATTCTCCAAAACAACTGGCTGTGTTTCTTTGCTATATTAATACTATAGCACAAATGGTTAATTCCCCAATAGTGGTAGCAGGCAAGCCTAGATTGACCAGGTGTACCAAATGGACAATGAGAACTATTGTTTATCTAATGTAATTTTAAAGGCGAAAGAGATTTGCAAAAAAGCATAACCTTATCAAAAAAATTAAATATGCAGTCATTTTGAATAAACTGGAATTTAGAAAAATAACTGAATAGATGATTCTACTGTTTCTATTCGAAACAGGATCTGAATCTACAGGACAGACTGCCCTGAGGACCCAGTCCTTTCTACCTTGGGGTATCAGTGATAAGGAGAGATCGAAAGCCTATTGATTAGAGAGGAAGTTCTCCCTGGTAAGGGGGTCCAGCCTCCCTCAGGCAGCATTCTGCCATCCCTTTTGAGACAAGTCCTCACCAAATTGACTTCCCTGCCATGTCCGTTGAAAATCCCACCATGTTTTTTCTTGTCTTCTCATTCTGTTGCTCTTTCTGTGTTTTCTTCACCCATCCAAACCCTAATCCCCGCCTCCACCAGGAAGTCTTCTTTGACTGCCTGGCTTTCCCATGCATTCACATCATGTCTGTTACTGTTCTCTTTGTATTAAATTGTCCACGTACTCTGTTGTCAGCTGCTTAAGGATTGGACAATAACCTACTCAGTAACCGCTTAATAAATTAAATGTTTTAATAGTTGCTAAATTTAACATCTGGTATCTATTGGTCCTTTTACAACAGTAGTTGCTAGTCCTCATACTAAATTTCAGGTCAGCCCTGGGAAGTACTGTAAGTATTCTTTAATACTTACTCATCGTCATCATCATATGAGTTGCTTTTAACTATTTGTTAAGGGTATAAATTCAAAAGTAAAATTTTTGCTTTCTCTTATCCTCATTTTCACTCCCTGGATATAACAAATGTAACAGTTTGTACGCACCCTCCTAGAAGTTTGTATATATATGCGAACATAAATGGGAGCCTATTACACATACTCTTCTGCACTGTGATTTTTAAATAATTTATCCTAGAGATCTTTCTTTCTCTTCACACTTATTTTTTTTTCTTACTGGCGTTGTTGTACCCCATTGTGTAAATAATCAATTATTGATTTAATCAGTTCCCTGTTGATGAACATTTAGGTGTTTTCCAGTTTTCTCGGTAATGATAATATTACACTGACGGTTCTCCTGCATTCCTTATTAGTGCTTTTTGCTAATACCACTCCTCAGGGGGATTAAAGATCCTAGATCCATATCCCACTGGAGAAGAGCTGCAACCCCTCGTAAAGCCTGCCACCAGTGTGCCTTCTCCCTTTCTTTTTTTTTTTTTTTTTTTTTTTCCTTTCAGTCAACTTTTCCTAACCCTATGATTGCCCACAAGGAATACATTTAAACCAGGGACCCAGCTGAAATGCTTTAATGGACAACACAAAGTGAGACTAAATATGTGAAGCTACAACAAGTGCGAGTGACTCACCAACCTATTTGCATCTGGATCTCTTGCCCACTATCTACTAACATTTTTCCTGTCAAAGCTGCTTAATGATTCCTTAATTGCCAAATCAGATAACTGGTTCTGTTCTCCGTGCATCTTGACTGTGCTGCGACATTTGGAGCTATTTATTATCACCTCCCCTCTTCTGCTCTTTCCTCTATAACTTTAGAGGTGCAGTGGGACTCATGGAGAAATGGAGAGACCTGAGGCCTGAAGACATTGAAATTCAAAAATATCTTCAAATACTCGTGGCTTTTAGGCTCCAGGATGCCAGCTGATGTTCACTGATTTTGACAAATCTGCATTCAAAAGTGTGCAAAATAGTCCCTAAGCCTGGAATGTCTGGAGTCTCACTTCTTATTCATCTTTCAAGGACGCAGCTTAAATTCCACCTTCCCAGATTGTTCCAATTTCCTCTCCCTCTTGCTGCCTTAGCAGTGTATTTATGCCTATATTTATAATACATCGCACATTGCCTTCCATTCGAGTTATCTGAGTAGGTCTAGTAGAATGCCAAAAGGCTGGTTTGAGTTTCTCATTCTTCCTGCTCTTAGCATTCATTTCCATTTAGTGAATTCTTAATAAATGTTTGGCTGATTTGTTTATTGGGAGAAAAACAGGGAAAAATAAAACCTAGTTGCAAGTCACAGACATTCAAAGTGGAGACAGTATATAATGGTCACATCAAATGAAAGTTAAACAAATATCTTTGAATACCCAGGATGTGAATATTGTTCAGCCAAAAATAAGTCTGTAAAAGGAATCAATGAGAATATCCCAGAATTAGGGAAGTCTCTTTTTTGTGTAGTATGTTCAGTCAGAATAGATTACTTTGCTTCACCGTAGAAAACACACAGGGCAGGCTTTAATAATCAGTCTGAAATAATTTCTTGACTCCAAGGATTATGAAAGCAGTGGCACCCAGGCAGTTGGAACTCTAGGAAAAGCAAGATAGGAACATGTGCAACAACCTGCAAAGTAAACCGCACCTTAATGTCAGAATGGCAGAAGCCCTTATGAAGAACAGGCTTGAAAACATCCAGTTGCATGCTGGTACATTGGCTCAATTGATTTATGTATTAGTGCTTTTTTAAACTGTGTGTCCAAGAGTAACGGGGTGCTGTCTCCAGAGTGCAGACCAAGAGTGATGGTTAATATTGAGTGTCAATTTGATTGGATTGAAGGATGCAAAGTATTGTTCCTGAGTGTGTCTGTGAGGGTGTTGCCAAAAGAGATTCACATTTGAGTCAGTAGACTGGGAAAGGCAAACCCATCCTCAATCTGGGTGGGCACCATCTAATCAGCTGCCAGTGCAGCCAGAATAAAGCAGGCAGAAGAACGTGGCAGGACTTGACTTGCTGAGTCTTCCGGTCTTCATCTTTCTCCCGTGCTGGATGCTTTCTGCCCTCGAACATCAGACTCCAATTTCTTCAGCTTTTGGACTCTTGGACTCAAACCAGCAGCTCTTGGGCCTTGGGCCACAGACTGAAGGCTGCGCTGTTGGCTTCCCTACTTTTGAGGTTTGGGGACTCAGACTGGGCCACCACTGGCTTCCTTGCTTCTCAACTTGCAGACAGCCTATCATGGAACTTCACCTTGTGGTCATGTGAGTCAATTCTCCTTAATAAACTCCCTTTCATATTCGCATATATCTTATTAGTTCTGTACCTCTAGAGAAACCTGACTAAATACACCAAGCTTGGGAGAAAGCCTGTAGATCTTGTTGATGTAAGTGGGAGGTTAATCAGTTGTTTTGAAGTCTGCCTTTCTTACACTGAACATTTTACACTGAGATTATGTTTTTCGTTGCGTTTACTGAGATAGAACTTACATGCCGTAAAATTCATTCTTTTTTAGCACACACTACTATACATTTTGAGAAATGCATACCGTTTTGTTAACTACTACTACAATCAAGATATAGAAGAGTGCCATCACCCCCCTACCCCCTAGGTGCTCTCATCCCCTTTTACAGTCAACCCTTTCACCACCTCCAGCCTCTGGCCACTACTGACCTGTTTTCTCACCCTATAGTTTTGCCTTTCCCAGGGTGTCATATAAATGGAATCATATGTAGCCTTTTGAGTCTAGCTCCTATGACATAGCATGATGAATTTGAGGTCTGTTCACATTGTTGTATCAGTAGTTAGTTCCTTTTTACTGCTGAGTAGTCTTCTGCTGTGCGGCTGTGCAGTTTACCCATTCACCAGCTGAAGGATATTTGGATTGTTTCCAGGTATTGGTCATTATAAATAAAGTCACTAGAAGCATGCATATACCATCTTTTGTGTGTATATATGTTTTTATTTCTCTTACCTAAATATCTAGGTGTGCAGTTACTAGGTAGAATGACAGGTGTATATTCAACTCTCTAAGATGCTACTGAACCATTTTCCAAAGTAGTTGAACTATTTTGCATTCCTATAGTATTCACAAGAACTTAAAGATCTAAAACTAAGGTTAAATCTACCATTGTAGATCATTTCAATAGGATTACTTGTTTCAAGTAGATCGAAAGTCACTTAAAGGTGTTGATTGGGTTGTTCTGGCTCAGCTGCAGGTGTATTGAGAAGAAAGGAGAGAAGTGGAATGGAGATGTATGTAGACCCCATCTCAAAGAATTAAATTTTTTATTTATATACAGAACACTTTTTTTTTCCTGCCTGAAAATGATTAAAGTGAGTGTTTGGCAAGAGTCTGCCCTGATATTCAGGGGAGATTAGAGCAGCTTTGTAGATAAGCTCAGAAAATCTACTGAGCTACATAGTGATTTCCCAGGTCCTCCAGGCAGCCACCAGTGGTGGGGTATTGATGGCATCTGATAATGCTGCCTATCTGGAATCTGAAGATGGGTACATCTTTTAGAGGATGATATTTCCATAAATTGTAACACATGTAGAAGAAGGGAGTAGTATCAATATGTATATTCTCAATTGCCTAATAGCTGATTACTTTTAGCTCTTCATCTGAATGTTTTCAGATTCTGACCACTGGAGATACTTTGCTTGTAATTATGGCTTGTTATCATCTACATTTCATATGGTTGAAATAGGAGGCTATTGAGTTGGCCTCTACACCTCGCCTTGGAACTTTGGCCCTAACTCAGGAGGGATGTATCTGTGTGCTGTCTGCCTGTTGCTGTAGTCAGCACCTTTTATACTCAACGGAAAAATCAGTGCAAGGACTATTTGAGTTGGAGGCCTCATCTTTCTGTAGCCTGTGGTGGATCATGGTGGTCTGCTTTAAAATCCCGTGGATGTCAGCCAGACGCGGTGGCTCACACCTGTAATCCCAACACTTTGGGAGGCTGAGGCGGGTGGATCATGAGGTCAGGAGATCAAGACCATCCTGGCTAACATGGTGAAATTCCATCGCTACTAAAAATATAAAGAAATAAACCAGGGGTGGTGGCTGGTGCCTGTAGTCCTAGCTACTTGGGAGGCTGAGGCAGAAGAATGGCATGAACCCAGGAGGCAGAGCTTGCAGTGATCCGAGATTGCGCCACTGCACTCCAGCCTGGACAACAGAGCAAGACTGCATCTCAAAAAAAAAAAAAAAAAAAAAAATCATGTAGATGTCAAAAAGAGGAAGAAAAAAAATCGGTGACTTGTAGACTTCTGATGTCCCTTTGTAATTGTCAGAGTTCTGTGGTAACTGTATCAGCACCCTGACCTAAAACAAGCCAGTAACCTCCAGGAACCCATAATGTGTAGTAGTTAAGTAGAAATTAACTGGAAGATCCTGACTAAGGGAGACATTCAGCCACGGGCACAAAACTCAATGGAGTTTTTGTATTTTACTCACGACACCACTTTAACAAAATAGAAAGGAGGTGAGAAAGCAAACGGAAAATGATTATTTTCTGTCTGATTTTGCTTCAGGGGAATGTCCATTCAGATGCCTGCCTATAAGTCACAGGGCTATAAATTCTCCTGCCCTGAGCCTGTCTCCTCTGAGGTGCATTGGAAGGAGCTTGCAGCATCATTAGGGAGGTGCTTGTGTTTTGGGCTGATTTGACATTCTTCTTATGAATGTCAGTTTGGACAGAGTGATAAAGACTAATAAATATGGTATCCTGTGGTATCGAGAAGAAGTTTCTTTTGTTTCGAGCTACAGATTTGTCTGCAGGTAACTTTTTAGAGCTAAGCTAACAGATTGTGAGAGCAAAGAAAAGCTGGGGGAAAAACAATCACAGGTTTTGATTGTACTGAATATCCTGGGGCGACTGTTCACTCAGCATTAACTAAGCCCACAGGACTCCTTTCTCTTTTATCATCAGGTAAATTGTTTTCCCAGAGCTGCTAGTGTTTGTGGTCCAAGTGAATTGTTCAGCTTTGTATATTTCACATGGCCTGAAGAAGACCCAGTTGACAGACCCTGTTGATCAATTAAGAAAGGCAGAAAGTCAATGGAAATATCTTTGAGAATCTAACTTGCTAGGTATATGCAGAGTTGACAAAAGGAGATGTTTTATCAGGTCGAGGCATACATTTGCCAAGGAAAAGAATACAGTGAGAATGGATGTGGGGGCAAGAAAATGCAGTAATGGAAGAAGCTGTCATGCCACTAGGTTTCTTTTTTTTTTTTTTTTTTTTTTTTGAGATGGAATCTTGCTGTGTTGCCCAGGCTGAAGTGCAGTGGCGCTATGTGAGCTCACTGCAACCTCTGCCTCCTGGGTTCAAGCAATTCTCCTGCCTCAGCCTCCCTGAGTAGCTGGGACTACAGGTGTGCACCACTATGCCCAGCTAATTTTGGTATTTTTTCTGTTATTATTATACTTTAAGTTCTAGGGTACATGTACACAACATGCAGGTTTGTTACATAGATATACATGTGCCGTGTTGGTTTGCTGCACCCATCAACTCATCATTTACATTAGGTATTTCTCCTAATGCTATCCCTCCCCTAGATCCCCACCCCCCAACAGTCCTGGTGTGTGAGGTTTCCCTCCCTGTGTCCAAGTGATCTCACTGTTCAATTCCCAACTAAGGGTGAGAACATACAGTGTTTGATTTTCTGTCCTTGTGATAGTTTGGTGAGAATGGTGGTTTCCAGCTTCATCCATGTCCCTGCAAAGGACATGAACTCATCTTTTGTTATGGCTGCGTAGTATTCTATGGTGTATATGTGCCACATTTTCTTAATCCAGTCTATCATTGATGGACACTTGGGTTGGTTCCAAGTCTTTGCTATTGTGAATAGTGCTGCAATAAACATACATGTACATGTGTCTTTATAGTAGCATGATTTATAATCCTTTGGGTATATATCCAGTAATGGGATCGCTGGGTCAAATGGTATTTCTAGTTCTAGATCCTTGAGGAATCGCCACACTGTCTTCCACAATGGTTGAACTAGTTTACACTCCCACCAACAGTGTAAAAGCGTTCCTATTTCTCCACATCCTCTCCAGCATCTGTTGTTTTCTGCCTTTCTAATGATCGCCATTCTGACTGGTGTGAGATGGTATCTCATTGTGGTTTTGATTTGCAGTTCTCTGATGACCAGTGATGATGAGCATTCTTTCGTGTGTCTATTGATTGCATAGATGTCTTCTTTTGAGAAGTATCTGTTCATATCCTTTGCCCACTTTTTGATGGGGTTTCTTTTTCTTGTTAATTTGTGTAAGTTCTTTGTAGATTCTGGATATTAGCCCTTTGTCAGACAGGTAGATTGCAAAAATTTTCTCCCATTCTGTAGGTTGCCTGTTCACTCTGATGGTAGTTTCTTTTGCTGTGCAGAACCTCTTTAGTTTAATTAGATCCATTTGTCTATTTTGGCTTTTGTTGCCATTGCTTTTGGTGTTTTAGTCATGAAGTCCTTGCCCATGCCTATGTCCTGAATGGTATTGCCTAGATTTTCTTCTAGGGGCTTTTATGGTTTTAGGTCTAACATTTAAGTCTTTAATCCATCTTGAATTAATTTTTGTATAAGGCATAAGGAAGGGATCCAGTTTCAGCTTTCTACATATGGCTGGCCAGTTTTCCCAGCACCATTTATTAAATAGGGAATCCTTTCCCCTTTTCTTGTTTTTGTCAAGTTTGTCAAAGATCAGATGGTTGTAGATGTGTGGTGTTATTTCTGAGGCCTCTGTTCTGTTCCATTGGTCTATATATCTGTTTTGGTACCAGTACCATGCTGTTTTGGTTACTGTAGCCTTGTAGTATAGTTTGAAGTCAGGTAACAGGATGCCTCCAGCGTTGTTCTTTTTGCTTAGGATTGTCTTGGCAATGTGGGCTCTTTTTTGGTTCCATATGAACTTCAAAGTAGTTTTTTCTAATTCTGTGAAGAAAATCATTTGTAGCTTGATGGGGATGACATTGAATCTATAAATTAATTTTTGTATTTTTAGTAGAGATGAGATTTTGCCATATTGGCCAGGCTGGTCTCAAACTCCTGACTTCAGGTGATCCACCCACCTCAGCCTCTCAAAGTGCCATTACAGGTGTGAGCCACCGCACCCATCCGGATTTCATTTTTAATAAAAGCAACTTGATATTGCTGCAAGAGACACTGAGGATCAGAATGTAATATAATAGGAAGCTGTTCATAATTATAATTGATGTGCTGTAAGTATTGTGATTAATATATACATGTTGATACTACTCCTTTCTTCTACATGTGTTACAATTTATGGTTCACCAGATCACAATAGTGCTGAACACTCTACAAATCTCACTCCCCAGCTGAGGGAAGGTGTTCAGATGAATCTGTGCCCCTGCTTGTGGAGCTATTATCCATTTTTCCACTTAGATTTACATTGCACTGGCACTTACACATGAACAAGATTCATGGCATCTGGGGAGGGGAGGGGAAACTAAATTGTGTCTTAATTTTCTTCTTTAAAAAAAACTTCCTTTACTTTCTAACAAAGTGGTTAGTGTAGAAATTTCCAAATTGTCTTGCTGCTTTAGCCTCTAAACCTGCATTTGAAATGGTTCTCTTTAGTCCTAGTAGTAGTAGTAGTAGTAGTAGTAGTAGTAGTAGTAGTAGTAGTACTAGTAGTAGTAGTAGTATTTTAGAGCCAGGGTCTGTCTCTGTCACCCAGGCTGAAGTGCAGTGGTACCATCATAGCCAACTGCAGGCTCAAACACCTAGGCTCAAGCAATCATCCCACCTCAGCTTCCTGAGTAGCTGGGAGTACAGGTGTGCACCACCACACTCTGCTAATTTTTTAATTTTTGTTGAGATGGGGTCTCACTATGTTTCTCAGGCTGGTCTCAAACTCCTGGCTTCAAGTGATCCTTCCACCTCAGCCTAGTCCTATTGTAGACTTTTTTTCTTCAATGAAGTGTGTTGTTGATGTCAGTGGGAGTTACCTACATTTTAAAATCTCCTGTTTCATCCCTGAGAGAATATTTTTGAAGAAACATCTTTTCTTTATTCCCTTTTAAAGTTTTTGTGAAAATAGTATATGCATAGGTTAAGAAATAAAATCGCACAGAAATGCTTATAATGAAAAGCCATGGTTGCCTTCCAAAGACAACATTTCTCTGTGGTAATAGATGCTCACTGACATAATAGTAGTTTACTTGCCTGCTGTAATAGTAGTAATAGTAATAATAATAAGTTTATACTCTTGCCTTTTTGCTATTTGTTCTTTTTCATTCTCCCTTCCTCAATAGATAGTTATTATTTTAACTTTTCTAGTGATTATCTTTGTACCTTAAAATCATAGTTTTAAACCTCAATTTCTTGTCCCAATTTATGTAGTAAATCTTGACTCTCCTGCCTGTTAGATCAAGATGTTAATAATCCCTGTGAAAACAGAGCATGAGTTCTCTTTAAGCTTTTCTTCTGTGGTCTGAATTGTCTGTGTCTTCAGGAGTCAGAGGCCATGTTTAATTACTTGGCTTTTCTTTTTGGTGTTTCTGTTTTGTTTTTAGATATGAGCGGTGAACTTTGGTTATCCATCTGTATTTAAGAGCAAGGGACTGAGTTTTATTTTTCTTCACAGATGGTGTGGGTTTCCCCTGCTCTTATATATGTAGATCTGGTTTCCTGTTATTGCTGCCTATGAATAGGAAGTCTGCATGGAACCATGATGTTGGGTCGGGGACTTATCTCCTGGAAGTTTCACTTTAAGATCAAGACTGAGAATGGGCTGGATTTTAATCAGGAGTTTATGTGTATGTGGTGAGGGGATTCAAAGGATTCAAATACCTGAGGATTTGGCGGGGACGGGGTGTGCTTTACTCTAGAGTGTTTGCATCTAATCTGGCCCTCCTAGTTCTTTCTAGACAGTTTTTTTTTTAACTTTTTATTTTGAACTAGTTTTAGACTTAGAGACAAGTTACTAAAATAATACATAGTTTCTGTATGTCCCTCATGTGACTTCCCATAATGTTAATGTGTTATCTACTATATATGTTCCAGGCAGTTTTTCAATTTCTTTATAGATCAAAAGTCCTCTGATATTTGGCCCCTGAGTAAAATCATGGGTTTCTAGTGCAGTGCATGGACCTAAGGCAGGGAGCAGCGGAGGAGAGTGAAGGGTACCTACAGTGTCCCTTAGGCAGACTTCAGTTCACTTCTCTCTTGTCCACCTGGACTTGAAATCCCAGTCTCTGTTGCAGCTTCCTGGAGGGCCTGGAGTTTTGTTGTTATGTTGCCAGGCATCTCACGTGCACCCTCTGACTCTTCTGAAGTTTTCTCCTCTATATTCTAGACTCTTCCATTCTTGCTTTGTATCAGGTAGGGTTCTCCATGTGGGGATTGGGGGATGGGGAATTGGCAGAGGGGTGAAAGAAAGACAGAGAAATACTTGTTTTAAGGAATTGGCTCACGCAGTCATGGGGACTGGGAAGTCCAAAACCCATGGGGCAGGTAGACATGCCAGAAATTCAAGTAAGCGTTGATGTTGCAGTCTTGAGTCCCAAATCCATAGCACAGGCCAGCAGACTGGAAACTCAGGCAGGAAATCTGTTATAGTCTTTTCTTTTACTTTCTTTTTTTTGTAATAAGAACAGAACATGAGATTTACCCTCTTATCAAATGTTTAAGTACACCCTATATTGTTCTTGATAATGTCAAGACAAGAAGGACAGTGGATCTCTAGGGCATATTCATCTTGTTTGACTGAAACTTTATACCCACTAATGAATAACTCCTCACTTTCTATGTTACAGTCTTGAAGCAGAATTCCTTCTTCTCCAAGAAAGCTCAGGTTTTGACCTTATGGCCTTCAACTGATTAGATGGGGCCCACCCATATGATGGCGAGTAATCTGATGGACTTTAATTCAGATGATTGTAAGGGTTGATCACACCCACAAATCCCTCACAGCAACATATAGACTAGTGTTTGACCAAACAACTGGCCACCATAGCCTAGCCAAGTTGACACATAAAACTAACATACATTCTATTCTATTTGCCATTTTCTTCCTGGCCTCAGAAATTTATTGAAATCTTTTCATGATGTACATCTCCCAATTGCATCATTCTCATGTCTTTTTCCTTTTAATATTATTATTTTAGAGTCCAGGGAACCAAAGTTCATTTGTTAAAGAGAACCCAGTTTTTCATACAGGTGCCTCTCCCAAACACTGGCATGTCAGCCGAGGTCAGCAGTCTTTTTGAGGTTAAAAAAGAAAAAGTCATCACATGATTTAGCTCAAATTTATTTGCCTTACATATTACTCTAGACACTTTCATCAGTGTTCATTTTTGGGTATCTATCTCACTGTTCTTATTTAGAATTTTTTATATATTCATGTTATTTACTCTGATCTATTTAAATGAAACTGTTTGTTTGCCTGTTTATTTGGAAGTAAGTCCATCCAATTTGAAGTATTTTTTAAAATCTTCATACTGTGAGTTTAATTTTAAAATAATAAACTAAGATTTTTAAAGGGTTTATTCACATTACCTTAACAATACTTTGTCCAAATTAGGTGCTCAAAAAATTGCTTACATTTTCAAAAAATTATTTAGCTTTGTATAATAAAGGCATAAGTTAATATGATACTTAAAGATTTTGAATGCTTTAGTTGTGGGTATTTAATTCCCTGCCCACATTTGATGCTACTTATAAGGTAGGGAGGTGGCAGGCATTTTTAGTTTCTTGGGTAGCACACTTGGGCACTGTCTGAAATGTTTAATAATTTGCCTGAGGTCATTTTCCTTACAGTTTCAAGCCTGCTACAAACTCCAGGACTTTTAGCTCCTATTTCTGTGCTCTTTATTTTGCATATGTTAAACTATGCTGTACATATCCTTGGGGAATATTTGACAATGAGCATACTTCTGTAAATCCTAGTACTGTTAGATATGGTTGCAATGGATGCACATGCAGAGCATGTTCTGCTAATGATTTTAACTCTTTTGTAAGAGGTGAGTTTCCTTGGATGATCAACCACCCCACTGTGTTCCTTGTGTGTCCTATAACCAGGGACCAAATTGAGTCATGCATGAAAAATACTCTCAAGGTCAGGTTCTCTCCCTGCAAACATGTATTTAAGAATCAAAAACAACTTTGTGTTTTCAGAACCCAAGTATCCCCACTATCTCTAAAAATTAATCCAGGTAGTCCGGGCGCAGTGGCTCATGCCTGTAATCCCAGCACTTTGGGAGGCCAAGGCGGGTGGATCACAAGGTCAAGAGATCGAGACCATCCTGGCCAACATGGTGAAACCCCATCTCTACTAAAAAATACCAAAAAAAAAAAAAAATAGCTGGGCGTGGTGGCGGGTGCCTGTAGTCCCAGCTATTTGGGAGGCTGAGGCAAGGGAATCGCTTGAACCCGGGACGGGGAGGTTGCAGTGAGCCAAGATCGTGCCACTTCACTCCAGCCTGGGCGACAGAGTGAGACTCCATCCCAAAAAAAAAAAAAAAATTCATCCAGATTAAAAAAAAGACATGCTCTAGTATTAATGCAAAAACATCAAATTAAACCCATCATATGATTCACTAAGAGCACACAGAACTGTAACCCTGTCCGTCTTATTCTTCCCAAGATGTATCTTTTCAAAAATCAGACTATGGTTTAATTAAATGACCAGATGAAAAATAACAATGCCCCTGTTTAAGAAATGGAAAAAGAGCAGCATTTCAATGTTAAGCCCTGGCTCACTGTCACAAATATATATTTTTTATTTTCCTTTTTTGGAGACATACCATATGCCTTAATTTAGTTTGAAACGCATGTTACAAAAGCCAAGAGGAGTCCCCCAAAGGAAATCCCCATCATCCAGGGCCATTCACCATTGTTCTGAATTAACTTTCTCCCACTACCACCTGGGGGAGAGGAGGAAGACAGTTTCCTCACCACTCACCCCCACCTTTGACTTCTCAATTTTTCTTTGTTCCTCTTCTTTCCAGGGCTGCCTCAAAGGCCTCCCACCCAGCCTTCCAGCCCCCCGCCTTTCCACTAGAGTCATGCATTCACTGACAGCTTAAGTGCCTAACTAATCTTTGCAGCAAATTATGTATTATTCAGACCAGTTTCAGGCCAGGCCTCATATTATTCCACTTAGTTTTCCAGAGGTTTAAAGAATTAAATAATCCTCCAAGTATTTCCTGTGATCACTCCTCTTTCTTCAGTGCATAGGAGTATCCTCTGGACCTGGGGTTCGTAACCTCCAGTCTGTGGCTTGGCTTTCAGGGACCTGTGAATCCCCAGAAGTGAAAAGTAGAATTATGTGAGCATCAGTGCATTTTCTTGGCCGGGGGTGACTCTGTAGCTTTTCTTGTATCCTAGAAGAGACCCATGACCCAAGAATGATTAAAGAGAGTGGCTGGCTCTCAGAGGCCCCACCCTGAAAGCCCAGCTCTCACCAGCTCTTTCTGTTTTTGAGGCCTAGGCTGGATTCTGTACTGATCCTGTTTCCCACTGGTTCCCCTGTGGGCCTCAACCTGTGGGGCGTTACCTCCTGTACTCTTTCTCCAGCATACTACCCCCTTCGTTGGACCTAACCTGCTTGGCTTTCCTTCCTCCCTTCCGCATCCACCTGTCCCGCTGTAGAAGGGGTTCCTGTCCTGCTTATTTCCCAAGCACCTTTATGCTGGTTTGGTTTATTCTAGAGTTTCTCTGAATATAGAGTATCTCCAGGAGTTTTCCTCAATCCCCTTCCCCCTCATCAGTCCACCTGGCCTGTCCTAGAGCCACTGTCCTCTTAAAGGGTGGCACATTGCCTTCTCGGGGAATGGCATGGCTCCAAAGACAGTAGCACCACCATGCCCCTGGAAATCCTGACATTGTCTTTTCCCCTAACCCCCTGAAATTGCAAGATCCCACATTAGCATTGCAGAATATCCCCCACCCCAGTCCTATCCAGTTAGCTGTAGATCACAAGCAGGTTTTAATCTTTTACTGCAACCTGGCTTAATAACTTCCCTCGCTTAGTTGTATGATAGTGTTTTCTGTATTTTCCAGTTAATTTCTCAGTGTTGGAGTTGGGAAAAAATAGCCAACACTAAACATGAAAAAGATCAAGGAAGCTGGAGATAAGAAAAAGATAGAGGAACACAGACTTCCAATGCACTGCTTTGGTTGCACGTTTGCTTTGGTATAGGCCTCTTCTGAGAGAACCCTTTGCATCCTGCACTCCTTCTGATTTGCCTCCCATTAAGTGTCAGGGATGTGGAAAGGGACAAGTTGGAAAGTGAGGGACCTGGCTCCTCAGCCCTCTGAGCCCCAGTGGACTGACTTCAGCATCATAAATCATAAATTGGTAGCAAGGGTGGATTCAAGGCCCTGAGTAAACTGCTGTTCTAGTCCAAAGTTAGCTCTTCATGAGGTCTGCATTCTGAGCCTGCTGACAGTTCCGAGTGCCTTTGCTGATATCCAAAAGAGAGAATTCGAGCCCTGTCATATTCAGATCCCTGCCCTAAGTCAAAGTTCTGAGCTGCTCTGTCACTGTTTCTGATACATGACCTTAGGCTGAGGAAGTGACCAGCCTGTGGCCTCACAGACTCAGGAAAGTCTGGTCATGGGCAGAGGGCTAGTTCCTGTCCCCTGATAGGGATGGAGGCATCGAGGCCCACCAGATTGCCTGCCTACCCCTTCCCTGCCCTCCTGGAGCCGATTTTTAAGAGGGATCATCTGTCCCTTCATTAACTGAAAAACAGGCAGCATTCTCGTGAAGCCAAAGCCAACTCCCTTCTGGGACCTGTGGGGGCTGCTGAAGCAGTGTCCGGTGGCATCCAGCGATGTGATTCCTCTGCATGGTTAAGCCAGCTCTTCTCTTGCAGAGGGAAGGTAGAAGCACAGCGGAGGAGTGGACAGTTGGCCCCACACTCCCTCCATGCGCCACTGCTCCTCCTATCTTATAAGAAATGAAAACAGCATAAAATACTGGGGCCCAGCTGTGCACCTATGTCAGGATTAGCTGTAAGGTCCCCAGTATGCTCAGCCAGCTCAGCCATTTTGCCTTTTATCAAAGGAGTCACCCTAACGTGGACCTTGTGGGAGACAACCATGTTAGTGGTGTAACAAAAACAATTCAGAACAAGGCATATATACCCCAATTCAACTCCCATCTCTGAACTTTGTACTCTACTTTATACTTCACATTTGATCTAATTAGTGCTCAGAGTATTTCTGCGAAGGTGCATTTATCCCATGTTACAAATGTGAAAATGTAGAGTAGAGAGTTGATGTGCCCCAGATGTTACAGCTAGCTGTTAGTAAACCAAGGTTTGAACCCAGGTCATCTGACGTGAAAGCCCTTGCTTGTCCTACTACCCCTTGCTACTGTGGCCGTCTAGTAGATCCTAGGACTGCTCATTAGGTCATCTGGGGGACTCTGAAAATAATTAAGTCAGACTGTCTGCAGATGGGGCCCAGATTGCCTTGGGAAGAGCTGCAAAGCAGGTCAGCTTCCTCTCCAGTAGTACTGGGACAGCCTCTCTCACTGTTAGTCATCCCGGGGCCCACTGTGGGTCTAAGCAGAATCACCAGCTCCCTTGCTGTTCCTTCCCCATCCCTGCCCTCAAGACAGAGTCATTTGCTGCCGTCCATCCATGTTATGGCTCAAGGGCTCAGACATGGTGTAGGGAAGATGGGAGCAGGGAAAGACATGAACTGCTGCGCTGTATGACAAGGCCAGGGGGTGTCACTGAGGATGCACCAGGAGGCCCGCAGGCAGGTGAGAGAAGCTGGGGAGGCAGAAGAGAGAGAGTTATTCTAGCACAGCAATGAATGAATTTGATTTGAATGAAGCACAGATGCAAATGTTTGGACAGCGGAACTGGGTTTCATGGTCTTTGGGTTGTCCTCATAACATGTTGGAACTAGGTATTGAAAAGTCTGAGGTAATCTGAAGCTTAGAAAGGCACAATCTATCAAGTTAACTTAAAAGGAAAGGAAGGTGTTAACAAAATTAGAAAGTGCTGTTTTGGAAACAGCCCTAGATATTTTCCAAAAAAGCCTTGGGAATATTCCAGTATAGGGATTCTAAATACCATAGTAGTCAAGTAATGTGTTCTTCTGGTAAAATTAAAAAGAGCATGCCTGGCAGCATATGAAGAACTAAATTTCACTCCGAACATAATATTTGATATTATCCCACTTAAGTACTCTGTTACTGTTGGCTTAGGTATTTGATGTAATATTTTCCTTTGTTGTTTAAGAAAAAAGGTTGGACAGTTCTCAATTTGCTGGTATAGTGAGAGGGAAATTTTGTGCATGCACAAGCATAAATCTCTCTTCAAACTAAACGTGTATGTAACACCTTCACTTTGAAGAGAACACTGTGTTTAGTATTTCCTAAAGCCTTGCAAAATACATTAATATCCTACAACCATTTCTCTAATGTATTTAAAGAAAGTAAGGCTCAAGGAAGTTATCTCCAAACACACTTACGTCTGTAGTGGGAACAAATTCTTGAAGGTCTCCAAAGTCTCGTCTTGTTAAGTTAGGCTTTTCATAGTTTCCTCCACCGAAGCCTCTGAGGTTGTGTGGTCCAAGAAGCAGGCCAAGAGCACAAGGTGCTCATGGGCTGGATTAGTTGATCCCTGAATGGATGCAAGTTTAGTCAATGTTTTGCACAGCCTTGCTTGAGTAAAAGACATGGTAGAGTCCCCCTACTAGGAGAGGTTCCATTATTCTGAGAAGCTTTACTTCGTCACTGAACAGTGACTATCCAGAGATGCCTGGGAAGCAGTCATTCATTGTTTATTGCTGGAGGCCAATTTGCTGCCCATCAGAAGTATATGCAATGTAAGAGAGCAAAGGTAGGCTGTGGATTTTTCTGCAAATTCAACAGAGTGCTGCACGCTAACAATCAGTTTGAAGAAGGCTGAAGTTGTATGTCAGTGCTCACCAGGCTGATTCTTTGTGTGGCACAAAGATTGAATGGTGGCTTAAGGGGGGTAGCCACATACAACTGCTCTTGACTTTCAGTCTGGGGCCATGGATGGAATATTTGAAATCCACAGATAGTCTAAAAACAATTTTAACATCTGTGTCCACCACTTCCCTCACTAAACCTTGTTGTAGAGATGCTAACAAACAAAAACTTAAAATACTAATCTTACCTCTCCTCCATGCCTATAATATGCCACACTGGGCAGAAGATGGTTCTAGATGTTCCCCAGATGAAACTAAGTTTGTAAACTGGTAGCCCACAGGCCCACCCAACCATGGATGTGTTTTATTTGGCCTGCACTGGGGTTTTAAAAAATATTTGAGGCCAAGCGCTGTGGCTCATGCCTGTAATCCCAGCACTTTGGAAGGCCGAGGTAGGCAGATCATGAGGTCAGGAGATTGAGACCATCCTGGCCAACATGGTGAAATCATGTCTCTACTAAAATACAAAAAATTAGCCAAGTATGGTGGTGTACGCCTGTAGTCCCAGCTATTCGGGAGGCTGAGGCAGGGGAATCACTTGAACCCAGGAGGCAGAGATTGCAGTGAACCAAGGTCGTGCCACTGCACTCCAGCCTGGCAACAGAGTGAGACTCGGTCTCAAAAAACAATTTTTTTTGAATGAATCATCAACATCTAAAACTCTAGAGATTCTACATAAAATCTGTATTTCTGGCTTCTCTTAAAATTCTAAAGATCTAGTTATCCTGGACCCACATTCTCAAGTGATAATGATGAAGTAAGGCCAAGGAGTGGCTATTCCCTTCATAATGGATTAGGGCTCCCGTCTGGCTGCCCCAGTTCACACCCAGCCCACTTGTCACTTCCAGTATCTACTAGTCCCTGCAGGCATTTGAGTTTGGCATCCCCAACAAAAGAAGGTGCACAGAAGAGGAAAGATTTTGCTTTCCTTATAGATGTTCCTGGTGACATCTCTGTGTCAAGAAATTTGATCCACTAATGAATAAGATTATTATACACAAGAGTTCTGGAATCAGAGACAGGTGAAATAAGCTCAATTAATATACAGGATTTCACTTTAAATTTTTTTTTGTTTTGCTTTGTTTTGGTTTGTTTGTTTGTTTGTTTTTGAGGTAGAGTTTCTCTCTTGTTGTCCAGGATGGAGAGCAATGGTGCAATCTCGGCTCACTGCAACCTCTGCCTCCCCGGTTCAAGAGTTCTTCTGCCTCAGCCTCCCGCGTAGCTGGGATTACAGGCATGTACCACCAAGCCTGGCTAATTTTGTATTTTTAGTAGAGACAACATTTCTCCATGTTGGTCAAGCTGATCTCGAACTCCTGACCTCAGGTGATCTGCCCGCCTCAACCTCCCAAAGTGCTGGGATTACAGGCGTGAGCCACCGCGCTCGGCCTCACTTGCATTTCTAGTAAGGAATGAAGACCATTTCAAAATTAGAAAAGTCTAAGGAAAAACACACTTAAATGGAAGACAGGCAACCTGAGTTCCTGATGCAGCTGCCCTGCCCCCATGCTGATACCTAGTGTCTTTGCCTACATAATGGAAAGTGTTAACCGTCACTCAGCATTCATTCCCTTAACAAGACTTATAGAGTGGTTGACATCAAGGGTTTAGAGTCTTCCCAAAATGGATCTGCGTTTAAGACTTCATTTTCCTCACCTATCAAATAAGGAATGAAGTCACAAACACCTCAGTGTGTGACATACTCTGAATACCCAGTTATTGTGAGCTCTTATTATTTATTAAGTACCAGCTGTTTGCCAAGCTTTGTGCTAGGCCTTGGAAATACGAAAACACAGAAACACATGGTCCATGTCCTAAAGAGCTACAGTCTGGTTGAGGAAGTAAATTCTGGGCTAACAAGTGGAGTCAGTAACCTAAAGAAAAGCCCCTCAGAATGACTGTACTGTTGAAACGTAAATAGGGTTGATAAAGCCCCAGGTTGTTACAACATCATATTAAATTAAGGAAAGTTCATGTGCAACACCTACATTGAGAAATAAACATGTATATACATATCTAAATATGACAGAAGTAACAAAAGTTTTCAATAATAGGATTTTTCTTAGAGGAGTTCTACATCAGACTTCTAAATCCGAGGTTCTTGACATCTGGAGTGGAGTCTTCCCATTGATAGTTTAGCCAGAGCCCTCGCTCCAGAAAATGTATGCACACAATAGTTTGCATAACATTCCAGGAATCTGAGAGCCCTGGAAGCCCATCCATGGGGCCTGCTCCATGTAGTTCCTCACTGGGCTGGTCACACAAGACATAAAAGCAGTGGCTCCAAAAGAGGTGCTCGGTTACAGAAGAAAGAGCCGCTCATAGAAACAGTCAGGGCAGTTCTGTGTGAGAGCAAAAAGCTGAGTTGCCTAGAGGTCAAGTGGGCAGTGAGGGGAATGTTGAATGAAGAAAACATCTATTTTCTTTTCTTAGATAATGATGATATCGCTATAACTACTAATGTAGTCAGAACGAGTACTTCATATATCTGTCACATGTTTACTTGTGACCACTCTGACACATTATCTTCTCTTCTGTAATCCTTTCACCTTTTTCATAAATCTCTGTTATCTAGGTGTGAAAAGAAGCCTTAATATCTACTAAGCCAGAGCATCCTTTCACATAGGGTTGATTTGGCTTTTTGTTCTTTTCCCCCCACTCTTTTCCTCCTCTTCAACATTCTGTTCCCAGTATGTCCAGAACTGATTCTGCCTGGGACCTAATTATCTGTTGGTGACCTGAATGGGGCTGGTCACTCTGGGCAGTCTCTGTCCTTGGCTCTTTCTGGCCTTTAGGTCACATGTAGCACTTTATCAGTTCCCTCCAAAACAAATCCAGCTGCAAAAGTATTGGAAAATAAGGTAGGTTTTACTGAGGGTTTTGGGGGTGGAGTGAAAAGAAAACTCGCCACATGAAGACAAAACATCACAAGACTCCCGTTACACAATCCTCAACTGCCAAAGCCTTTCTCTTGAGGGCCAGCCCCTCATCTTTCCTCAGCTCTACCTGCCTTCCCTATACTCTTGCTCTGTACTTGTGCTAATTCAGAAAATATAGCTCCCTCAGCTTCTCCAGTTTTGCTTTCTCATATCTGTTAGTTACTTAATACTGCCTTGAATTATGAGAAATCTTCTGCACTAAGGATGACAATTTTTGTTTGTACCCCTAATCACAAATGTCTTTGTTTTTTACTTAATACATTGAAGGCATCCTTGATGTTAGGACATGTATATTAGTCTGTCATTTCTGAATGGCTGAATAGTGTTGCCTTGTATACATGCAATATGCTGTGTTTAGCCATTCCTGGACATTTACCTTACTTCTTTTTCTTTTTTCTATTATAAACAATGCTGCAATCAAACATATATTGCACACTTATATGAGTATGACTGTAGGATAAATTTCTGGAATTGATATTTCTGTGTCATGAATATATGCATTGTAACATTTAGTAGTTATTGCTCTCTAGAAATTTATCTTCCAAGCAACGGTGTGAAAGAGATCCTGTTTCAATTTTCCATAAAACCTGATTTTTATGTTTGTTTACCTTATTTTATGTTTGTTGATTCCTTGATTTAGGAAGGGCTTAAGGTGGCTGGCAAGGAAATATACATTAGAGGTAGATGGGTTGGGGGGAGAAGTGAAAAATGAAAGGTACAAATATAAAATGGACCAGTGATTAAGATTATTATAAAAATTCATTCGGTTTATTCTATGCCCTTGGTGACCTTCAGGTTTGGTGCTAAGCTTTCCAGAAGCCAAGGCAAAGAGAGGAATCAATTATATAAGCCACTACTAAAACAAAGCTGTGTCTTGGGGTCCTTATAAAAAAGTAAAAAGGACTTTGTACAGGGCAACAGTAACCTCAGCAGCGTGACTTCATGTGATCCCCACAGCACCTCTGTATCTTCTATTTGCCTCGGACCCAAAACATGTTGCCCTAGAGCAGAGCTCTGCCTTCAGTCATGTACGTGCTGATTATGTTGGGTGGACAGCAGTCTGGCCAAAACTGATAAAACCTGTACCTCCAAATGTGGCCAGATAGCAGGGCATTCAGAGCAGGCATCACCTCTCATATACATAGACCTTCCTTTCTCTTCAGAGCTCCTAGGAATTGTCTTACAGGATGGGACCAAGAGGCAAACCCAGGATCAGTGGATGTAAACCAGATCAGGAAAGCACCACTGTGGGGGCATTCCCAGGCAGGATGTGTGGGCTGCCTGCCAGGTGAGCAGGTGGAGGGCCCAATGGGGCTCTCCCTGCTGCCAGGATCGGGGCGAGGATTCCCAGAGGGAGAGAGAGCCAGGCGCCATGTGTACAACTGCAGATGCCAGAGTGGGCTCCTGAAGGAGATTGGGTCATTTCAGCTCTTGACCTCAGGGACAGGAAATAGGAGGAAGCCATCGTAACCTCAGCTGAGTGGAGAGACAACTAATCAGCCACCCCAGGTCTGAGGTGGCCCCAAGGCAGGTCAAGGATGTGAAGAGGTCTCAATAGATAGAAAGGAAATACAGAGGCTCAGCTTTGTGGAAATCACAAAGGGACTGAGTGCCCCAGCAGAGGGTCAGATAGTTCTGCAAGGAAGCCAGGGTGGCCCAAAGCAGAGGCAATGAACCTGGAGACCAAGTAGCAGAGGAGCCGAAAGAGAGTTTGACTTGGACCTATATTTGAAACCAGAGTAAGCTAACAAGAAGACAGAATGATTCCCAGGTTCAGGGCTGGCAAAATGCAGAGTGAAATTGATTGAGTCATGTAAGATTTTGTGTCCAAACTCCATTGGCCCATGGGTAATTTTACCCTCAAGGTCCTCCACACTGTAGTACGGACACCCAGATGTGTCCCATAGAGGACATAACAAAAATGTATCTTAACTGGGAAAAAAAGATTAACAAAAAGAATGGGCCGGGCACGGTGGCTCAAGCCTGTAATCCCAGCACTTTGGGAGGCTGAGACGGGCGGATCACGAGGTCAGGAGATCGAGACCATCCTGGCTAACACGGTGAAACCCCGTCTCTACTCAAAAATACAAAAAAATTAGCCGGGCAAGGTGGCGGGCGCCTGTAGTCCCAGCTACTCGGGAGGCTGAGGCAGGACAATGGCGTGAACCCGAGAGGCGGAGCTTGCATTGAGCTGAGATCCGGCCACTGCACTCCAGCATGGGCGACAGAGCAAGACTCCGTCTCAAAAAAAAAAAAAAAAAAACAAAAAGAATGAACATGTGTCTCAGCCCCATGAATATAGAAGGAGAAATATCCCTCTATGTCATTCCCTGGGTGATAGCAGGAGAACATTATCCTAAGGAGGAAAAAAAGACAGTGGAAACCTGATTGAAGGAGCTTTTTTGCACATCACCCTGGGGAGCCACAAAAGAGAGACAGGAACAAAAGAACAGCTGCAAAGGGAGTAAAAGAAACCCAAAGAGGCATTGGCACAGGCCTACTGGGAATATGATATGCAAAGGGAGAAAATGAGGTATGTTTTCTAGTTAGAGAAGATTGATCTATTCAAAGGACTTTAAATTTTGTTGATTCTCTTTGGGTGCATCCATGTGAAGGTTTAAATTTTGAATCATCATGATTTTTAGCCAGTAAAAGTGTTCTGGGTTTTAGCTTCACCCACATGGACCCCGACCCACTATTTAGAAGTCTATTGCCCTTCATGTGGGTTGCTAACAGACTCTGCCTTTGCTGTACCTGGGAGAATGGCTTCCTCATCACCACATTCTACATCCTTCCAGGATGGCAGTGAAGAGCTTCCCAGGGCATCTGGCAGTAGCAGAATGTGGCTGATGAGGAAATATGACCCCAGTTTAGGTTATTTTACCAGAATATTACACTAATTACAAAATAATTTGATAGCTAGAAGAGAGGATTTTGAATGTTTTTACTACAAAGAAATGATTAATGGTTGAGGTGATGGATTTATTAATTACCCTGATTTGATCATTGCACAATGTATACATGTATCAAAACATCTCATTGTACACCAAAAATATGTATAATTTTGTGTCAATTAAAAAGAAAACTTAAAAAAAATTTTGAATTATATATGTGAACACATGAAAATGTAATAGTAAAATTTCATTGTTACAATATTATATCCCACTTTAGCCAGGCGCAGTGGCTCACCCCTGTAATCCCAGCATTTGGGGAGCCCAAGGCAGGCAGATCACAAGGTCAAGAGATTGAGACCATCCTGGCCAACATGGTGAAACCCCATCTCTACTACAAATACAAAAATTAGCTGGGCTTGGTGGCACACGCCTATAGTCCCAGCTACTCGGGAGGCTGAGGCAGGAGAATCACTTGAACCTGGGAGGTGGAGGTTGCAGTGAGCCGAGATCGTGCCACTGCACTCCAGCCTGGTGACAGAGCGAGACTCTGTCTCAATAAATGAAAAATAAGTAATTTTTTTTAAAAAAAGAATGTTGTATCCCACTTTGAAAATAGATTTCAGAATGAATGGTAGCCAGATTACTTCAGCTGTCACATATAACTTACAACATAGCTTTTCATTAAGACTGCTAAGTCACAGACAATTAATTTTTTGGAATAAAGTAATGCTCAAAGCATGATTGAACATGTAAAAACTTAATAAGAAGCAGAGTTTAGGTTACAAAAAGAGACGTACTTTCTTATTGTCTGAGTAACCACAGTCTCCGTAACTTGTATGTGGTGATCTGAAATCTTGGTCAAGATTCCCTGAAATCCACTTTTAAATGAGTTCATCTGACAAACTCAATGCAATGATTTTGATTTCAGAAGCTCCAACTGAAGTTCCTAATCATTCTTTTGGTAACAGAGAGTTTTGAACAAAATACAAGGGCAAGAGTATCAGGAAAGGTTACTTATTTTTCCCTCTGCCTCTGATTACCTGGAGAGCAACAGTGAAAAATATGGAGGAAGAGAGCAGAGGGCTCTTTTGGTCCAGTAACAGCATTCAGAAGCAGGACACACTGGGGAGGCTTCTCCCTCCTGCAGTGGTTTTCTCCAGGATTTTTTTCACCCTCACTTAGGTGTAGCCTTGACAGGAAAGGATGGGGGCCAGGAGCCTGGACCATCATTCCCAGCAATCTGACCCACTTGAGGGAGGAAAGGGTCCCCATCTATCTTTTCTTCATTCTGGGCACACACTTTAAAAAATAGATTTTGCTTAATATTCTGGATAGAAAGTATTTATTCCTCTTACAGATGCTTCAGTCTCCAACTTATATTTATGCCTGAAAATAATGTTCTTTATGGCCATCACCTTAGGCAATTTGGATGGTGCTGAACTACAAAAATATATACATGTTCTTACTAATACAGATAACTTACTGCTTTATCATTGCACAGAAGCAGTAATCCACATGTCTCTCCTAGCACTACTGAACTAGGTGGAGTCATTACAATGCATTTTAGGCAAAAGGAATGTGACAGTTGAGGATCATTGCCCCCAAATGCTCTCTGCCACCTTCTGCACTTCTGCAGTTGTCTGCTTTAGCATCTAGCTAGGTGAGCTCAGATGTGGCCTGAATCAAGAGCAATGTGACCTCAGAGCTGCCAGGTTTGCAGGCGCCTCCCCTACAGGTGGAAACTATACTTCTGGATTGCTCCACCTGGCGGGAGCCCCAGAGAAGTGGAATTTCATGCACTGTGCTTGGACCACCACAAGCTACAGGCTGCTACAGAATGTGTTTACTGGGTTACTGCGACCTAGCATGTAAACATGTGTACACAGGATAGTCACAACTCCCACGGCAGCCTAAAGGTACTATGCAGGTCAGGTTGTGAAATGGCACCCAGAGTTATTTAGAAGGGCGTTTGGAATTCATAACGAGGTTGGTTTTGTTTTAAACCCTGCTGTTGCCCTGATAGAAAACAATGAGTGTTGATTATATTTTATTCTACTTAACATCAGTGTTTCTCAAGGGAGATATTGGTGACATGGAATTAGGTCCTATATTCAGGCATATAGCAAAAATAACTGAAGAACCTAGGGAGAAGATATTAAAATTATAAGTGAAAGTGAAAATAAGACCAGGAACAAAGGCAAAGAGAAAGAATATCTTAAACTGATATATCATGTGATATAGAGACATGAGCCCACACTTCTGTTGGGTACAGGGAGAAATGTGGTATATAAATTATGCCAAAATCAAATTTTTCTCCATTGCTGGAGTATATTTTGGATGGGTGTCAAAACTCTCTCAAATATACAGGGGGGTTTTTTTTGGTGTTTTTTTACATCCTGTTTCAACATCCAGGGTCTAGACATTGGACATCCTTCAAATAAGAGACCAGTGAGAATAAATTTGAGCATGCAGTTGTTAAAACCTCTTTCTTCCTACACGTAGCTCTTGACAGCAACTGCAGAAAATGAAACCTGCTGGGGATGGAAGTGGATGGAGGTAAGGCAGTCTCAGATGGGAGGAATATGCTGATGGAGGAATCTGACCCTCAATTAATGAATGGCATCAACACCTTTCATGTTGAATGGCACACCCGAGGCCTGGGTGAGACAAGCAGGAAGAGAAGAGAAAGATCATATCTGGTTAATTGACCTCATCTCACCTCCTCCCCCATAACAGCACATGACTGGTGACACAGAACTTCCTTTAATTCCATCACACTGCCTCGCCCAGAAACGCAGTACAGTGGTGATTATGAATGAACAGATACTTTGCCCCTACTTCTTGCCATGATCTCTTCCATAAACACATAGGGAAAGCTAACATGAATCTCACTTCCTGGTTTTTAGTGGGTGATTTCAAGGTCTAGGGATTTTGGTGTTGTTGTTGTTGTTGTTCTTTAATGTTAAGCAGTCAAACACTCTGTTCCAAACAGAGTGCAAATCCCACTCGAACTCCTAACTTTGTATTATAAATGTTGGGCTCCGTGAAAGCAGCAAGAGTAATGGTGTAACTGGTGTGGACAATGACAGCTTTTGGTCTTGGAAAAGAAAAAAATTAAAAGACTTGTTCAGAATTGCACAACCGCGGAGTCTGGCAGTTGTTTCTCATATTTCTAGGTGATAGACAAATTGTTAGTTACCACATGTATAATTTATTAGTAATTGCTCTAATTTGTCTCCTAGGTTTCTAAGTTGCCAGTTCACTGAGATCAACTATTTTGTACCCACAAAATAAGAATCATATGGTAATTTAATGAAGTAGCTAGCCAGTTAGAATGATTTCTGTGCAAATGCAGTTATTACCCTTGCAATTTAGAAAAGGGGGAGAGGAATAACAGTGTCAAACTTCTTAGCAGCCTAGTGACTAATTATCGCTCACTGGGATTAAAATGCTACACGCACATTTTCCTCTTGTGGACATATGGACACTAAGATAACTGGCTTTCCTTTGGGTTGTGTTGCAGTCTCTTTAAAACAAGATGCTTCCTTCCTCCTGGGATCAGTGTAAGAGCTGCTGAGTGAAGGAAGCTGGATCTCTCCCATGGGTGATCTGGGGGACAGAGGCCTGGAGCCTGCCAATGAAGTTAGAGCACAACTTAGAGTACAATAGACCTGCTGCAAGGATGTTGGGGATAGAGTCAGCATAGAACATTGTTTTTTTCTTCTTAAAGCAAGTGTGTTCTACTTCTCTCCAAACATAATTAGTTGACTTCAGGTATGGCTATAAGAACATAAATGCAAAAATGTCTTCTTATGGCCAGACTATCAGACTTCTCTCTGTTCTTGAATTTTCTCAACCAACCAACAATAAATTGTCTACTTATCTTCTAAACTCAGTAGCCAAATAAGCAGAGGCCTCATTCTGCCTCATGTGACATCAGCAAGACTTAACTCTTCTCTGCTTGCTGTGCTCTGTTCTTGCTGGTTTGTAAGAGGCAGGAACACAGCTTCCCATTTGTTTTTCAGGTTTAAGCTATGGTTTTGGAAATGACAGGAAGTAGGAAAATGAAGCTTTTGGCTGGCCTTTGAAGAAACTGGAAGTAGAGGTGACAGCATACATGTGGATTGCTCTGGACTTTTTTGGAAAATCACTCTTTTGCCCAACGCAGTTGGCAACCATCCCGGGACTGATAAAATTCCTTTGCGCTTCATCAGAATTTAACTTTGGCTCAATCTGTCAAAGTCACAACCACATCTCTCAAGAGTACCATTTGGCCACAAGTCAAATACATTGTCACAAACACAGTAGATGTTCCTGAGTAGCATTCCTAACCCATAGCTGATGTCCACATTCATCGAGCAAGATCAAATACTAAAAAACAGAAAAAAAGTAATTTAATCAATGCTAATTTTATTGAAATCAAGACACTTTCCTAAGTGAACAAATTATGTTTAGAAAAAGAGCATAAGCCAGCTGGGCATGGTGGCTCACACCTGTAATCCCAGCACGTTGGGCGGCTGAGGTGGGTGGATCACCTGAGGTCAGGAGTTCAAGACCAGCCTGGCTAACATGGCAAAACTCTGTCTCTACTAAAAATACAAAAGTTAGCTAGGTGTGGTGGCATGTGCCTGTAATCCCAGCTATCTGGGAGGCTGAGGCAGGAGAATCATTTGAACCCAGGAGGCAGAGGATGCAGTGAGCTGTATCGCCCCACTGCACACCGCACCCAGGAGGCAGAGGATGCAGTGAACTGATATCGCCCCACCGCACTTGCTCTGGGTGACAGAGCAAGACTCTGTCTCAAAAATTAAAAAAAAAAGAAAAGAAAAAGAACGTAAGCCTAGAACCTGAAATGACACCACCAGTGGTTAGAAATTTTAATGAAATTGGGATACTTATAGCTTCTTGAATTTCTCAGTAGATTGTTATCATATTCATCCCCAAGGAGAGTCACCTAGCTTAATGTTTGCTTGGTCAATGTTTGGTAAGCACCAGGGCAAAATGGTCAGTCCCTGTATCTAAAGTAGTGCTGCTCAAAGTGTGGTCTTAGGGCCAGCATCATCTGGAAGCCTATTAGAAATGCAAAGTAATGGCCCCACCCCAGCCTCCTGTAGCAGAATCTCTGCCGATGGGGCTCAGGAAGCTGGGTTTTTATAAACTCTCCAGGTGATTCTAATGCTCGCTCAAGTTTGAGAACCACTGGCCTCAGCATCTCCAGAAGAAACTATCAACCAGCAACTGATGGTTTGTGGTTGTGCCTGCAAATGAAAGAAGTGCAGCCATCCATGCCATCCTCCCTTGGTTGGAAACTAAGTCCCACCTGCTGAGTTTTGCTTCCTTTTCTCTACATTTCCAAATACCTGTGTTAGAACTGTGGGGCTGTATACATAGAAAATGTCTTAAGATAACAGTCTGTGTTTTTAAACTTGGGACTGTAAGGGGCTCCTCCTAAACATGTTTGGAGTATCTTATTTTGCTGATACTAAAAGCTGACCATTTACCTAAATAGTAATATATACTTTTTTTTTTTTTTTTTTTTTTGAGACGGAGTCTCGCTCTGTCGCCCAGGCTGGAGTGCAGTGGCCGGATCTCAGCTCACTGCAAGCTCCGCCTCCCGGGTTCCCGCCATTCTCCTGCCTCAGCCTCCCGAGTAGCTGGGACTACAGGCGCCCGCCACCTCGTCCGGCTAGTTTTTTGTATTTTTTAGTAGAGACGGGGTTTCACGGTGTTAGCCAGGATGATCTCGATCTCCTGACCTCGTGATCCACCCGTCTCAGCCTCCCAAAGTGCTGGGATTACAGGCTTGAGCCACCGCGCCCGGCAGTAATATATACTTTTCCAGAATCAGCTCTCTGGACAACTCAGCTGTCTGCTGCAAAAGAGCAAAATACCCTAAAGTAGACAAAGAAAAGTTCCAATCATCCAACATGTATGTGTTGGGTAAAATTGTGCATCAAAGCTCATAGCTTTTTCTAGACTCTTGGAGGCTATCAAAATCTACTCACTCTTACTTTCTAAAATTAGTTGTACCTTAGAAGTACATGATAAGGTTTTTTAAAATGCAGATGTATAAGAACTAAATGTAAGAGCTAAAACTATAAAACTCTTATAAAAAAATACGTGTAAATCTTCATGATCTTGGATTAGGCAATGGTTTCTTAGATATGCCACCAGAAGCACAAGCAATGAAAGAAAAAATAATTAAAATTTGAAACTTTGTGCTGTAAAGGACTATTTCAAGATAGAAAGTGAAAATACAGCCCATAGGATGGAAGGAAATATTTGCATATCACTTATCTGAAAAGAGTCTAGTATCCAGAACATATAAAGAATTCTTACAACTTAATAGTAAAAAAATAGGCCAGGCACGGTAGCTCACACTGGTAATCCCAGCACTTTGGGAGGCCCTGGGTGGAGTTCAAGACCAGCCTGGCCAATGTGGTGAAACCCTGTATCTACTAAAAATGCAAAAATTAGCTGGGTGTGCTGGGGTACACCTGTAATCCCAGCTACTCTGGAGATGGAGGTCGCAGTGAACCAAGAACCCACCACTGCACTCCAGCATGGGCAAAAGAGTGAGACTCTGTCTCAAAAATAATAATAACCCAATTAAAAACTGGACAAAAGATTTGAATGGACATTTCTCCAAAGAAGGTATATATATGGCCAATAAGCACATGAAAAGATGCTCAACATCTTTAGTCATTAGGGAAATGCAAATAAACACAATGAGATGCTATTTCACACCCACTAAGATGGATAGAATCAAAAAGATAAACAATAACAAATATTGACAAGAATCTGGAAAAACCGGAACCCTTATGCATTGCTGAGGGAAATGTGAAATGGTGTGGCCACTTTGGGAAATAAAATGGTGTGGCCACTTTGGGGCAGTTCCTCAAAAAGCTAAACAATAGTCACCACATGACCTAGCAATTCCACTCCTAGGTGCATACCCAATAGAATTGAAAATGTATGTGGAAACAACCCAACTGTCCAACTGATGAATGGATAAACAAAATGTGAAATGGTCAACCATGAAAAGGAACAAAGTACTGGTGCATTCTACAACATAGACGAACCTTGAAAACATTAAGCTAAGTGAAAGAAGCCAGACACCAAAAGCCACATATTGTATAATTCCATTTACATGAAGTGTCTAGAGTAGGTAAAGCCAGAGAGATAAAGTTGATTAGTGGTTGCCAGGGGCTGATGGAAGGGGAGAATGAGTGACCGCTAATGGGTGTGGGGTTTCTTCTGGGTTGATGATAATGCCCTGGAATTAGATAATGGTGACAATTGCACAATGTTGTAAAATGCTAAAAACCACTGAATTGTATATTTTAAAAGAGTGAAATTTATGATGTGTTATATTAACTATATCTCCATTTTTAAAACACAGGCAGCAGGTTGGGTGTGGCCTATGGGGTTACAATTTGCCAGTCCCAGCTCTAGTGCAAAAAAAGAGGAGGGGGCAGATAGATGAAAAAAGGCCGACAAAATGTTTGAGACAGAGTCTTGCTCTTGTCACCCAGGCTGGAATACAATGGCAGGATCTCAGCCCACTGCAACCTGTGCCTCCTGGGTTCAAGCAATTCTCCTACCTCAGCCTCCCAAGTAGCTGGGATTACAGGTGCTGGCCACCATGCCTGGCTAGTTTTTCTATTTTTAGTAGAGATGGGGTTTCACCATGCTGGCCAGGCTTGTCTTGAACTCTTGACCTCAGGTGATGCGCCTGCCTCGGCCTCCCAAAGTGCTGGGATTACAGGCGTGAGCCACTGCACCCGGCCTAATGTTGAGTATTTTTGAAGCAGGGTGATGAATATGTAGTTGTTCATTACATTATTTTCTCTACTTTTATGTTTGTTCAGACACGCACGTATTTTTATAAGAATCACGTATCATGTATGCCAAATTAGATAATAGAATCACCAAGGATGGGGTCTGGCCATCTGTAAGTTTTAACCATTTTCCAGTTGATTCTTTTGAAACCAATCAATCGCCGGATTGAAAATCAATAGTTGGGGATCACTGCTCTGTATATAGTTCTGTTAACTTGATTATCTTAGCAGATTAAAAGAGAGGAAAACAACTCCAATAAAAAAACAAATAGGAGTGTATGCTCCTAGGGTGAGGGGTGCACCAAAATCTCACAAATTACCACTGAAGAACTTATTCATGTAACCAAATCACCTGTTCCCCAAAAAGTATGAAAATAAAAAAAATTAAAGAAAAATAAAAATAGGTAATAGCAAAAACAGGGGAAAAAAAAAGGCTCTCAGAGCCCAACGAGAGAGAAACAGAAAAGAAGCAAATACAAGAACTTAAAGAGCGCAGTATTCTAAGGCCACTGTTAGCGTAAAAGCAAACAGCCTCTGTGCCGTAATAAATTTTGAAATCATCACTGTATTACAGCACAACTTTTAATATTCCTAATGATGACCTGGAGGCATTCAGAGAGGATTAAATATGTTCAGTTAATGGTATTTAAGGTATATGGAAGTAAATATTTATTTTAGAAAATAGCATTTTAAATATACTCCTTTCTTAAAACCTCAAATATCTAGGAAATCTGATTCACCCAAAAGATGGTTTAAAAATCCTTAATAACTTTATTTTAAAGTCTTCTAATTTTTCCACTTGACATTTATAAACAAAATTCTACCTTGCAACTAAGGAAAAATAACAGGATATAAATATCCTTTCTGAAACAAGCATTGGATACAGAAAACACTTGGGGGATGGTGGGAACTGAGATGGATGCGATTGTTTTTGTTTCTTAATGTATACTGCCTTCTAATCCCATATCTTCTTTTAAAATCAACTTGAGATATAATTTACATATAATAAAAAATTTTAAGTCTATAAGTTGAATGCTTTTGACAAATGTATACACCTGTGTAACCACCATCCCAATAAATATATAAAACATTTCCACCTCCCCAGAATTCTGTATCCTTTTGCAGTCAGTCCCCCACCCAACACCCACTTTGACTTCAGGAAACCACTGATGTGATTTCTGTCACTATTGATTAATTTTGCCTTTAGACTTTCATATAAGCAGACTCATGCTGTAAACCTTCTTGTGTCCAGCTTCTTTGTGTCAGCATGATATCTATGAGATGCATCCATGTTGGTGCATGTTGTTAGTAGTTCATTCCATTTTATTACTGAGTAGTAATTCGTTACATGAATATACCATGAATTATTTATTCATTCACCTGTTGTTTCTGCTTGCATGAATAAAAATGCAGAAGTCTTTTTTATGTACCTAAGTTTTTATTTCCCTTGAGCAAATACCAGTGTTGGGTCATATGTTAAATATATGTTTAACTTTTTAAGAGACTGCCAAACTCCTTTCCCAGGTAGTTGCACCATTTTATGCTTCCACTAGCAATGCACAACAGTACCACTTAAAACCCATGACCTTGACTTACAAATTAGTAAAGAGAAAATCCTCTCTTCTTCTCTCTCAATGGTTTTTATCTCTCACTGACTCACTATTTTGTGTGCTGTTTTAGGCACTTCACCTTGTACTTATGTAAACCTTCTCCCATATGTTTCCAAATTCATTTTAAGCTTCAATCAGCATTAATATTAATATGCTGTTAATAGTGCAGCTAAAGTTTTAAGCCTAAAAAAATTTACCCAAACACTGATAGCTAAAAACTGTCTCTAAAGCAGCATTTGTTTATGTTTCTAGTAAGTAGGCAATGAAAGTGATTGAGTACTTGACCATTCAATATCTTGGCAGTTCTTGTGGTTTACTCTTTTGAATGTCAGCTTTCTGTGGAAGTCAGTGCCACTGTTCATGAAAGAGGAACAATACAGTTCAGTGATAAAGAGCTCTAGCTTGAAGAAGTGGTTAGACCAGTGTGAGAACCTTGGCTTCCTTCCATGGGCCCATTCTTTACTTTAATAGAGCATTGGTTTCCTCATCTGTAATCTGGAGAGTAGAGGTCATTATTATCCATGTCTCATATGATTGTTATGAAGATGATGATCTCATTTATGTAAAGCCTTTGGCAATGTTCCTGGTCCATATTTATTGCTCAAGAAATGGAAGCCTTAAGAGAGGAGTCGTCATTAGAAACACATCCTAGAACACTTTTTTCTAGGATGTAAATTCCCTCCTAGAACACATGTGTTCTAGGATCTAAATTCCCTCTTTTTTGTTGTTTTCTACCAAGAGCATGTTTCTTCTCTCCTTTCAGAAGTCAAGAAGGCTTCCATTTCATTAGCTTCTAATAAGCCCTATCTTTCTCAAGGTTGCTCCCTCCTCCCTACCTGCAGGGCTGGCTATTAGGAGGGAGGAATGTGATTCTTCTCTCACCAGGGTCTAGTCTTGCTCACTTGCCCAGATGCCTGTACCCAAAACTGGCTCACCATGTTGTTGTCTGCCTCAGCTCGTTCATCTGGTCTCACACTGAAACATCCTGCTTCTTTCCAGAACTTGGCCTTGCCCTCCCATATGCTCAAGAGACTTACCTCTGGGTTGAGGGATTAAGATGTATCTGCAGTGTGGACCCCAGCCTAGGCTGTGAAATTTCCCTGACCTCTTTTCTCTTGAAAAACAACCATAGCAGGACAAGAAAAAAACTCACTGGACTCAAATCTTAAAATTTCAGAATATCGTTTTTAATTTTCCAAAGCATGTACCATAAGAAAGGGAAATTGCCAAGGCTTAGGCCTTCCATTTAAAGACCATTTTGTAAATGTGTCTCTTTGCACTTGCTCTTAGGGCCTTTATGGAGTTGCTAGTATTATATCTTCCCTAAGTACTGAATCTGGAGAAATTGAAGTCTGTCAGGAGGTGAAAGAATCAAACCAATAAATAAGCTAATTAAGAAATGTAATGTGTTTATGTATATCCAGCAAATAGAGTAACCAGGGACACTCAGGATGAACCAGCCTTGTGACATCAGACCACTCATTTGAACATCCTATTGAGACAAATTTTGTTATCCTCACCTTTGTGTGTGTTGTGTTTTTTGATCTGTGAATTTAGTTCCACCTTCAGGCCAAGGACAGATGAGGCATAGCAAGGAGGGGGAAGAGGAAAAGAATGCAGAGGTTATGGTCTGGCAGTGTTGGGGTGAAGTAAAGCTGACCTTAGCTCAAGATCTTTCTGACTTTGTCAAATACCCTACAAAGTATCAACTGAAGACAGGCTGTCACCTCTGACCACATGACCCAAGCAAGCGGCTAGCTCACTTAGTCCCCTTAGTCAGAACTGGTGAACATATGAGACAGTCCAAGTTTTTATTAATACTGAAAATATGGCCCGCGGTAGGAGTGCTTATGACTGTCTCAGCCCCTGATGCTGCCCCTTAGGTGGGTTCTCTGTTACATGGAGACTAAGAAAGAATGACAGAGATTTCAGTGAATTATGTGAATAGGCTTTAAGAGTTTAACATCAGTACTCTTGATATTGTGGCATCCTAATCTTTTTGTTTGTTTTCCTAACAGAAGAGTGTATACCAATTAAAGAAGAGTCACAATCCTCTACTTGCTCTTTTCCAGCTGCTTAAAAACTCACCAGATTTTTTTCTTAATTTAGCAATTATAAAACTAAGTTTAAATTTTTGTCAGCTTCTATTTCTAAAATATGCTTAGTATCTTAGATCCAATTAATCTTGTCTTAGCTCAAAGTATAAATAAACCTCTGTAGCAAATATCTCTTATGTCATGCAGAAGATGTGAGTGCTTGGTTTTTTTGTTTTTTTAAATTTTCTTCTTGAATGTAGCATTTTTTTAATAGCACTAACTTTTTTTTTTTTTTTTTTGAGACGGAGTCTTGCTCTGTGGTCCGGGCTGGAGTGCAGTGGCCGTGGCCGGATCTGAGCTCACTGCAAGCTCCTACGCCATTCACCTGCCTCAGCCTCCAGAGTAGCTGGGACTACAGGCGCCCGCCACCTCACCCGGCTAGTTTTTTGTATTTTTTAGTAGAGACGGGGTTTCACCGTGTTAGCCAGGATGGTCTCGATCTCCTGACCTCGTGATCCGCCCGTCTCGGCCTCCCAAAGTTCTGGGATTACAGGCTTGAGCCACTGAGCCCGGCCAATAGCACTAACTTTTTAATGATTTTTTTCTCCTTGAAAACGTTGACTATTTAAGATTGGTCAAATCTTCTATTTTGGTTTATATGGGTATTACATTTAATATTGTCTGAATTTTTACTACAAAAATATCAAACATGATGTATAATTACTCTAGTTTATCTTTTAAAGAAGAATTGCATTATTTTAGGGTCTCTTCTTATAATTCATCAAAAATATTTTTGTAACAATTAATAAAAATGGCTTATCTTCCAAGGAGACAAACTGTAAGACTGATCATCTTTGCTCACTTGTTTCATAAGCTAAATAAAGAAGGTTAGAAAATAACAGAAAAACTCTATTGAGTGCCTACTGAGTGTGGCGTACTAGGCTAAACATTACATACATTATCTGTTAAGATATATGGTATAAGCAGTGATAGGTGATGTTATCATCTTAATTTTGTATCTAAGGAAAATAAAGCGTAGAGAACATCAAGTTGCCCACAGTTACACAGGCAGAAAGAAAACACTTTTTCATGAAAAAATCATTATAAAATGGAGTCAATAACAGGTTACAGCATCACAAGTGCATATTTGTTTTATTACTGTTGCTACTTTTGAAAACATATAGTTACACACACACACACACACACACACACACTGTCTCTCACAGGTTGAGTATTCCATATTCAAAATGCTGGGACCAGAAGTGTTTTGGATTTCAGATTTTTTTCAGTTTCTGGAATATTTGCATATACATAATGAGATATCTTGGGGATGAGATCTAAGTCTAAACATGAAATTCACTCATGTTTCATATATACTTTATACACATAGCCTGACATTAACTTCACATAGTATTTTAAATAATTTTGTACATGAAACAAAGTTCTGTGTATTGAACTATCAGAATGCAAAATGTCAGGTATGACATTTTCCACCTGTGGCATCACGTCAGCACTCAAAAAGTTTCCTATTTTGGAACATTTTGTGTTTTGTATTTTCAGATTAGGAAAGCTCAACCTGTATATAAATAAGTATATCTAAACACACACACACACACATATATGATTATTGTTAATAGAACGTTAGACTGGAAGGGAATGACCATAGCACATTAATCCCCTCATTTTCCAAATGAAGAAATTAAGGGCCACAGAAGTGAAATGACTAGCCCACAGGGACACAGCCAGTTAACTGAATTTCAAAAATCAATCTGCAGATATATATATATCTATAGAGATATATAGAAAGAAAGAGAGAGAGAGAGAGTGTGTGTGTGTGTGCACCTCCTGAGTTCCATGAATGTTGACCAAAACTTTCTTCCCTAAGTTCTCACATTGTAAAACTATCATGTTAATGTCATAGACCCATACACTTGTTTCTTCACTTGATGCTGCCTCCCTAACTCTGTAGGACAAAGAAACATACAACATATTGATGTTAAGTTTTGCAGGTGTCTGTTTGTTTACACTGTGAATGGGTAACCATGGTTGCTTCAGCATTGTCACTCTCAAGCTTGTCCGTATAATTGTATAGTGTTATCGTGGGGGTTGTGAAACAACCAGTAATATTCTTCTTTGTGTTTATATTTAGTAGTGACTGTTAATGGTGTGATTATAGGATGTAAACAAGCTCCACCTAGAGCGAGCTCAAATGACTCAGTGACTGCCTGGGGGCCAGTTGCCCCATGCATATTGCACTCGGAAATGAAAATATCCAGCGTAGACAACTTTATTATGACTATAAATTTGACTTCATACTATTACTACTTCAAGCCAAATTATATATGTTTGATGAGGCACGATTTCTTGTTAGATCCAAAGAATACCAGGGCAGACTACATTGCAATGGAATTATAATTTGAATTTTAATCGTTTGTTCATTTCCAAATTCTGACTGATGAAATAAATTCAATACAGTAGTTACACAAATGAATAGGGGACAGCATAGGGCAAAAAAGGAACAAAATTGTATTGCTTATCATTAATATTTTTTATAAGCATAAGCGTAACTGTTGGCATTTATTCCTGCCCTTTCTATGAACCCTCTTTCATCAGCCTTATGGTGGTTGCTTCTGAAAGACAGATGTCTGAGTTTGGGCGTCTCTGATTAGGGATTGAACACCCCAAATTCTGCCCTCTCACGATTCTCTAAAATTTTATTTTGATAACCTCTATGCAAATCCTGCATGTAGATCAATGTTTCTTATTTTTGACAAAGAGAATGTGTTGAAACCTTTTCAACAAAATATCTTTTGTGAAGAAGGGAGGGAATTGTAGGAAGGACCTGTGTTTGCTTGTGCTTGTTGCATTTCTCTCTTTTCTTCAGTATTTCTGGGATTCAGACATATAAATGTTTACAATAAAAGATGCCATTGAATACATGAAGTCATAGCTGGAATTGTCTCTAACACCTCATCTTATTATCTGTACTAAGTACACCATAGCTGCATTTGTATAATATAAATAATAGAAACATGGAGTTACCTGAATAATGAGCAATTTCTCTTTAATTCTAGCTACTTTTAATTCATTCTGGTGAGTACTTAGCTTCTAATCAGAATACTTATTGTCTGATCATTTTTCTAAATCACAGTTACGTATTTGTGTATATGAACAATCAGAATTTCATAAGGATTAAGAAGTCAGGTGAGATAAGCCAGTGGAAACAAGATGATATATAATTTTGAATATTAAAAATATGGTATTTGCCACACTGCCAGAGAGTTCTCTCTTTTTTAATGCATAAAAATGGCAAAATATCATTGCTGTGAATGTCTTGAGGGTCTGGTATCTGGCTATATATTGTTTTTCTAAAGTATTTAAGTCATCAAAACAGTAGCAGGATGTCGTTGTCTAATGTTACTTCATAGCTGGAGACAGGCAGATCAGGAAGATCTTAGATTCATTTTACAGAAAATGTTCACATGGGAAAATATTAATAAGCATTAATTAAAAATTAAAAAGAAAAGTTTTAGGGTTTGCATTAAATAAACAGGAATAAGATTTATACTCTGCTTCTGTAAGGGTATTGAATATCATTTCAATTTGCAAATATTGATACAACTGTCATTTTCACATTGCGACAATTTTGAGTTTTCTTCACTTGAAACATTGTCCCAAGGGGCATTATGACTATTAAACTAATCTTTATTCATGATTTATACAGCCTGAACTCAAATCTCTGGAACAAAATTAATAAATCATGTGTCAGTGGAGAGAATGGCAGAAACCGTAAAGAATTTGATGAACAATTTCTAGGTGAATGGCACCACTTATGCCAACTTTTAGTTTACGGAAATTTTCTATGTAAGATATAAAAACTCTTAGGACCTCCTGGAAACAGTAGAAATTCACGTTCTTACTGGTTTTACTCCAAGATGGGTTGAAACCAGGCTGGATCAAACCGTTGTATGGACCCTTGGAAAGATAATTAGCAGGGAATATCACGCAGCTTGACTCCATAGCATTCAAAAACTCTAACTCAAACCCCTCCTATTGCAATTTATGTCCATTTGTTCCTGCGGTTTTCTCAGAGGAACTCTTAGAGCATAACTGAGTGCCTTCTGTGGAACTATAACTAACTAATAACCTAGGAGACAAAGGTACATTGGTAATTAGTACAGGAAGTGCTGCTGGTCGGAATACCAAGCAATGCTCACTGTCTGTTAGTTACTGAATTGTTTTCCATCAAGGTATAGTAATTACAGCTTTAAGAACATTCAAGAATTATTGGCCATGATCACTTAAGCTGTGATTATTTTCTAAATAAACTCTTTTGTAGAACAGTTTTGTAGTGACAGGAAAAAATTGCTAAGATCGTACAGGGATTTTCCCTATACCTTGCACCTTCTTTCCCCTATTATTAATGTCTTACATTAGTATGGTATATTCGTTAGAACAAAGGACCAAGATTGATGCATTATTATGATATTAGCTAAAGTCTATACATCATTCGTATTTACTTAGATTTTACCTAATATTCTTTTTCTGTTCCAGGATCCCATCCAGGAGCCTATGATACATTTAGTTTTCATTGTCCTTAGGCTCCTCTTGCCTGGGATAGCTTCTCAGACTTTCTTTGTTCTTGATGACCTAGATAGTTTTGATAAATGCTGGTCAGCTATTTTATAAAAAGTCCCTGAATTGGGATTTGTTTGCTGTTTTTCACATAAATAGACTGGGGTTACGGATTTGGCGGGGGAAGCCCACAGAAGTAAAGGGCTATTTTCATCACATCATGTCAAGGAAACATGCTACCAACATGCCCTATCGCTGTTGATGTTGACCTTGATCACCTGGCTGAGGTAGTGTTTGTCAGATTTCTTCATAGTAAAGTTATTCCTTCCCCCTTTCCATACCATAGCCTTTGGAAGAGATGGCCAGCCTATACTCAAGGAATAGGGAGTTACGCTCCACTTCCTTATGGTCAATGTCCATATAAATTATTTGGATTTCATCTGCACAAGAGATTTGCCTTTTCTTCCCTTTCCCCTTTATTTATGCAATCATTTATTTAAAGCAGTGTGGACTAATGGATGTTCGTTTTATACTTTGGCAATAATATAATACTTCACTTATTTCGTTACTTAGATTGTTCCACTGTTGGTCATTAGTGGTAGCTCGTTCACTTGGATCCTATGTTGCTTTAAAATAGCCCCATCATTGTGGAGTTAGGTTTGTTTTAATTGTACGTTACATGCAAAAATCAGTCAAATGACGGTTGTCAACTTGTCTTCTCTATGTACCAGGAATCAATTTCTATTCAAGTAAACAAGTGGCATTTAAAAAAAAAAAAAAAGTCACATTTGATTATTAACTAGAAGATTATTCGGTACCCTTGATCTGTGTTCTTCTATATACTTCCCAGTCCTGACACCCTTTTTGAATTCAAAGATTAATTATTTTAAAGGCAGTGATGAGCGGATTAGATCAGAAGTAACTAGGGACCTAGAATGGAATATGAAGAATTAGATCATGAAAAGGAAAAAATACAGAATACAAAAGCAGTGGGCTTTTAGAAGTTTAAGAAAATTGAACTCTGTAAAGAAAAAGCTGGTAATTCAAGAAAAAGTAAGCAAGCTAGACCATTTATTAAACTAATACATCTTAATATAATCACTTGTCTTGGCCAGAGAAACAACATAGAGGAAGGTTAATGGTAAACTGGAAGCACCTTATTAAAATCAGAAACAAGACAAAGATATTCCCTGTCATCATGATCATTCAGTATTATTCTGGAAGCTACTGCCCATCTAAGAAACAGAAAGCAGAGAAAAGGAGGAGAAAGATAGCCATGATTCGTATGTTATATTTCTGTTTACCTAGAAACTTAAAAGAATCAACAAAAGTAATGTAATCAATAAAAATTTGATGAACAGTAAAAGTCTGTATACAAAATAAAACTAAAATCAATAGCTTTCCTGTGTATGGGCAACAAGTAGTTACAACATGTAATGGGAAATGTCCCATTTACAAGAGTATAAAATATTCAGTAATAAATCTATATTTGGAAAACTAAAATATTTTACTGAGCAAAATAAAAGAAAATTTGAGTAAACACTGTGTTCCTAGATGAGAAGACTAAATAGTTTCATGATACAATTCTTTCTATATTATTGTTCAGCTTAAATACATTTTTATCAAGGTAACAATTTTAGATGATGGTTTAAAAAATATCAGGAAGGATAAACAAAAGAAATGATCAGTAAAGTCTGAGCACAATAATGTTGGGAATCTTCTTCTACCAGTTACTAAAATGAATTATAAGCCTATAATAATCTTTAAATGTGATGTTTTACAAAAATAGATTAATGAAGCAGAATCTAGGAACAGATTCAAGTATGTATAATACTTGAGAATTTGCTACAGATAAAGTTGACCTATAAATAAAGAAGTTATCAATAAATAAGATTGATCCAATTGAGAAACCATTGGGAGAACATGAAAGTTACCTTTTAACATCATGCAGTACACCAAAATAAATTACAAATGGATTGAAGGGTTTATGAAATCATAAAGCCATAGAAAAATCTAGGATGAGTATTTATCTGCCCTTGGAAGTACAGGAATAATGGAAGAGACTGCAGAAAAATGATTGGTAGGTTTAACTTCTAAAACTTGTGTGTCAAATAGCCTGTAAACAAAATTAGAAGACAAATAACTGAATGTTTTTAAAGTTAAACATATGTGACAAAAGATTACTGTCTTTAATATATACATGGAGTTCTTAAGCACCACTAATAAAAAGGCAAAAAATATAACCCAGTAGGAAGGAGGGAAAAGACATGAATAGACAAATAAAAAAAAGACTAAATACTATGGCCAAGAAACATGATAAAGTTTTAAAGGAATATTTATTACTTAATATATATTTACTAAAATGTTTATGTCAAAAAAAACTCTAATGAAAGAACACCATTCTTAGCTGGGCACAGTGGCACCATGGCATGTGCCTGTAGTCGCAGCTACTCAGGAGGCTGATGTGAGAGGATCACCTGAACCCAGCAGTTTGAGGCCAGCCTGGGCAACATAGTGAGACCCCATATTTTAAAAAGAAAGAAACACCATTCTTAACCTGCCAATTCAAAGAGATGTTTTAAATGATAAAACCTAGTCTTGACAAAGATTTGGTGAAATGGGCAATTTCATTCAACTACTGGTGAAGTAAAATTTTCACAGAAAATGGAAACTTTCTGTGAGGAGGGCGTTAGTGGAAAGTGGATTGGAATGCAGTTTAAGATCTGAGTTCAAGCTTTCTGGGGTTTTTTTGTTGTTGTTATTGTTTGTTTTTTTTTGAGGTGGGGGGAGGTGGTGGTTGTTGTTGTTGTTGTTATTTGGTTTTATTTTTTTGAGACAGAACCTTACTCTGTTGCCCAGACTGGAGTGCAGTGGCGCAATCTTGGCTCACTGCAACGTCCACCTGCCAGGTTCAAGTGATTCTCCTGCTTCAACCTCCCAAGTAGCTAGGATTACAGGTACCCGCCACCATACCTGGCTAATTTTTTTGTATTTTTAGCAGAGACAGAGTTTTGCTATATTTCCAGGCTGGTCTCGAACTCCTGGGCTCAAACTATCCGCACTCCTTGGCCTCCCAAAGTGCTGGGATTACAGGCATGAGCCACCACGGCCAGACCTAGTTCAAGCTTTCTAATTGTCTTGCTGCGTAAACCTGAATGGGAAATATAAGATCTCTGCATCATTGTTTCTTCATTTATAAACAAAGAGGCTTGGTTTAAAAATATCTTCAGGTAATTGAAGACAAAAGAAATCCTAAGTTTGGGGTACAGATGGACAATTTGGGGACCAGAAGAAAACTGTTTAAAAACAGGTTCTGAAAAAAATCTGAGACCTATTCATTGTTAACAGTGTAGAAACTCCAAAAACAATCTCCAAAATATATGTGGGAATTTGTCGTAGAGTAGACAAGGCATTAAAAATAAGTGGGAAAAGAAAGGATTATTCAATAAGTGATTTAGTTCTCTTCATGAAAAAGAAAGGTAATGTGTCATCCCATACAAATGGATAATTTCAGATGTATTAAGGGACTGAGTGAAAAATAAAACTTTGAAACAATTAGAAAGAAATGCAGGCGAGTATCTTTACAACTGTGGGGAAGAGATTATTTCTCAGTCAGTACACAAAAAGGACAATTCATAAAGGAACGATTACACTAAGTAAAACTCTTTTATGCAAAAGCCTCTATGAGTAAAGCTAAAAGGCAAATTCTGGACTGGAAAAATATTTTTTCAACACATAAAGCAGAAAAAATGTTTCAGGCTATATAGATGGAGAATCCTTACCAATCAGTATGAAAGAGACAGACAACTTACTACAGAAATGGGTTGCAAAGGATACCCTCAGGCAATACACAGCGGAGCGGATTTAAAGAACCAATAAACATAAGAGATGTTGACCTTACTAACAATTAGGAGAAATGCTGGCTAAAACAAAAACTAGCCTTTCTCGCCCTTCATAATGACAAAAATAAAGAAACATGACTGTCCAAATATTGGACCGGATGAATGAAACTGGGTGTGTAGTGTGGTACACCACTTTGGAAAGCGAGTTGGCAATACCTGGTAAAATTTGAAACGTGGCCCATAATCAAGCAGTTTTACCACAACAAATATTTCCCAAAGAAGCACTTGCAACAGAAGCCCTGTACAAGGATGTTCATTGAAGCCTTTTTTTTTTTCTTTTTTTTTTTTTTGTCATGATGAGACCTAATGTCTCTTAATGGAGAGATGAAAATAGAGAATGTTCATATTTTGTTTCCTTCATTGCTGTGCTCCCAGCCACCAGAACATTTCTTGGAACATTGTTGATGCACATAAATATTTGTTGAATGAATGAATATGGTGGAACCCACATAGCATTGAAAATGAATAAATTAGATCCATATGTATCAACATGGACAGATTTCAGAAACAGCGCTGGGCGAACAAAGGGACTTTGGAGTATGGATGTTATGGTACAATTTCAATATGCATAAAATGATACTATATGCTGTTTATAGATGCCTATGTGTAGTAAAAATATTAAAATGTACTGAAAAAATACACAATTTATAATGCCAGTTGCCTCTGGGAAGGGAAAGGAAGGAAAGATTTCTCTAGGAAAGAGAAAGAGGGAAGGAGAAGAATGAGGGTAGGCACTGGGAAACAGGAGACTTAAATTTACCTCTGTGGCCTTATTTTTTTTAATAAGAAAATTCATCTGAAGTATAAATGACAAAATGTAAACTTTTTTAAAAATTCTGAGTCATAAATGCATGAGTGTGCTCTATTTACTAAATCTTAAAAACAAAACAAAACAAAACAAAACTGGGGCCAGACATGGTGGGTCACTCCTGTAATCCCAGCAATTCAGGAGGCTGAAGTGGGAGAATCACTTGAGTGCAGAGTTTGAGACCAGCCTGGGCAACATAGGGAGACTGCCTCTCTACAAACAAATTTTAAAATTAGCTGGGCATGGTGATGCATACCTGCAGTCCTACCTATCCAGGAAGCTGAGGCAGAAGGATTGCTTGAACGCAGGAGTTGGAGGCTGCAGTGACCTGTGGCCATGCCACTGCACTCCAGTCTCAGAGACAGAATGAGACCCTGTCTCCAAAAAAAAAAAAAAAAATTGTATCCATAAAATTAGAAGAGATTACTACATAAATGGGAGTAAGTAATAAAAGAGTGGAAATTAAAAATATGATGGATTATATTAAAAATTCATTTACTAGGTTTAAAATAAAGTCAAGTAAATCTCCTAGACTGTAGAACAAAAAAGATAAAAAGATAGAATATACAAGAGAAGGTTTAATGGGCATAGGCACCCAATCCTAGAAGTCCAACATCTGATTAATGAGAGCTTCAGAAAGAGCAGACAAAGACAAGGGGGAGGAGCAAGCAATTAAAGAGATAATATACCATTTCCCAGAGTGGACGAAAGGCAAGAGCCTTCAGATTAAAAGGCAAATCCTTATGTAATTTTGAACACAAAAGATAAAGAGAAGATGCTAATGGTGTTCAGAGAGAGAAAAAGTTACTTACAAAGAAATAAGAATCAGAGTGGCATTTTACTTCCATATTGTGTAGCAATATGACATTAAAAGAATTACTTCAAATTTCTGAGCGAAATTTTTTGAACCTAGAACTTATATACCATTGAGCCATTCATCAATATAAAAGCAGAATAAACATTTTTGGAAATCTTTGGAATCAAAGATTGTGATTTTTTTTTTTTTTTGGAGAATGTTCTCTAACAAAGAAAACAGGGAACCCAAAAGAGAGAAAGAAATTTTTTGAACCTAGAACTTATATACCATTGAGCCATTCATCAATATAAAAGCAGAATAAACATTTTTGGAAATCTTTGGAATCAAAGATTGTTTTTTTGGAGAATGTTCTAACAAAGAAAACAGGGAACCCAAAAGAGAGAAAGAAATTTTTTGAACCTAGAACTTATATACCATTGAGCCATTCATCAATATAAAAGCAGAATAAACATTTTTGGAAATCTTTGGAATCAAAGATTGTGATTTTTTTTTTTTTTTTGGAGAATGTTCTCTAACAAAGAAAACAGGGAACCCAAAAGAGAGAAAGAACGTTATTCAAGCAAATATTCATCCTAATCTCACAGAATACAATTTTTAAAAATCCTAGGGTAGTGGCAGGTTTAGAAAACAGTATGTGGGAATTACAATATGAAGTTTGGAAGCAGTAGGAAGCATGTCTTCAAGAAGAACATGGATTTTCTGTCATGATTTGATTAAACAGTCCAATGAAATTAAAGTGAAATAATATGCTGTTTTTGTCAACAAGAAAAAAAGGCAATTAGAACTGCCTGAAAAAAACAAAAACCTTCATAAGAAATCTGTAGTCCAACTATGAAACAAATGAAAATATTGTGATTTTGAGCAGCTGGTGGAATATACTAAAATAAAAACAGACTTGACACTGAGGTTTGGAACATTTTCCCTCAAGCAACACCATTAAAGGACTTAGCATCTCCTTCTCCCAGGGTGCAATTATACTACTTGGTTCTGAAGCAAATAATATCTATATGATCATGATATTGAAATGCTCTTTGTTTTCATTTTCTGGAATTTATTTCTAGAGAATCTGTGGAAGACAATTAAGATTATAGGCAATTCACGTTATAAACCTTAAGAATGCAAAATTAATTATATGGCTAAGAGGATTTGGGTAATGGAAGAAGGAGGAACAATGGAGGGAAGTGAAATAGGGCTAATTTCCCCAACTGAAGTAATTGGGAGTGGTTAAGATACTGTCCTAAATTGATGGATTAAGAAATAAACATTTAGGCGTATTATTTAAAGTTATAAAGATAGCAAAGACCTTAAAAGTAAAAAAAAATAATAATAACAAAACGTGGGGAAATGAGGGAACAAGGGTAAAAAGCTAAGTTTCTATTAATTTTAAATTTTGTAAAGGACAGGAAGTTAATAGATAATACTTAAAACTGATAAATCAAGAGAGGAGATAAAAGCACCACCAAAAGAACTAAAATCAAGAATTGTTACAAGAGGTTACTGGGACTAAGGATGGTGTATAAAATGGAAATGTTAAGCCTCCATTTATACCATCCTTTAATGAGTGAATTTGCATTATTATGAGAATATACTACCTTTATAAATTTTGAAAGAGAGATTTTTAAAATGTAAGGTTTCCTCTGCCTTGCTCATTCTCCCTCCCCTCTCCCCAGTAAAAAGAGTCTGGCTAGAAAAAGATGCAAGAGTTTGCTGTTGAAGCTGGTTGTTTTGTAACTTGTGTATCCTTCTTACAGGGTAGTGGGCCTAGATTACAGCTGTACGAAAACTCAAAAACCTACTGAGTCTGGGTGCGATGGCTCACATCTGTAGCCCCAGCACTTTGGGAGGCCAAGGTGGGCAGATCACTTGAGGTCAGGAGTTCGAGACCAGCCTGACCAACATGGTGAAACCCCATCTCTACTAAAATACAAAAATTAGCTGGGCGTGGTGGCGGGTGCCTGTAATCCCAGCTACTTGGGAGGCTGAGACAGGATAATCACTTGAACCAGGGAGGCGGAGGCTGCACTGAGCCGAGATAGTGCCATTGCACTCCAGCCTGGGCAATAAAAGTGAAACTCCATCTCAAAAAAAATAAACACCTACAGAGGAAACACTGAACAATGGAGAAAAATGTCCAAAGAACTCAAATGGAAACATTAAAGGTCAATGCCTTACAGACAGAGCTGTTGTGTACATCTAATCTACTCTTGGCTGGATGCATGAAACATCACCCACAAGCAACAGGGAAAAGATGAGTCCCATGAACTTAGACAGCAGAGAAATAAATTGACTCAAAATGATTTGAGAGTGGGTACAGAGATATAATAGCAAAGATGAGACTGTACACTCAAGTTCATTCCTCACTTAAGGAAGTTACCATAGTCAACATATGACTCAAAATATTTCTTGAAAAAAATTCTGCAAGTAGTACAACATATATTCCACCATTTTGAACTCCATAATTATTTTAAAGGAATAATAATAATAATAATAACTAACACTTTATTTAGTGCCTAATATATACCAAATACTGTGCTGAGTATTGTTTAATTTAATCTCTAAGAGAGTCCAATGAGGTTAGTACTATTATTAATGTTATTCCAATTTAAAGATGAAGCTGAGTCACCAGGGGTTGAATAACTTGCTCAGACTTGCATAGCCATAAGAAATGGAACATAGATTATATCTCAAATTTGCCTAATTCCAGCCTATGAGCTTAGAAAACATGAACACATTTTTAAGAAATAAATTAATAACTAACTGCAATATGAACATCCAGAGATTTTAATGTATTTTGATATATCTCATCCTCCCAATGTATTTCCTATATGTAATACATTTTCTATTTCTTACCAATTTGGGGATTATGCTATGTTACTATATGTTGTTTGGTAATCCACTTTTCAAATTTAAGAATAAATGAATATTATTTCATGTGATTCAATATTCTTCTGCAATATCAATTTTAACATCTGCTTGGTATTAATTCATTCAACCAATATTTATTAATGCATAAGGCACTATTCTAGATGCCTGTATAAGTGACCAAGTGGACAAAAATCCTTGAATTGAATTGATAGAGCTCATATTTCAGTGGGGAGAAATAACAATAAAAATCATAAGCAAAGTATATATTATGTTGAAAACTGGTATATATTACATGAATTAAAAGATGCAGCAAGATAAGAGGAATCAGGAGAGTTAGAGGGGATGGTAAGGTAATTGCAGTTTTCATTGAGAAAATGACATTTGAGCAAAGCCTTGAGAGAGGTAAAGGAGTAATCCAAGCAGATATCTAGGAAGAAACTCTTATAAAATTGAGATATAATTCACATATCACAAAATTTGTTACCTTGGAGTGTACAATTTAGTGGTTTTTAGTATATTTACACCACTATCTAATTCCAAAACATTATCATCCCCCTCCCCAAAAAACAAACCCCGGTACCCCTTACCAATCACACTCTAGTCCCCCTTCCCTCCCTGGAGACCATTAATCAACTTTCTGTTTCTATAGCTTTGCTTATTCTAGACATTTCATGGAAGTAGAATCATACAACATGTGGCCTTTTTTGTCTACCTTCTTTTTAAATGCCTTCAGAGCTCATCTATGTTGTAGCATGTATCAGTACTTCACTCATTTATGGCTAAATAATAGTCCATTGTGTGGATACACTACTTTTTATTTATCCACTCACCAGTTGATGGGTCTCTGGGTGGTTTCCACTTTTTGGCTATTATGAACAATGTTGCCATGAACATTCATATACGAGCTTTATATATATTTTCACTTATCTTGGGCATATACCTAGGAGTAGGATTACTAGGTCATGTGGTGCCTCCATATTCAGCCTGTTAAGGAACTGTCAGATTGTTTCCAAAGTGGCTGCACCAGGGAGAAAGCATTTGACTCAGGAGGCACAGCCGGAGCAATGGCATATCAAAGACAAAGCAGGGTGGCCAGTGTGGGTGGAGTGGTGCAAGTGAGTCAGAGATGGGTTCAGAGAGATAATCGGGGAAGGGCTAGAATATTTAGGGCCCCTTAGGCCGTTATAAAGACCTCAGCTTTTGGCCGGGCGCGGTGGCTCAAGCCTGTAATCCCAGCACTTTGGGAGGCCGAGACGGGCGGATCACGAGGTCAGGAGATCGAGACCATCCTGGCTATCACGGTGAAACCCCGTCTGTACTAAAAATACAAAAACTAGCCGGGCGAGGTGGCGGGCGCCTGTAGTCCCAGCTACTCGGGAGGCTGAGGCAGGAGAATGGCGTAAACCCAGGAGGCGGAGCTTGCAGTGAGCTGAGATCCGGCCACTGCACTCCAGTCCGGGCGACAGAGCGAGACTCCGCCTCAAAAAAAAAAAAAAAAAAAAAAAAGACCTCAGCTTTTATGCCAACGGGAAACCATTGGATGGTTTTTAGCAGAGGGATGAAGTGACCTGACTTCATGTGCAAAAGTATCAATATGGCTGCCATGTGGAGAACAGACTATAGGAGAAAGGTGGGAAAGAAGACCATTGGGATCCAAGCAAGACAGAACAATGAGCCCTTAATGCTGCCCAGCAACTATTCCTCACTTCATTCATTTATACATTTTCACTCTTCTCAAAAACAATTTCACATTGACATTTCTCCCCTCAAATTTCCAACACCTTCTTCCCTATCTTCACACTCCAGTGTAGAAGCAATAGAGGTAGTGAAAGAGGTTAGTTTCTGGGTATGTTTTGAAAGAAGAGCCAACTAGATTTCTGTTGAATTTGGTGGCAGTGGTGAGAGAAAGAAAAGAATCAAGAATAATTTCAGGCCTTTGGCAGCCTGAGCTTTTGGAAGGATGGAGATGCCCTTGACTGAGATGAAGATGACTGCAGGTGGAACAGTTTTGTTGGGGATGGTGGATTCAGGAGTTCAGCTTTTAACATGTTAAATCTGAGAAGTCTCCACTCGGCTACATGGAGATGTTAAATAAACAGTTGGACATACAAGTGTGGAGTAGAGAAGTCTGGGATGGAGATATGAATTTGGGACTAGCCATGTCACTAATTATGGATCATGAAGGGAGTGAGTCTAGATTGAGAAGAAAAGAAGACCATGAACTGGACCCTGGGGCCCTGTAGCATAGAATGATAGTGAGAATGGGAGAAACTAGTAAAGAGCATCAGTGAGGTAGGAGGAAAATTAATCAAGTACGACGTTCTGGCTGCCAAGTGAAGAAAGTATATCACAACAGAAAGAGAAAACAATAAGGTCACATGCTGTGGCAAGGTCAAGTAAGATGAGAACCGTTGGATTTAGCAACATGGAATAACTAGCAAACTTAACAAAAACAGTTTTGTTGAAGTGGTGGTGGCAGAAGCCTCATTGGAATGGGAGTAAGAGGGAAGGGAAAGGTATAGAAGGAAACTGGAGGGGGATGGATAAGTTCATTGTCTTGATTGTGGTAATGGTCTGATGGTGTGTACGTATGTCAAAACTGATCAAATTTTACACTTTATATTTGTGCAATTTAGGATATTTTGCACAATTTAGGATATTGATTACCTTTTCAATAAAGCTGAAAAAGGTAATAGGAGACAAAAATGAAAATGCCCTCTATTTCAGAGAGATTTGCTGTAAGGGGAGAAGAAAAATGAGGTGATTGTTACAGAAAATCTGGAGTAAAAGAGGGACTTTTTTGAGATGGAAGAAATAACCAGATATTTGTGTGCTGTTGAGAATGGTCTAATAAGGAGAAATTGATGATGTTGAAGACAGGCAGTTACCAGAGTTAAACCTTAGAGTAGATAAGTGTGTAGAGGGATGGGATCTAGTGCACAAATGGGAAAAGAAGAACCCAGTGGTTCCTTTGTGATAGCAGCTGGAGAGGCAGAGTCAATAGAGACAGACACCAGTAGGTGAGGAGGTGGGATGTGAGAGTCTGTGGAAGTTCTCTGTGGATTCTTCCACTTTTCTTCATGAAATGGAAAGCAAGCTCATCATCTGAGAGTGTGAGGATAGGGAAGAAGGTGTTGGAGATTTGAGGGGAGAAATGTCAATGTGAAATTGTTGTCAAGAAGAGTGAAAATGTGTAAATGAATAAAGTGAAGAATGATTGCTGGGCAGCATCAAGGGCTCACTGAGTCTGTGGTCATGAATTTAAAGTAAGACCATTCAGTACAGTCACATATGTTTCTCTAGCCGTGATCAGCAGCAGAAGTGCAGGCATCGAGTTGACAAAGAGTTGGATCCTGGTTTTGCCAGGAAACTAGACAAGAAGTTGTGGGTACATACAAGAGATCAATTAGAATGATGGGCCACTTGTTTAAACTGGGTCAGGAGGACATGAAGGGGCTGAGGAAAAGCGAAAAATGGGTAGGATCAATATATTGGAGGTCCTGGGGGAGTCAAAGGATTATTGGAGTTGGGGTACTGGAGGGAGTGAGCTGGAAAGGTAAGTAGTAGACAAAGAGTGGGACCCATGAGGTAGTATACCATTATATCGGTACACAGATTTCATCTCACAGCTAGGACCACTTTCTAAGATAAGCTGATAGGATCACAGAACCTATCTCTTTTACTTCTGCCACCCCTTATTTTTTGGTCATTGATATTTCTCCCTGAGTTCCCAGGAATTCCTGCAGGGTTCAATTCCTTCCTTCTCAGATCACCTAATCCCAGCCTACCTTTCTGAACACTTGCCTCTCTGATCCCAACTGCCTAGCAACATCTGCTTTTGAATTATGCTGGGAATTCTGCAATTCCTTTGACAACCAGGAAGGAAGTAAGGGGAAACCAGTTCACTAGCTACATGTCTCTCCAGGGCCTCCTAGGATGTACTCCGCTTTGTCAAGGTCTGGGTCTCAGATGAAGGATTGCTGAAAGGGAGAGAGATGGAGTATTTTCCTTTTACAATGAGGATTCTAGCTCCCTCGTCCAGGAATGCAAAGATAAAAGGTTTAGGCTTTTCAGAATGTATTAATAGCTCGACATTTTGAGGCCTCTTGCTGTATGGAATGTGATCTGTCACTTTGCCTTAGAAGATATATTCCACATCAGAACTGTTATTTGTAGGTATACCAGCCATTTGGTGTCCTCATATTTTTCTTGGTTTAAATGATCTGTGTGTTATGATCTTTAATGCGAAATCAGTTTAACAGGATAATTAAATCCATTAAGGAGGATTAATTTGAGATTTCATATCATTTATTAGCTTGCTAGTACCTTGTTTTCTTTAGCATATGTTTGTGTAGGAGTTGGCATTTAGTCTTGAATGCATTTATAACTGTGTTTGCCTCCTAAGCAATGTCTTTTAAGGTGTTTCCTCCATTGGAATTTCCTTTTAATGAAGTTAAAATTCTAATCAAAAGAATTTTTATGCATATGTCATAAGCTTTGTTGATTACCAAGGAAGATGTTTTTTCATGATGGTAAATATCCTCCCTCCTCTCCACATGCCCAAATTGTTCACCCTCCCACCTCCACCACTGCAGGCCGACAAAGGCACACTCACAAAGACACACGGGACAAATGCTATCTATCCAAGGAGCCTGCTTTCACCTTCCTTAGCTCGTGCCTGCCAGATGCGGATATTGAAGTAATCCTTTCCAGCATCACTGTAGCACCATCATACAGGGGTTTCATCCACAGTTATTAGTTCCTTGTTGTTCTTATATCCTCTTTGTACACCAGAATCTTTCTGTAACTGTCACCAAGTTCCCTGCCACTGATCTGTGTCACCTGTGACACAGATGTGACGAAATCCCCAAGTACTTAAGAAATAGGTCCCTAAGACATAGCCCAATGATCACTATACAGAACTCCATGTAACAGACTCCAGTGCCCTGACTTCACACTGCTTTCAGCTTTTGGTTCTCCCGTTCATTCTTTTATCAGCATATTGCTTCTCCGTGGAGTATGGAAGTTCTCAACACTAAAGTTTTCCCTGTACCTTTATGTGTTTCTGAACAAGCCCTGGTGTGGTGCACACAGTAGATGTTCTTTAGAAATTACAGTTGACCATTGAAGAACATGAGTTTGAACTGGGAGGGTCTACGTATTTGCAGATTTTTTTCAACCAACTGTGAATTGAAGATACAGTATTGGCAGGATGCAAAACCCATACAGGGAGGGCAAACTGCAGGACTTGAGTATGCAGATTTGGGCACACTCGGGGTTTCTGGAACCAGTCCCCATGGGTACTGATGGATGACTGTCTTAGCAGACTGCTTAAGAAAACTGGGCAGGTACATTGAAGATACCCAACAGAGCCTGGCAGTGGCCCACCCAGGGTTGGGGTGGGAGAGGCTCCCAGTAATGTCTTGGAAATGGAAGTAGGCATTTCCTGGCTCCTACTTGATTAGATTAATGTAGGAAGTGTATATTGCCTTTTCCTTCCGACAGAAGATGATTTTGATGAGTTAAGAGGCATGGTAGGAAAAGACACAGGAGTTAGGTACCTGCAGATCATTAATGAGAATGTCCTCTTTGACCAAGTACAGTTGTCATGATTAGGACAACAGTTCTCACACTGCTGCCCCACCTCCAACCCTTCCCAAACTCACATGGGAGGCAGTCTCATAACAGTTGCAGTTTCAGTGACTGCCTGGACTGATCACATGACATCCTGCACCAAGAAAAAGACTGGCCAGGGTGAGGTAGGAAGGGGAGGGGATATTTTTCTATGAATATGTATTCAATTTGTTTGAGTTAATTTTTTAAAAGACTTTTGTTTTTTAGAGCAGTTTTAGGTTCACAGCAAAATTGAGAGGAAGGTACAGAGACTTCCCCTCTTCCCCATGCCCCTGTGCACATGTACAGCCTTCTCTATTATCACCATCCCCCACCAGAGGGTACATCTGTTGCAATACATGAACCTCTAAGTTCACATAAGGGTTCACTCTTGGTGTTCTATAATCTAAGGTTTTGGACAAATGTGTAATGACACATATCCACTACATAGTGTCATCCAGAGCATTTCCACTGTTCTAAAAACCCTCTGTGCTCCTCTTATTCATCCTCCTCCCCTCAAGATGTTCTTTTGTTCTTTTGCTCTTGCACCTTCCTCAGTAGAATCAAGGGTTTAAGAGGTTATTTTTAGCCACTTTTATCAGGAGGAAAGGGGGAAAGTGAAGGAGCCCTGATGTCTGTCACAGCTTGCTGTAAAGAATGGGCTTTAAAAAACATCATTGGTGAAGATTAATTCCTTTGTCAATAAATGTCGGCAGCTAATCTAGTGCCAATTGCATATGCAGGGGAATGAGCCCTGTGGAAACTCCAGGAAACTAAATCATCATGGGGTGCTTGTTTTTTCTGCCAAACACTGACCAGGCCTCTGTCATTACTTTCCATTTTTAAAATTGAAAAGGAAAAAGAAATGCCAAACGGTGTTTGCAACTCCAAAGGGCAAATTGGATATGTTTTGACATATGTTGAAAAGAAATTATTCTAAAATCTATTCACATACAGAATTATCTTTCTGGGATACACCAAACTAAAAGTCGGTTTCACATACTCATTTCCTTCATGTGCCAAGTGGTTGGGCAGCAACTTGTCTTAGATAGTTCCAATTACTGAGTTAATAAAAACAGGGGTGTTGGAGGTCCTCAGTGCCCCTTCCCCTCCACCACACACACACACACACACACACACACACACACACACACCCCTACTTACACGAGTCCCTCTCCCTCTCTGACCTGTGAGGCCACTTCTGTGGGTTGTTCTCTTTCCTGACTTTGGGAGGGCAGATAAGCCTATAGTCCTACCCAGCCCAAGGAGCATCCATTTTTACTGGAAACCTAAAGGACTAACTGCCTGAGACATTCCCAATTCCTAGTGGGGTAGGAACCCTTCTCCCAGTCCCCAGGACTCGCCCACAATGTCCTGTTAAATTAAGGGCTTTCACGCTTCTTAAATGCAGGAATAAATTTTACATGGTGACTTCATAAAACTCCGTTGTGTTCACACAAACACGAAACTTAACTTTGCAACATGTGATGCACTCTGGCATTTTTTTAAATTTAATTCTATTCCATTTATTTATTTATTTATTTATTTATTTATTTATTTATTTATTTTTGACAGAATCTCACTCTATGGCCCAGGCTGGAGTGCAGTGATGTAATCACAGCTCACTGCAACCTCTGCCTCCCGGGTTCAAGCAATTCTCCTGCCTCAGCCTCCTGAGTAGCTGGGGCAACAAGCATTTGCCACCACGCCTGGCTAATTTTTGTATTTTCAGTAGAGATGGGGTTTCACCATGTTGGCCAGGCTGGTCTCCAACTCCTGACCTCAAGTGATCCACCCACCTCAACTTCCCAAAGTGCTGGGATTGCAGGTGTGAGCCACCATGTTCGGCCCCTATTTCTATTTTTTTAAGTGTCACTCAAGACTCACTAAATTGATTTCACCACTCACGAATGGGTCACTACCCAGAGTGACCTAGCCTACCAGAAGACTAATGTTTAAGGCAGGAAAGGGCTGCCAACACCACCCCTCCACTACAGAATGTGTACGTCTGCTCTGTGGTTAGCTGGTCTGTGCTTGGACACCTCTGAAGCAACTCTGATGAGCCAAATATTGTGCTATATGTGCCCAGATTCCTCTGTGCTATCATTCCTAGCACCTGTGACAAATTGTATTTTGCTTCTCTATCCTGAGGAGTTCTAGTAAATGTTCAACAGCCTGCTCTCTGGGGGAAAGGAGGAGGGTGATTTGTAGCATTTGCCAATCCCATGGTGTAAATTCTCCCACTATTGCCAATTTCAAGCCATCAGTATGACTTCATTGAATATGAAGCTGAGAAGAGATCTGTGAGACAGTATGAGCTGGCCACAGCACACCAGTGTATGCCTCTCTCGTCATCTCTGATGATAGGGGTGGGAGGGGATTATCTTTGTCTTATTGACCATTGTATATCTCCTCAGCAAATAAAAAGAAGGGACGGATGAGGGAGGAAGGGGTAGGCAAAAAGAGTGGCTGGTATACTGCAAAATACTAAGATTGTCAATGTATTGCTTCTTCAGAATGAGTAAGGAAGGAATGGGAGAGGCAAGGATAAGGGCTGTATGTAATAAAAATAATTACCAACAATTACTTATTCCTCACAGGATATAAAATACCTCCTCATACCTTGTGTCATTTGATCATGTCAGCAGAAATATTACAAGGACATATGTTATTTTGTAGATTAAGAAACTGGATGTCCTAGAGGTGAAGTGATTTGGAGAGTCATACAGTTTATACTTGACCTAGAACCAAGGTCTTCTGAGTTCTAGTCCCACATTCCTTTACTCTTCAAGGTGGCTTCCCATGTCAACATACCTCTTCAGGGTGTGAAAGCAGGTGATGATAATAAATTATGATTTATCATTGAGACACATGCAGAAATTAGAGGAAGGAGTGCAGTGGTTCAGAGAAGTGTGAATACTGTACAGATATGATGTTATATGCACCCCTGACAGTATCTTGGGAAAGGAATGCCTAGTGAGTGACAGAGCTGTTGTTATTAGTGAAATCCCTTAGTGTTAAGAGGCAGGATTATGAGTGGCTAAGATTAGGGGTTCATGGCTGGGAGGGGTGCCTCACGCTTGTAATCCCAGCACTTTGGGAGGCCGAGGCGGGTGGATCACGAGGTCAGAAGTTAAAGACCAGCCTGGCCAAGATGGTGAAACCCCATCGCTACTGAAAATACAAAAAAAAAATTAGCTGGGCATGGTGGTGGGCGCCTATAATCCCAGCTATTCGGGAAGCTGAGGCAGAGAATTGCTTGAACCCAGGAGGCAGAGGTTGCAGTGAGCCGAGATTGCACCACTGGCACTCCAGCCTGGGTGACAGAGACTCCGTATCCAAAAAAATAGAGTAGGGGTTCATGAATCTGATGCCAGGGTTCAAATAATTCTGGTTCTGCCACTTTGCTTTGCTCCTTTACAAGTGGCTCTACTTGCCCACGTGACACAGTTTTCTACTAATAACAGTTTTTTTAAATAGTCCTTACTTGAGAGGATCATTATAAGGTTTCAATAAGATAATACAGGCTAAATGCTTAGAGAAGGGCTCATCATATATTTTGAGGGTTTTTTTTTTTTTTGGAGACGAGATCTGTCACCCAGGATGGAGTACAGTGGCACAATCACAGCACACTACAGCCTTGACCTCATGGGCTCAAGTGATCCTCCCACCTCAGCCTCCCAAGTAGCTGGGACCACAGGCCTGTGCCACCAGACTCAGCTAATATTTGTTTTAATTGTTTTGTGTATATAGGATCTCCCTATGTTCCAAGCTGGTCTCAATCTCCTGGGCTCAAACAATCCTCCCACATTGGCCTCCCAAAGTGCTGGGATTACAAGTGTGAGCCACCATGCACAGCTCAATAATAATATTGAGCTGGAGTTGCCCAGGCTGGAGTGCAGTGGCACAGTCTCGGCTCACTGCAGCCTCTACCTCCTGGGTTCAAGTGATTCTTCTGACTCAGCCTTACGAATAGCTGGGATTACAGGCACCTGCCACCAGGCCAGGCTAATATATGTATTTTTAGTAGAGATGGGGTTTCACTGTGTTGGCCAGAATGGTCTCAAACTCCTGACCTAACTGATCAGCCCACCTCGGCCTCCCAGAGTGCCAGGATTACAGGCATGAGCCACTGCACCTGGCCTTAATGTTATTTCTATATCCTTTATTACTTTCTCTTTTTGTCAGTGCTTGACACTGAGGAATTTTAGTATCCTTTATTGGTGTAAATCATAGAAAAAGAAAACCTTGCCAACAGTGTAGTGCTGTTAATATGGCAGTGATACAGGGCTATCTAGCATTTGAGTTGGTGAATGTTTTAATAAGTGGCGTTACTGAGAAAGTTTCAAAACACATGTCAGAGAACTGTCCCAAGATAGTCATAGAGTTAGAATAAAAGCCAATAACCACTCGGATTTTTCTCATGGAAAGCTCTGATGATTTCCCTTCTTAATGTAAATTAACTGGTGGCTTTAAATGACCTAAGATAGTCATCAGTAAAACTTACAGAGATGTCAAACATCTAATATAAATGGCCTATCCTAAACTGTTATCCTAGTGTGTCTGGTGTACAGTTATTTCTCTGTATTTTATTTATATGTCTGTATCAATATTTATTGCTTTAGATGGTCAACTCCTATAGCAGGGATTATATCTGCTTTTTCAAACTAAGAGAGTGGTTTTTGCATTCTTAATTTTTTTTTTTTTTTACAAATCTAAAACAAAGAATTACTTGAAATTTGAATTTTAATATCCAAAATTTAAGTTTTATTAAAATATAGCCACACTTGTTTAATGTTTGTAGCTATTTTCATGCTACCATGGCAGAACTGAGTATTTGTGACAGACTGTTTGGTCTATCAAGCCTAAAATATTTACTATCTGGCCCTTTACAGAAAAGGTTTGCTGACTCCTGACCTAGAATAACTAATAGATTCTCTAAAAAGTTAAGATTTAATAAGTAAATGCTATGATGGCCATAGTGGGGCTTTCAAGGTTTTTATTGCTTCTTAAGCCACATGAGAAACAGTGTCGTAATGCCATTTTTTTAAAAAGTTACAAGGTGATTAAATAGCTCAAAGTGCTCAAGAAGGCTTCTTTTCAGTGTCTCAAGATAGCTGTGATGGGATTGTGAAGTTAATTTTAGGTAAGATGCACTGAGCAGGAAGATTGCAACTTGAGCCTCAGCACCATGATTCTGTAAACCAGGAATGAACATACTGCCCAGGGCTGCTTAGATTAACTGAAATAAACCATTCATTCCTATTAGGTATGAGATACCCACACTGTATGCTTACACCTTACAGGACCTGACTCTCATTTCCTTCTAAGACCTCTTCCACATGCCAAGCATTTGGATGGAAACAACAGTGGCAATGGGGTCAGGGTACCTGCTGGCAGCTCCACCAGCAGAAGGCCTCCAGATGCTTTCCTGGTGCTCTCACCAGTGAACCAAGAAATGAATGAATATGCTTTCCTGGGGTCAGACCCAAATGTAATCACTTACTCTGCTAGAATCTTACTTTAATGCAGTCCTAGACCTCGATGCAAGTCAGTTCTGCCTTATTCAGATTCTACTCCACAAGGCACTATTAACACGTATAACACGTACTTTGACTTCGGTTTTGAAAACCCAAGCATAATTCTGAAAACTGTTTTTAACAAGTGTAAATTTTCCCACCTTTTTTTTTTTTCTATTTATCACACCTCATTGTTGGATGGATGTTGTCAAGATTTTCCTCCACAGTTTGAGAGAATACAATAACTTTTAAAAAATAGGCTTGAATTTCTAATCCTACTGCAGGGTTAGAAAGCCCCTAAAATGCAGGTCAGCACGAAAGTGTTTAAGAGGACAGAGGCCTCGTTTTTTATGTGTTCAGTTCAGCAGCTCTCCTTTTCTAGAATGTGTATAATTGTTTGTCATTCTTCTACCAAATTCTAAACATACCTTCTTTGAACCAGAATAAATTGTAATGCATTATAACAAATAACTCTTGTATCTGTTCAAACGATAACTCAGGCTCAACACTTTCCCTATTTCTTTCTAAAACAGGTAAATGGAGAAAATTTTGTAAACTTGTGGTTTTATATTTTCTACCATCCATGTCACATTCATTAATTTTTGAAAATTAAAGTTTCTGACTTCCATTTACTTAAAAAACAAAAAGCATTAAATAATATACAGTTGCAAAAGTATAAGTGGGTTGTTTATAACACAAAAGATAAATGCTTGAGGGGATGGATACCCCATTGTCCATGATGTGGTTATTTCACATTGCATGCTTGTGTCAAAACATTTCATGTACTCCACAAATATATACAGCTATATATAGCTGTATATACATAGACAGCTGTATATATGCATATACAGCTATGTATATATTTGTGGAGGACAGTAATTTTAACAAAAATTAAAAATTAAAAAAAAATTCAAGCCAGGCACAGTGGCTCACACCTGTGATCCTCCAGCACTTTGGGAGGCCGAGGTGGGTGGATCACTTGAGGTCAGGAGTTCAAGACCAGCCTGGCCAACATGGCGAAACCCCATCTCTACTAAAATACAAAAATTAGCTGGGTGTGGTGGCAGGTGCCTGTAATCCCAGCAACTTGGGAGGCTGAGGCAGGAGAATTGCTTGAATCTGTGAGGTGGAGGTTGCAGTGAGCTGGGATCACACCACTACACCCCAGCCTGGGCAACAGAGCAAGACTCTGTCTTAAAAAACAAACAGCCAGGCGCGGTGGCTCAAGCCTGTAATCCCAGCACTTTGGGAGGCCGAGACGGGCGGATCACGAGGTCAGGAGATCGAGACCATCCTGGCTAACACGGTGAAACCCCATCTCTACTCAAAAATACAAAAAACTAGCCAGGCGAGGTGGTGGGTGCCTGTAGTCCCAGCTACTCAGGAGGCTGAGGCAGGAGAATGGCATAAACCCGGGAGGCGGAGCTTGCAGTGAGCTGAGATCCGGCCACTGCACTCCAGCCTGGGTGACAGAGCAAGACTCCATCTCAAAAAAAAAAAAAATTAAAAAACATATATACAGTTGCACTGCAACTGTAATGGCCATCTAGCATAAAAATATTTCTCATTGTTTAGCATGAAAGATTAATTGAGGCCACTAGGAGAAAAGGAGATAAACAAGCATGATCTGCTATTGGATAAGAGGTAGAATTTATAGTCAATCCTCATTATTCATGGATTCCATATTTGTGAGTTCACCTACTCGCTAAAGTTTATTTGTAACCCCAAAATCAATACTTGAAGCAGTTTCACAGTCATTCATGGACACACAGCCTTGTGGTGAAAAATTCGAGTCACCCCTACATGCAACTGAGGTCAAACAAGGCAGTGATCTGCTTTCTTGTTTTAACTCTCACACATTAAAAAAATGCCCTTTCTGTAGTCCACGTAGTGCCACATTTTCCACATTTTTGTGCATTTTGTTTGTGATCTCACTGTTTAGACCCTAAGGGCAGTGCTGAAGTGCTGGCTAGTGTTCCTAAGCACAAGAAACTTGTGATACCTTATAGAAAAAATACGTGTGTTAGGTAAGCTTCGTTCATGCATGAGTTACGGTGCTGTTAGTCATGAGTTCAATGTTAATGAATCAATAATATATATTAAATAAGGTGTCTTCAAACAGAGACCTGCATAAACAAGGTTATGTATTGATTGGTAGATGAAAATATTGTGGCCAGTGGTCTGCAGGAACCTAATCCTGCATTTTCTCTAAGAGCAATGGTTCAGTATTCACTAATTCAGTGCTGTCAGCAATGTATAGAACATAACTACTGTAAATAACAAGATTTGACTGCATTTAAATTTCCTTTCTATTCAAGTCTTAGATTCAGGGTTTAAGTACCTTTAATCCTGATAAATCTCTGGTGTTAAAATTACAACTGAACATTTACAAAGTGCTGGTAATAATTTCTTCTAGTCCTTCTCAGATACTACAGTTCTGTGTTTTATGTACTAATACTGTACTGTGTTCCAAAAGGAATCATAGTGAAGGTTGATCACCCAGGACAGACCACGTAAGAAGGTGTAAGGGATAAGAAAGAAATGAAAAACGGGTAGTAGCCAGGCTATTAGTAAGTGTTCTCCTAGTCCAGCCACTCCTGGACCTTTTGTCAACCCTCGTCAAATAACTTATAACACTTTAGGGGCCCTTTCCTTTCAAATGAAAGGGCAAGAAGAGGGGAATTATGTAGGTGAGATGTTGATCCTAACCTTTTCATATCTAGGGAAGCTATACTCAAGGGGGTGGGGTTGTCAATGAATAAATAATACTAGCATTTAAGCTGAGGTCACCTGTTATAATCAACCCTAGCATAAGGTTATGTTTGTTACAGAATCATTGCTAACAGGAATCTGTACGTGTACTGTTATTACACAGTATCCAAGAAGGGAGAAACCTCTGGCAATCTTTCTAAGGTTTTCTAAGGAAAAGAGCCATTTGCAACTTTAGTGACTAATATATCCACAGAATTCATTTTCATTTAGTGACAGGACAAGCTTAGACCTCTTCCTCCACTCCCCAAATACCTGATTTTAATAGCAAAAGGAAATCAGTATATGGTTTTTCTTGTTATGTATAAGAAATAAGGAAAATTATTTATTTTGGCTTCTGCAAAACTGAGGAAACATTACATTTTCTTCATTGTAATGCACATGTGAAGTGATTTTCCTCCAACCAGATTCTAATTTTCTGTAATTCAGTAGCACAGCTCCCAGAACTTTCTTGCCTACAAATGCTATGGGGGAAAAATTAAATCATTGCACAAGATAGGAAGTGAATGAGTTGTGATGCCTAGAAAAATGCATGATGACTCACAAATATGAAGAGAAATTGAATCCACAGTGTGAGACTTGGGAAATACTAAGGAAAGTGATTTGGCTTTAAGGGTTTTTTCGTAATTCATTTTTGACTTTTTTTGCCCTACATGTTAACTCCTAGCTTTTAAAAACAAACAACTACAGAGTTCTCTAGAATCAGATCAACAGACCAGGCACAGTGGCTCACACTTGTAATCCCAGCACTTTGGGAGGCTGAGGTGGGCAGATCACATGAGGCCAGGAGTTTGAGACCAGCTTGGCCAACATGGTGAAACTCCATCTCTACTAAAATTACAAAAATTAGCCAGGTGTGGTGGCACACACCTGTAATCCCAGCCACTTGGGAGGCTGAGGCATCAGAATCACTTGAACCTGGGAGGCAGAGATTGCAATGAGCCAAGATAGAGCCACTGCACTCCAGCCTGGGAGGCACATCAAGACTCTGTCTCAAAAAAAAAAAAGAATCAGATCAACAGAGCTGAGAATTATGTTCTATTCTCCCCTAAGTTAATAAAATATGAATTGAAAAAATCTGAGGTGCTCATCAATGTCAGTGATAGCTGCTACAACTATTGTAAAATTTAGTCATGAAATTCTACAGCTACTACCCATGGTCTTACCCAAGCATTAAATACCAGAATTCTCCTTGTTTCAAAATTTGAGTCTTATCAAAAGAACAGATACCTTCCCTACGCCTTCAGTCCTACTCAGTGTTATTAGGAAACTCAGGAATTTTTCTGTGGAATATGCTTGTCATAACTGCAGAAATCACCTACTTTGTTAACTCTAATCTTGGGAGAAGAAAGCTTTTCAATTCTGTAAAAGAATTAAAAAGAATTGCCCTACTCTTTCTTCTCACCCCAAAAACAACAACCAAGGTCACCTTGCATAGTACATCCATTTTGTCAGTATTAACTAATAATAGTGGTAGCAATTCATAGAAAGTTGGGTCAGAAATTGAGTTAATCAGGTTCTTCCACTAACTTTGTGGTGCTGAGAAAATCATAAAATCCCTTTGCTTTAGTTTCCTCATTTATAAAACAGGTGACAACACCCACCAATTCTCATAAGGCCACATGGTTTAAATATACAATTGCTGTCTGGACAATTTGGATATATAAATTCCAAAGAGGAATGATAAATGATGCTTTATAAAATTTGGCAGATTATTGCTGCTGGCTCCTGTTTATAATTTGTCTTCTCTAGCAAGAATATGACTTCTGTAAAGTATATGGATTTTTAATTTAAATTGGCATCTTTCTGGTTAAAAAGGAAAAAAAAAAGCTAACCAGATGTTAATTTAGACACATTGTAGATGTATGAGGAAAAAAAGAGTATATCCTGTCTGGGTCGTTGTCTGTCTACTGTTGACATCTGTGACTGCTCCCAAGTGGGGCAAAGGACCACTGGAAGGTTCAGGCATGAACTTGGTGGTGGTGACCACTGATGACTGTTTGTTACATTGCTGCAGTGCTCTTTAGCTGGGGGCATTTGTGAATTTGTCACTTCATTTTATTCTGACAAAGTCTGGCGTAGCTCACAGAAGCTGATTTAGTTCTTATGTATTACTATTGAGAGACCCAAAGCTGAGGGAGAGCAAATGACACACTAGTGGCCCCAATGCCAGTCTGCAGCACAGCAAAAAGCCTGGGGCCTCTGGGACCTGACCCAGGGGTCTTCCCACTAAACCAGCTGTTTCTAGGAGCAGGCTGCTGGGGAGAAACATTGTTGAATTTCTTTCCCTGGAGATCTGTAATGTCCTTTCTGCACCTACAATATAAAGGAAATTCTGTGGTTGCCTTTGGATTATTTATGGCAAGGGCGTATGCTTTTTTGAGTTTTGGTTGCTTGCTCTAGTTTCACTTGTGTTTATTGTTTGTTTTCTCAGGAGGCAGTTTAATATGCATTCCCTCCTGAGGGTTATAAAATACTATTTGTTCAACTGTTTTTCTAAATATAATAAAAATTTATTTTAGAAAATTTCAAAAATACAAAAAGCAGAAACAATAAAAGTAAAATAAGAATCACTTGTTACCCAGAAAGTACCACTATTAACATATTGATATACCATCTTTCTCTCTGAATTATACTTGAAATTACAAGTGTAAATATTTATCCAGTTTTTTTCACCTAGCCTTATATTGTGTTTTCCAGTGCTATTAAACATTTGTTATAAATTCATGTTAGTGCCCTCACTGATAGTCTAGGATATGGACACACTATGTATTTATTTAACCTTTCCCTGGCTGTTGGATGATTATCTCATGTTGTGCTACTAGAAAGGAGTGTAGAAGAGTATTAAAAAGTACTGCAGATCGTGCATAAGTCCTTGTTTGCATTTCTGATTATCTCCCTAGGATAAATTCCTTTTCTAAAAAGGCTCAAACATTATATCCTAAAAGTCAGTTTCTAAAAGGAAAAGCACAACCATCTTAAGGTTATTGATACATACTGCCAAATTGTTCTTCCCGAGGTGTGAAGGCTCATCACCCATGCTCAGAAGAGCCTATGTAATCTCTGCCCAGCACACCCCAGCAAACACTCTTTTGGTGTGTAGCAGGGATTATAGATTACTTTCTATGTAGCCTGAGCATCACCAAGAAGGTGACTGAGAATTTGCTTAAATTTTACTTTATGACTCTTAAAGACATATGTACATGTATAAATATATATACACACCTGTATATACATATATTAAAGCCATATAGGCCAGGCGTGGTGGCTCATGCCTGTAATCCCAGCACTTTGGGAGGCCGAGGTGGGTGGATCACCTGAGGTCAGGAATTCTAGACTAGCCTGCCCAACATGGTGAAACCCCGTCTCTACTGAAAATACAAAAATTAGCCAGGCATGGTGGTGGGTGCCTGTAATCCCAGCTACTTGGAAGGCTGAGGCAGGAGAATCGCTTAAACCCAGGAGAAGGAGGTTGCAGTGAGCCAAGATCACGCCATTGGACTCCAGCCTGGACAACAAGAGCAAAACTCCGTCTCAAAAAAAAAAAAAAAAAGCCATTTATACATTTGTACTTTTTAGATTAGCTCTTTGGTGTTTTCTGCTCTGTTAGTTAGGGTTCTCTAGAGAAACAGAACCAATAGGAACATATATATCTGTTTCTCTAGCAAGCTAGAGACCCAAGAGAGCCATTGATGTAGTTCTAGTCCAAATTCTGGCAGGCAGGAAAAACTGATGTCCCAGCTGAAAGGCAGCCAGTCAGGAGGAATTCCTTCTTATTTGGGGGAGGGTCAGCATTTTTGTTCTATTCAGACCTTCACTTGATTGGAGGAGGCCTACCCATTTTAGGGAGAGCAAACTGTGTACTCAGCCTATCAATTTAAATGTTAAATGTTAAACTTATCCAAAAACACCCTCACAGAAACTCCCAGAATAATGTTTGACCAAATATCTGGACATCTTATGGCCCAGTCAAGAAGACACATAAAATCAGCCATGGCACCTATACTGCTGTGCCAGCTTTGCCTGCCTGTCTGTCCCAACCAACAGCTACACGTGACTATTTGAACCAGCTCATAAAAGCTCAATCACCTAATAATACTTCTGAATATGGAAGTCATGATACCATTCCAACTATAACCAGCCATTTTATTCCCCGTGGGAAAATATATATATGAGTTTCATATCGGGGTGAGGGGGCCAGAAACACAGCTCCCACCATGCTCACACTCTGCCTCACACAGCAAGTCAGAACCTGGGCCTGGTAGACAGGATGAGAAGATTTTTGAGCCTGAGATCCTCCTTTTCTACACTTTCAACGTGTCCTGAATTGATGGAAAAATGGGACTGTTTTGGCTCTGTATCCACTCATTTCGTCATTTATTTTTTTCTTTTTCTTTCTTCCCCTCTTCCTGCCTTTCTTTCTTCATTCTTTCTTCCTCTCAATCTTCTTTTTCAACAATACTCTCCATACCAACTTAAAGAGACTTATGTGCAAGTAGGGAAGGGAATTAGAGATGCTTTGTTTTAGAGATGCCTGCAAGCCATTACTAAGATAAGAGTTCAGATTCATGGCTTGCTTCTTAATTTTCCCAAATAACCCCTAGATCAGAGTGCCTGATTTCAAGCTTGGTAATGAACGTAAGGATTATCCAGAATTCGTGAAAAAAAAAAACAAAAAAAAAAACAGGCTACCATCAAATAGCAGAGTGAATACTAGACTGCATAGAAGTTAAGTCAGATAGAAGATATTGTATTTCTAAGTGGGAGGTCTGTGTTAGCCCTGTGATTGTGTCACTTAACCCGGACATAAATTTTGATATTAAGATAGTGAATTTATTTATTTGGTGAGTCAGCAAATATGTTTAAGTGCCCATTATATGCCAAGCACTTGTGAAAAAGCAATGGGTCCTAATAATATTGTTAAAAAAAAAAAAAAGGAAAGGAAAAAATAGAGAGGGGCTATCAGGTAGAGGGAAGTTCTGTAAATTATGCCTGTGAATGCAGTCTTCCCAATGACTGCATTGCCATTAAAGAAGATTGCTCATGTAAAGAAATCGCGTATGTTTTTGTAGTTTAAAAAATAATGCAGTTTACTGAAGCAGATTGGAGCTTCATTCCTTGAAGCTAATAAAAGAGGCTTACGGGAATTGGAAAGAAATAAAGAGAATGACTTTACAATCATTTGTAGATACACAAGTATCTTTAGATGGCCTTTTTACTCTTTTTAATGAAAACATCCAAAAACCTCCACAATAATGGGTAATTCACCTAGGAACTCATCTTCATTATTTGTGTAATTTTTAATTCTCCCAGCTTTTAGTTTTATGTAAATCAAAACATTCAAGGGCTTTAAAAAGATACTGAAGAGAATGCCAGGCATACAGCAGAAAATTCTGTTATTGAACTTACCATAGTGATCATCATTTGTAAATCTAAGAAATGAGTCCAGTTTATGAACAGACCAGGTTAGAGACATCAGCATGCTTTGTTTGTGTATATATGCACTATCATCATGGATTAGCTTTCTTTGCATTTTCTCCCCTCCTGAACAGGATGCATATTTTATGTCACCTTGAAAGTAGAACTTAATAAAAATCATGATAAAGTATATTCTGACCTCTTTCAAATGTCCGGATCTTTATGACCCAGATATCCAAAAGTAGTAAATTTCCCCTTTACTGTGTTCCTGTTTTGTTTTATTTTATTTTTTCAGAAACCATACATTTCCCACTATATACCCAGTAAACATCTAAGCGGGTCCTGTGCTGAGCTCTGTGTAAACAAGATGAAGAGTCCCTGGTTTCTAGAAATGTGGGGATCAGCAGATGAAAGTGGAAGTACAAATTTAGTTTGATTCTTTCCTTAGTTGCTAGGAAAGGGGAGAAAAGATATCTCCTCCCCAGAAAAAAATAGGACCATTCATTCCTCTGTATCTGTACAAAATGCTTCAGAGTAGCTACCTCATTCTGGAGCCGAAATGGTACCTGGCTCTTGGGAAGACTCAGGGAGGATAAATGGAAAGCTCCTAGAGCTGTAGTGGCCCACCTAGCTCCCAAGAGCCCCATATTTTACGCCTTGAAGCCAAAAACAAAGGGAGACAAGTTTGTACTCTGTATTGTACTGTTGCTATATTTTAAGATAATATCCTCTGCATACTTCACCTTCCAGTAACACCTACTTTCCTTAGATTCCCACTGTGCCTTCGTATGTGTCCTCAGTCTTACTCACCCCATTGTTCCTCTGACCATCTCTGGCCCATCCTCCCCAGCCCAGGATCATGCCATCCAATGGCAAGATTCATGAGACCCACCTCTGTCCCTTTCCCGAGCCTTCTGTAATACTCTAATAATGATGAGAGCTACCACTCAGCAAGCACCCACTGGGTAAGACACTTTAAAGACTCTGTGGACTTTAGAACCACAATTTAAAGCCTTACAATGACTGCAAGGAAGTCACCCTCTTTTTCACAGATGGGCAAATTGACATACAGAAAAGTTAAACAACTTATCCAATGTTGAACCTTTAGTAACTGGTGGCAAAAGCCAGTACTCAAAGCCATGTGTCTGATTCCTGAGCTTATGTTTCTGCTTCTCCACTCTGCCTCTCAAAGTACCGTGTTGCCTCTCATATTAATGTCAGTATAGTGATAAATGTTTGTTGGCTTGAACAGAAATGCCAAAAACAACAGGGCACCCTGGAAACATTTGAGGCTGCTGTGGCCCTAACACAATCCTTGCAGCCAGTGGTGTTTGCTATGTGCTAAGCTCTGTGCTAGGCGCTTTGTGTACATTATTTCATTTAATCCTCAAATGTTCTGAGATGAGCACTATTTTATCCCTGGCTTAAGGAGGCATAACTGATAGATGGAAAATTGATGGGATTCAAACCCAAGGTATTGAACTCCAATGCTCATTTACTGAATTATTACACCAAATAGCCTTCCCCCACTTTGTTTTTTAAAAAGAAAATTGTAACAGTTTTTACTGGTGAGGCTAGTGATTTCTGGCTTCCACTCTAGTCCAGTTGACTAACCCCACCCAATATAATGGCAGCTATTTTCCTTCTGTTATCCTCATGTTACAACTTTGTGGTAGAGATTATACTTTAGTAGTCCCTAGGCTCTGTGGTCAAGTCTAGGATGATAAGATTTTACAGTGAATTGCTGGCATAAAGATAGCCTTCTGTAGAGCCTGTAAGAGTGTGTGTGTGTGTGTGTGTGTGTGTGTGTATTCATGTGTGTATTGGAGGATATGCTTTTATTTACACTAGCCAAGAAGTCAGGACCTAAGCATATGACTAGAGATCCAAATATCTGAGTAATAATATTACTTTCTAGCACAGAACCATTTACTAGATAGATCTTTGGGAACCAAATTGCTTGTATTCGTTTATTTACAGTGTGCACTTCCCTTTCACCTTGGCTTTATAAGAAAGTATTTGCTCTTTTTCAAAATGTGTGAAAGTCCTCCACTTACAGAGTCATGGAAGCTGTTTCCTGCCAGTTCATTGGTTCAGCAGCTCTCAATGAGTTCCAGGGAAGCCAAAAAACAAACAACAACAACAACAACAAAAAAAAAACACTTCCATCCTGGCCAGCCTCCTTGGCATGCATTTCCTAACCCATTCCCCTCCTTCTTAGAGCAGCAAGCCCCACACTGGTGTCTGCAGAACCATTTAGGAATCTCCTCAGAATCCACCACTACATTATTTGTTCTTTCACCACTTTGCTATTCAACACTCAATTTCAAACTAAATAGAAATGCAGATGGGCACATGAGCATCTAGATTTCCCAAAATACACATTTTTCATGAATGCTTCCCTCTCAAAGTATGTGGACAGAGCCAGCATATTATCTTCCCATTATTACTCTGTTTTAATATCTAACTGACAGATGCATGTCACTAAAACAAGGCAATCGTGGGCAGAAAATACCCCTGCTCTTAGAGAACAAAAAAGAAAGACCCTGGATTGCTGTCAGTCTCAGAGACACTTGTCAGCCAGTGTTCAAGAAGGCTTATAAATGCCTCTGTGGGGAATACCTATGAACTGCCTAAATGTTTTCACCCTTAATAGTGAGAAGAAGGAAGGTGAGATGTTTCTCATGCATACACAGATCCTTCCCACAGTGGAAGCTTGCCCTGAGTGTTAATGTGCCAGCAGCATGGTGCTGGAGCAGGGTGTGGTTCTGCCACCTGGCACCTGCAGGCTTTTCTGGGTGGGAATAGCTTCCTGCTGGATCACAAAGCCCAAGCTATACAGGCATGATGACCTTAAGTATTCAGTCTACAGAGGCATTAGTTCTCCTGACCCCCTTCCACAGCCTTGGGCCACCTTCACATGTATCCCATAAATAAAATACAGTAGAGGTCTGCAGGGGCAAGTGGCACCAAGTGATCTGTGCAGCAGTAAGCAAAAGAAGATAATGGTTTAGAATTGTTCTCATTTTTCCTAAGGGATGGATAAACGTAGAAAGTTGTTGAGGAGTGTTGGACCTAAGGAAAGACTGTATCTACCATAAGGACAAAAGTCTTAGATACCAACGCAGGCAAGGAAAACAGCAGCTGGCCTTCCTTCCAAGAGTGCTGCAAAATGGCAAGGATGATGCCCTTGACTTGCTTTGTGTCCCTTTAAATCACAAATCCAGATCTTCTCTATACTTAAAAAGGGTTTCTTATGGAGTAGTGGTCTGTTTTGTTTTGTTTTTTAATTTTGATAAAGACAGGTAGATCTTTAAGAATAGTGTATTAGTCTGTTCTTATGCTGCTACTAAAGACATACCTGAGGCTGGGTAATTTATAAAGGAAAGATATTAAATTGACTCACAGTTTCACATAGCTGGGGAGGCCTCACAATCATGGCAGAAGGCAAAGGAGGAGCACAGTCACCTCTTGCATGGCAGCAAACAAAAAAGAGCATGTGCAGGGGAACTCTCCTTTATAAAACCATCAGATCTTGTGAGACTTATTCACTATCATGAGAACAGCATGGGAAAGACCTGCCCCCATGATTCAGTTATCTCCCACCAGGTCCCTCCCACAATACATGGGAATTGTGGGAGCTACAATTCAAGATGAGATTTGGGTGAGGACACAGCCAAACCCTATCAAATAGTATATAAACAACAACAAATACAACTCAGTTATTATAAAACATAACAAAGGTACCAATTCTATACTCTGAAGACTGGCTGTCATAGGAAAGAATTAAGCAGTGCTTGTGACTTTTTTGTGTAAATCATATTTAACCAGATTGTACTGGTTGATCAAGGAAAGTTCTTTGTTCCAAAAGAATTCCAGCTGTTAAATGTGGAAGGGAAGTTACAATTGGAAAAGCATAATTGGATAGCCCCCAAATGAAGTAATTGATTCAGGCAACTGTCATCAGTGGGTGCAATCATTAGACCTTTAGAAATGTCTACCTGGGGACTTCTCTGAGCCCACTAAAAGTGGGACTGCCATACATTACTTGCCATCTGATGTGATGCACCAAGAGTAGACAGTATCACCTATGAGCTATTATTGCCTGAGAGTTGAACCTGAAATGAATCAAGCCAATCCTGGGATTCCAGAAAATACAGGAGAGAGAGGAACAAGTGAAATGGTAACACAAGAAGACAGACAAATTTAAAAAGTGGAGATTAGGACAGGGCTCTAGAGGGCCTCCACATGAATTTCCTCAACAGACAATGGCTTGGGAAGAAAGGGAGAGGCCATGCATGAGTGAGAGGGGCATACGATGAATAACATCCAAATGTGATGTGTTCAACTTGTTTGGGCCATTTAAACAAACCAACCAAAAGATTTTTCAAGGCAGTTAGGGAAATTTAAATACAGTCTGGGTAGTAGATGATATCAAGGAAATATTAAGTTTGTTAGGTAAAATAATGGCTTTGTGGTTATATGAGAAATGTTCATATTTTTAGAAATTCATACTGAAGTATATAGGGGTAAAATGACTGATATCTGGAATTTACTTTAAAATCACATTAAAAAGGAAGGAAGAAAGGACAGGTGAAACAAATGTGATAAAATCTTGATTAATTTTTAGATTGGCATATATTCATTCTCTTGTAATCATGTAAATAATTTTTATGAACAAAAGCAAAGAAATGCAAAAAGTGAAACAAAAATATTGGCATAAAAAAATTTTAGATTGGGATGATAAAAATCTCTCTCAGGGATAATAGTTGGGGGTCCATGGCCTAGAAGCAAGATAGGAGCTTTGACTAGAAAAAGGTCAATATCTGAGAATTCAACATTTAAAAAAAAATTTTTTTTTTGACAATCTCCTTTACTTAAACCTATTTCTGTTGGATTTTTTGGTTGGTCACTGGAAACCAAGTTCCTTGCCTTGTAACAGGCAACTGGAGGAGAATTTGGGAAACAACAGTCTCTGGTGTTGAAGTTGATGCTGATCTTAGCTGGAATAACTTGCTCTCTTCAGCATCTGCAGTGGCTGGTCTCCTGGGACTTATCTGGCTACATGTAGTTTTCACATTTATTAGTGAAACTGGAGATTCAAGAATAAAACACAGTCCTCGGGAACACTGTGTTAATTTGTGACACGCTAGAGATTTTTTTAGCCCGTAAAACAAATGAATGAGCTCCGTGGGGGCATAAGTGTTATTTTCACCCTAGAAGGCAGTAAAGGCCCACTGTGTTTATTAAGTACTTAGAAGATGGAAAATGAATAGTGCTATGAAAATAGAAAAATACACTCACACTATTGCTATTAATAGTGTAATTTTTTTGTCTGTCCTGAAGGAAAAGTATCATCAGATGAAAATGTATACGTGTAGACCTCTGTATATTATTTAGTTATTTTGCCTTGGATAATAATTTAATTCAGTCTCAATATAGTTGTTTTGGTTTCTATCAAACAGGCTAAATCCGGGTAAGAAACCTCACCCATTATTTTTGGCAGGGCAGGGCCTACCAAAAAAAAAAAAAAAAAACCGACAGAACAACACAGATATTTGATTCAGGACCTTCCTTCTGAGTGTCTAAGTGACCTAAGGGGATGTTCTGTGTAAGCTGACACACTGCGGGCATTTCTAATAGGCCTTACACACTTGGCTTCCCAGGAGGATTGTGGAGACAGCATGCCGGTCCTCCCACTGAAAAAGTCCAGATGGAGCCACTACTCCAAAAGGTGGGGGTGTGGAAGAGAGGCCACCCTGTACCAAGATGCAGGGGACTGATGCAGCCACCGAGGCCGTGGTGCATGCTGTGCCCATACAGGCAGGCAGGTCCCAGCCAGGGAGCAAGTGCAAGGTGGGGCATGTGTTCCAGTTAGAAAAAAATAGCACCTCAGAGGTTCCCTAAAGAGGTTCATAAATGCTTTGCATTGAGGAACTTAGAAAATAAGTATCATCACCAAGAGAGAAACCCTATTCTCCATCCATTTCATGGTCCGCAAGAATCCAGGATACAGACTGTGCAGAGAGCAAGTGATAAAGTGATCTCGGGTAACTCGGTCCTTGGCTATGTGTTACTTTCTTCTTGTGCTTGTTTTATATCTTGATTATTTAAAAGACTGGACCCATTTTATGGCCAATCAAAAAGAATCTATTTTTTGTGTGTATATATGTGATTTTGTGTGTTGAGGTTTAGAGGAGGGAAGCCATGTCTAAGACCAAGGAAAGTAATTCCAGAGGGAGTTTCTGTGATTTTTTTTACCTGTGTACGAGACTGTCAAAGCAGATGTCAGTCATTGTGTCTTCATGAGCTATTGGCTTGGGAAGATGGGGACAGGGGTAATGAGAACTGTAGAGGAGGGTGGGCTGAGTGAGGAGCCTAGAGGTGGGATCTGGAAGGGGCCTCTTGTACCCCTACCCCGGCCCCATTATTGTGAGCTCATCCTGGTGTGCTACAGACTTAAGTACTTCTCATTATCAAGAGTCCTCTACATGGCAGGCCCACAGCTACCTCTGGTCCTCAGTCTCGGGGGGAAACTGAGGCTCAGCATCAAGTAACTCTCCTGTTGACAAGCAGCTGGGTGGTGGTTCAAAGCCAGGACTCCCTGACCCAAAACCAGAACTCAGTCTCCTCAACCCCAAGGGTCCCAGACAGCTCCTTGCTCAAAAGCTGAATGTGTGAAAAGGCCATGAAGGAACACTCAAGACAGGTTTGTTTCTGTAGAACATACATGAAAGAACAATTGGTGTTTTGAGGATGTTTGGTATTATGTAGCATATGATAGAGAGTTCATCTATCATGCCTAGGAGGGGGATGAAATGCAAAGTCCAAGAAGGTTTAGTCTTTCATCTGCACTTGCCTTCGTATGCCTTGGCAAGCTGAGTGACTTTGCTTATCCTTGTGTGTAAATGGAAAGTAATGCAGTCAAATGTGTTGGGGGTCCTTGTGGGCCTGAAAGTGCTGCAGGAAACGCACGGGGAGGCCCAGCCTACCTGAGGCTGATGGAATGCAGAGTTTAGACTGCCCTGCCGAAGGACAAGACTGCAGCCTTCCTGTGGTCTGGGTGAAATGGGGAAGAGGAAAGTTCCAAGGAATCCTGATTTAAAATAAGCTCACAACTGGCTTTATTCTAGGCTTCTGGAGGCTTGGGTTAAGAATTAGCACATCTATCTAGCTAATACTGGGTTGCTTATGCAGAGAAAGGTGAGGTACAACTTGGAAATGAATCCCAAATCAACTTCCTTCATGGTAGGCTTTCACTTGGATGCTGATTTTTAAAAAATGTGTGTGAGCCCAAAAACAAATTGTGAACCTTCAGTCCTTAGAACATATTTAGCTTTCATTGTGACTGAGATGTTTTCTCTCGTATTATCAGATATCCTGGGCAGCATGCTGTACCTTTCATGACTTTCCTTATGCATGCTGGACAGGTAGCTATTTGCTGCTGGTCACACTGAATATTATTTAAATAGTACATTTTAAATTTTCATCCCTGAGTACTGTCCCATGAAAGTCTCATTATGTTTTGCCTGCTCCTCCCAATTTTTGAAGTTGATGTTTAAACTTTTCTGATGTGCCCTCATTGTTCCCAAGCGCCCAGAACTCATCTATGCAACTCCCTCCCTCAGCTCAGTGGGGCTCCGTGTGTAGGAGCCAGTTGTTATTTACAAGTACAGTTCAGCTGTCGCTGTGTCTTTGAACACATAGGGCTGTTGTGGGATTTTTAATTGCCATTTTCATCTATGTAATTAAAATTAAATGAAAAATGTATAGCCTCCAAAATCAGAATTAATTTCATAAGTACTTCTTCAGGGAAAAATATGTCTAAATATGATAATTGTTACTTGATTTGCTTTCAACAGAACTAGAGGATTTTACCTGGCTGAAGAGAAAATACAGTAATTTTAAATGAAAAAAAAATCTGATACTTTGGATACTTCTTGTGACTGAGAATCAGAATTAATCACATGGATGAGAAATTATAAGTAACTCTGAATATAACTTTAACGTAGTACACTAGGAACATATTATGGTAACTCTCTCTGGATCCAACTTGTCTTATACTGGTCAGGTTTTTTTTCTCCTTCTAATTCATCATTGGGGTTTATACATTTCTCAGGAATATGCCTTTACCCCCAAATCAAAACCTCCCTCTTGCTCAAGAAACAGGCATTTCACCTGCTTACTGCTTAACTGTGCCCTGTAAGTGTGACAGTGAGCACCTAGCAGAAAATAATGAGGCAACAAAAAGAGAAGTATTTTTAAAAATTCATTGGGCTGGCCAGTGTTTCACTCTGCAGACTCATCAAGCGCCTGATGGACATGTTTGTAAAGACTTGGATGGTCACTTTATTTGGAATGACAAATTCTGTGCTCCACATAATGAGGTCAGTGAAGCATCCAGAAAAGAAATGTATAATTTGGTAGCGCAGTCTGTAAGCACAGCCCTGCCGTGGCTATTTAAGTTTAATGAAGCAGCTACTTTGCTGCTACACATTCTTAGTGAATAGCCTCCTTGGCGCGTTTTTGAAAACTTAAATGTTGCTGGTAATCATGTCCCAGCAATCTCCTTGGAGAGCCTTTGTGTCCTGTTCTCAGAAGAAATATGCCGCTTTTCCATGTTAATGGTTTTGAAATTAGTCATTTGCCCTATTTTCATTGGAAAGGAAGGTCACTGTGTGATTTCCTACCTTCCCTCATTTTCTCTGAACATTCAAGATACTCTTAAGTCAGTTCATCAGCCATGCAGTGCACTGTCTGGTTATAACATGCCTGAAAAGCCAGGGGAATGTTCTATCAAAGAGCAGCATCCCTATTCTCAGAGACTGTTCTTAGAATTCAAAGTGTAAAAATCTAACTCACAGAGGAAAGTTCCTGGACAGATTGCTATTTTTTTCCCCATTTCAGTCACTGACCGCCTTGTATTGTCCATTCATTAGTCTCATTAGAGAAGGCTGTGCTCCCTACGTATGCAACCTCTCACAGAGGACATTTAAAAATCCTTTCTGAGGCAGATTCACTCATGTAAAACTAAGGTCAGACTTATGGATCCTGGACCAGCATTAATGACGCAGAACTCTGTGGGAGCAGAAAAACATCTAGCCATTCTCAGTTGTGCAGTGTTGGTCCCCAAATTTAGGGCTTTGGGTGGTTTCCCCTGAATGAGCAAGGACACAATTGATTGTGGAAAAGTGCTAGGACCTCATGGCTCTGCCACCTCAGTGAAGATCTGGGGACTTCTCCAGACTATTTGGTGGCCTCCACATTTCCTTGGGAAATGTAAAGTAGGATTTGAGATGGCTGGACCCTGCACCACCAGAAACTTCCTAGGAATACCTAATAAGTTCTCAAAAAAAAAAAAAATAGTGAATGGATGGAAGGAAGAATAAATGAATTTGCTTCTTTGATTTGCTTTGTCAGCCAACTCTGGTTGTAGAGGTAACACAGGATCCTTCCAGGACATATTGAGACCTGAGGAGCCTACCTCTTCTTCTTTTCAAAAGTTGTATTTTATTGCAGTAAGAACACTTAACATAAGATGTACCCTCTTAACAAAGTTTTAAGTGTCCAATATGTTATTTCTGACTATAGGTATAGCAGATGTCTAGAGATTATTCATCTTGCTGGACTGAAACTTTATTCCTGTTACTAAACTCATTACTTTTGGGGATCATTTCTATAGTATGTTATTACTTCTTGAAATCTCTGGAATTGGGTATGAAGGTTGAATGTGGAGGTCTGGACTTGCTCCAGACTGCCTCCAAGTTAGGGCCTGCTTAGACCACTGTCCAGGCAGCTCACATGACCACGTCAGTGCCATCCAGCACTCACATTCTCCTGCTCTCATTTTCACCTTTAAACCTTTTGAGTCATTTTCCTACCTAAACAGAGGTGCCAGTATAACAGATTTCTCCCACTTCTTGACCTCCATCTAAGAGACTAATGTTGACTTGGCACTGAAAATGTAGTTCTGATACAAGTAGGCCTGAAAAGGGCCTTGGAATTGGCCTGTGTTTTATTTTCTAGTGTATTTATCACATGCTAGATTAGTTAAGGTTAAGATAATGGTAGCTGCTCTAACAAATAGACCCACGTATCTCCAACATCATAGCAGGTTTTCCTCATATATCTTTGTTTTTCTTTTTTCAACTTTTATTTTAAGTTCGGGGGTACATGTGCAGGATGTGCATGTTTATTACATAGGTAAATGTGTGCCATGGTGGTTTGCTGCACAGATCGTCCCATCACCTGTCATATATCTTTGTTAAGCATTTTCATAGAAGAATGAAACCTGTCTTCCAGATCTGAAGGCAATAGGGCCAAAGAAAATGAGAAGTGGGCACGCAAGGATGAGGCTCCCTCTGTTCTCCCTAGCCAAGAGAGATGGCATGGTCAATGTCAGAGTTCAGGTGTGATGCAAAAGGTACATCAGAGGTTGACCAGACATGAAGAAAGATAGTTTTAAAAGACAGAAATGAAATATATCCCAGGCTAGAAAAAGAGCAGAAATGAAGGTTAACATAATAATAGAGTTCAAACTTCTCTGTACATGGCTTGTTCCTACTTACAAAGTGAATTCATATGTATTATCTTGTTTTAGACCTCACAAACAACCAGATGAGGTGGCTCAGGATATATTAGTACCCTAATTTCAAATATTCAGGAAATCTCAGGAAAAGTCTGAGAGGCTGAGTGATTTGCTTTGGTGAGTAGAAAGTCAGAGTGTAGGCTTTGATGTTGTGCCTCCAACAACACAGAGCTTTTTCCCTAACTCATGATTCTCCTGGAGGTTTGGGGCTGCTGAGGTGAGCAGAGCCTGCTTTCCTTCCCTTCCCCTACGACCTGTGGCCGCATCCTCATAATGCCAGCCATGTTCCCATGGAAATCACTTACCAGTGGCAACCTATTCAGAAATGGCAGCAATGAATCTCTGCCACCTGGTTAGGTCTCCTGCTTTTGTGAAACCTGTATCCTGTCCTTTTCAGGGGTCACAGTTTAACAGACAAGCCTTTTTATTTTAGCAATTCCCTAATCAGACTTTCATTTTATTTGCCTACCCACTCTGTTTTCACTGTCTGCCTCTCATCCACCTACTCCTGCTCCTCCCACTGTGTGCAGCTGAGTTTGGCCAGTGCCAAATCATGTTTTATTCTCAGCCTGAGAAAGAAATTATGCAAGGTGTCAAGCCTGGCCAGCAAATGACCCATCCCACCAGTGCCATTTGATGTTTTAAGTTTACACGTACACCACTCCCTCCCAGAGAGAATTCTTGGGTAGACTGGGAAGTACTTTACCACAAGAGCAGGGCACTGGCATTGATAAGAAAGCAGTCAGATAGTGCTTGAAATTTTGCAGAAAGCTCAGTAGAAGACCAGTGCTCGACTGCAAACCAACAGCTCAGCTCTTTCTAGCATCCTCGGCAACAGCCTGCTGTTTTCCCAGGTGGCTCTGAACTAAACAGGAAAATGCAGTGGGCCATTTGTCACTGCCCCAGGTGCAACATATGCATGCCAATTGGTGCATGCAGCTTGTGGGGCCCACTTCTGACTGCCCCATGCTGCATCTAGGCCTCTGGGCTTCCCTTTCACTGAGATCAGGGCAGAGTGTGCTTCCTTTCTTCCTCCTCCGTCTGAGTAGGTGATTAGATCCACTCTTCTGAGATTAGAACCAACTCAACCATCCCCACCATGATCAAGAATGCTAATGCTCTGTGTAATCCCTCTTACCCCATTTTTAATTCAAGCCCACGGTCTTTCAGGGCTGATGGGACTCATTGCTGGCATGCCAGTCTTAGAATCTTAAGATTATTCTGATGTGTGGTATACATAAGACATGCTGGTATATTTTTCAGGGAATGCTGAACTGCACTATCATTTTAGTTAGGTCCTAAATTGAACTAGGGCTTAGAGGATCTTGAATGCAGGGTTCTGCAGATATGGCACAAGAGAAAGAGCCAGGGCTTGCTTGTAGAAGAAGGCAAGGTGAGGTTCCTTTTGTTCTTTTATGCTAAACTCAGTGCCCAGCACCCACTATGAATGGAATAAACTGATCAGGTGGTGGATAATATCCCTTTTACCTGTGAAAGAAGAAATGAAATCATCCAGAAGTGAAATTACATATATAAAATGAATTTAAGGGAAGCTCTGCTTCTAGAATATTTTTAAGGGCATTTTATTGTGGATTTAGGTCACACATTTAGAACTACTTCCTTTGACGAGGACTTAATCTAGGTTACAAGTGTGTGAACTTGGGGCTATTATGTGCCTGGGTGACAGGCAATTCACTAAGGGTAGCTTAACTACTGGCAGCCCTGGGTCCCATTATTTACTCTGTGCACCCCCTCCTTACTGTCTTCCAGTTCCATCAAGTATAGGGAGGGAGTATTTGGCCCTCTGAGCTGGAGTTATGCAAAACCCGAAAATAGACTCTCAGAGTTCTTCTAGACATAATGATTCCATGCAGCAAGAAGGTCACTGTGTCTGCTTTTCCTGCCAACACACCCCTGGCTCTTAATCTATGGCTGCCTTGTGAAGCAAGAGAGTTGTGCCAGGAAGTTACACTTTGTGACTGTGAAGCATTATGAGAATTTAAAATTATGTCAATGGAGTTTTGTAAGGGCAGGCCAGAGGAGAGGAGTTATGCACAGTTTTAGAAGTGGATGGTCTTTTAACATCTCTTTGTTTTTCGGTCTGAAAGCTACCATAACTCAGTTTTTAAAAACAAAATGAAACAACTGTCTGGCCCCAGTCACAAATCAACTCCACCCTGCCAACGCTTTCAAAAATATAAAAAGATATCTACCCAAAAAGTTTACTGGGGTTATCTGAATGGTGGGATTATGAGTGACTTTTACTGTCTCCTTTGTGTTCTTCCATAGTTTTTATAACATACCGTATACTAATTGCACTGTGATTTTTTTTAAAAAAAGCAAAAAATCCTATTTAAGAAGCAAAACTATACCCTATACCAACTAACTGACTGTGCTGAATATTCAGTATTGCTGCTCATGAAAATGGCATGAGTGGGGCAGCCCCTGCCTGTGCCCCCACATCAGGTCTCAGACAAGGACTGAAGTCCACAGCCATCTCCCCACTGTGGGTTCAGAAGGGCTGCTGGGCAAGGGCAGACGCAGATCGTGAGAGGACTCCAGGCAGCCAGTGAGGGTGGGAAAGGGAGGCTGCTGGTGCAAGGCCAGCCAGACACCTCGGCAGCAAGGAAGGCATGATGGTCACGTCCGATTGTTTTGGACAGTCGAGCCTGCTTGACACGTGCTTGTCAGGAGGGAAACTGTCAGTTTCATCAGGAAACACTGCATTCTTGCCCTGAGAACATACAGTTGATGCACATTGTTCTGAAGTTGGGAAGATCCTGTTTTCCAGAACCACAGGGATCAAGGAAAATGTAAGAAGTAGAGACAAATATCTGGGAGAAAACAACCCCTTGCGGAATTACAGGAATCCTCTTGGGGTTTGGGGTTGTGCAAATGACAAGATATTTCATTTATTTAAGTCTGAGCCTTGACCACCTAAATGGGTTATTGATGTGAGCTCAGTCCATCAACTAACTAATCCTGCTGCTGTCTACTGAGCCCAGGCCATGTCGAGCCCAGGAGCTTGAGGTGAGCAGGCTAGCACTCCTAGCCATGAAACTGTGTCATCTCACCTTTGGACAGAATTCTTCCTTCAAGTTTCTGTAAAAACCTCTATTTCTTATGTGTCACATGCAAACCTATTATTGAATCCAGTGGGGTTCCTCACTCAAGTGGGTCTGACTGCTTTGAACTTGAAGTCATGACCTAAGCCTGCACCACACAGATGAGGAGCAGAATTCCTTGCGGTTTATATGATAAACCATGTGCCTAGGAGGTAAGGCCCTTATTAGTAATGGATTATGTTTAATTGGTGATAGAGATCTCATTCATTACTTTCTTACGTTCTCCTATGTGTTTCTCTATAATGATGCATGTACGTCTGCATTTTAGGTAGTACACAAACAAGACATCGTGCTAATGTGTTTATTGTCACATTCATTAGAAAATAAAAGCTCATTAAACTCATTTCATGAATAACTGGAAGACAAAGCTAAAATAGGTTCCATTTTTAAAGGAAGTTAATTTCAAGATGTATTGAGTAGAAAATTTTATTATGCAACAGATATGACAAAAGTCGAAAAGTAGTACAGTCATTGAGTGATTCATGTTTGGCAAATATTGTCCTAGAACATGCTATTAATACTTGGCCAAATTCATTTTTATTTTTCTTCCTTCTTTCTCTGTCTTTTTAATCTTAGTATCTCAGAATGAAACTGCATGGAGAATAAATTGCTTACCAGAAAAAATAGTTGTGAATGTTTTTAGTAATGATTTTAGTAACTTTTAGAGAGTGTCAACAAAGACTTATTGCTTCTCTGGCACACAGCAGGGAACTGCTTATCTTCTCTTCAGATCTGGGCCTCAGAATCATCATTCTGTCCCCTCGTGGAAAGCAGGGCTCCTAAATGTTTATATACACCAACATGCTTGCTGTCTTGTTCATACCATATCCACTGTTTCCTATGGGCTCTGTGGGTGTGTGTGTATGTGTGTGCACACTTGTATTAAATGGTAACAAGATAATGTGCCACATCTAGGCTACCCCTGTTATTTATATTAAATAATGACATGATGATGATGTTGGTGGCCCATAATTCTCCATTTTCTGTTAACCACCCTGCCCCAGTAAACTGTTTTCTGATCTCTCTTAGATGGAAATCCTGTATGAATGTGGAAGCCATTAGCAGAGTAATTGCTGTCTGTTGCCATGACAACCAGCCGCTGCAGTCACCTGCCCGAAGTCCTGCCAGACTGCACCAGCTCAGCTGCGCCCGTGGTGAAGACGGTGGAGGATTGTGGCAGCCTAGTGAATGGGCAGCCGCAGTATGTCATGCAAGTTTCAGCCAAGGACGGGCAGCTGCTGTCAACAGTAGTGCGGACTCTTGCCACCCAGAGGTAGTACCACAATTAAAATAAATGAATCTGTAATTGATCCAGAGAACTCTTTGTCAGATGGAAAATGCTAACGGGAATGTAATTAGTGCTCAGGTCTTTGTGTCAGGTAAGAGGAGGTGCTGGGAAAAAAAAAAAGACTACACGAGTTCTGTCATTGCCGTTTCTATAGCAATAGAATATAAATCTAAAATTCACCTTATTGAGATTTCCCCTTAAAGTCATACTTACAAAGAGCCAGGAGGGGAAGGAGCCCACAAGATATGGGGTTGTTATTTTGACATTGTTATGTAATTGCTCTCTTGTTGTCTCCAGTAGGTAACAAAGGTAATCCTATTGGAACAGGATTAAGAAGGTATCTGATTTCAGGCGACTGAGTCAAAGTGATTGGATTTGTGGGCAAAACTTTTGAAGTGACATTCTTGGTGTGCATGTGGACTGGCATTGCCTGATGGAAGCGCTGTCCAGGGCTACTTCCTGGGCATGTCTCTTCTCATCACTTGGAAGTCTCTTCTGCTGTCCCCTCCTTCAGTCTCAATGGTCCCCCATCCCTGACCCTTCACACACACTCTGCCCTATGAAGTGCTGTTGTGAAAACCTCCTCAGCCTTCCCAAGTGATGAACTAAAGCCAGAGAGCAGGCTGTGAGCAGCTTGGAGACCACTTATCCTGACCAGCACTTTGTCTCCTCTTGTGCTCTTGTTGGATAGGGAGCTATGGGCTTCCAGGCTAATAGGAATTCCTTGGCTTCTCCAGCTTTTTCTCAGAATGGGTAAGTGGGACTTCTAACCTATGCACTTAGAAGGTAGGTCAACATTCAACTTGCCCCCTAGTGTCAGTGCTGACACTTCTGACCTCTAACATAGGACCCGTCATTAATACTCTTACCTCTGTCTGAGTGATCAGTCAAGCCCTCTGGTGCAGACAGAGGCCCACAGATCCATGTGCCCGCAGCAGGACTACCAGTGGCATCCCACCCTGGGCATGGTGGCCCCCAGACATGGAATCACACTCTGATGCATGTTGTGAACATTGCCCATATGCCCTCCATTTAAAATCTGTGCTGCTAGTGCAAAGGAAAAAATAGAAAAACATTTAATATGTAATTTTCTGACTCTTGGAGAACTTTTGACAATTGGTTAGGACTCAGGATGAGGCAGTGACTATCTTTGGTCCTCTGTGAACTGAGACTGGGTGACTGATGTGCCCCACTCACCCTTGCAGGCATCAAACAGCTCACTTGACCAGGAAGAGCAGGCTGTGGTTGGCGTGGCTGAGACCTGTGAGCCTCCGTTTGTGTGTGTGTGTCTGTCTGTCTGTCTGTCTGCCTGTCAGGTATTTTTACCTGCTCTCCCACCATGCGGTACTGTAAACCAGGTTTCAGAGTTTTATAGGCTCAATGTAAATGAAGGAAGCCCAGAATCATGAGTTTAAAAAAACCTGTCAACTTTCTTTTCCCACTCCTGGGCACAAGTAGGCCTTTCAGGCTAGTAGGAGGAAGATCCTTTCCTTTTTCAATCTCCTTTTGGCCTTCACTCATTACCAGGATCATTCTCGGAAAGGCCTTTGGGAAATAGCAGTTCTTCCGTGGCTGTTTTCATTTGGACCAAAGATAGTGTTCAGGAGGATGAAGGGGCATGTGCCTGGGTCACTGTCATCTTTGGGGGCATACAGAGAGGTAAGGGAGGGCAGGTAAAGAGGCTGGTCCTAGGATTGTCACATGTCATGAGGACACATTTTAAAATCTATTGCCCAATGAAGAACAGCAGAAGCAACATAAGACATTCATCAGAGAGGCATGGTCCTCTCCCAGGGCAGGGTACCTCCCAAGAAATGAGGCCATCTTAGTGTGGTCTTTCCATTGGCCACTGACTTACATGATGAGGGCCAAGTTATTTGATTTTCTCTGGCCCGAGATTTTCCTTGAGAGACAGTAGCTGGCATTAACTAAGCATTTGCTGTGTGCTGGTCCCTATTCTAAGTTTCCAATCTGGGCTATCTTTTCACATGCTCACTGTCACCATATGAGGAAGGCACCATTTTTGTTTCCATTTTAGAGATAAGGAGACTAAAATACGGGGAGATGAAGTTACTTGCCCAAAGTTATCCAGGTGATAGACAGCAGAGTTAAGGTTTCAACCCAGCCACCCAGCCCTGCACCATGAACCACTAACTACACTAAGCTGCCTTCATGAAATGTGTAGGAGTGGTTTTTCCAGATTAAAGGCAGAACTCTAGACTGAGGCTACCTCAGTAGGACATACTCATTACTAGCTTTCAGTTTGGTATCTTTGGCATCCCATAGAGCATCCTGTGAAAGCTCAAAGGACAATCCACCACCCAGCTTTGTGCTGTGGCTCAGACTGCAGTTCTGTGTAGTGGCTGCAGGGTTGGTTGCTGACTAACTTCCCTCCTCTCATTTTCCCACCCTATTGAAAAGAGAAATGAAAAGAACCTTAGGGTATACAAACGTGTCCTGGTTTGGTCCAAAAGATTCCATTTGTCATTTCAAACAATTTTTCTTCTTAATGATGAAGGGTGGTTCTGATTTTTGGATTAGTAGTTGACCTGAACTACATCTATATTCAAGGCAAAAATATCCATTGCTTGTTTTCACTCACTTTTGATCCTGGGCCACACCCAGCTACTTTGATATTGACAATCCCCTATTTCTTTGTGTTGTCACAAGTAGATGACCCAAGTGCTCTAGAGTGCCCAGAACTATTTGCCCCACTGCCAAGGTCAAGTGTAGATCTAAGAGGTCCTAAAACAGCTGCCTCTGCAGAGGGCCCAAAGGACAAGAGCTAGAGGGCCATCCACTTGGTGGAGGTTTCCAGCCCTGTGACCAGCAGGTGCCCCTCCTTCTCTTGCAGCCCCTTCAATGACCGGCCGATGTGCAGGATCTGCCATGAGGGCAGCAGCCAAGAGGACTTGCTCTCTCCATGTGAATGTACAGGGACCTTGGGGACAATTCATCGGAGCTGCCTGGAGCACTGGCTGTCATCCTCAAACACCAGCTACTGTGAACTCTGCCACTTCAGGTTTGCAGTCGAGCGCAAACCCAGGCCGTTAGTGGAGGTCAGTAAGTGGGGCACGTCCTGAAAACTTAGCTCTAATGAGCAAATGATGTCTGTTTTTATGCCTAGATCACAAGCCCTGTACAGCTTTACAGCTTTACTGAAGCACGGTAATAGCTATGTGAGTGTGTGTGCATGTGTGCGTGTGTGTGTGTGTGTGTGTGTGTCTGAGAAAGAGAGATGTAGACAGACACAGAGAAGGGAGAGCTTGCTAGCTCACTTGGGATCCATCAGTAGAAGGAAAGTAGAAGAAATCAGTATAAGGGGAAACAGCCAGTTTAGAGACTTGATCTCCGTTTTTCAATCCCTGTGAAATGGAACAAACAGATCAAACATCTTTCTCTTTGCACACCATCTGCCCAACTTGAAGCAGCAGATAAATGGGCACTTGGGTTGCATATCCTGAGAAGTCTTCATGAAAAAGTATAGCTCTATAGTTTAATGGATATAGATATAGATATAGATGGTTCTGTGATCTCGGGTTTGTTACTTTACCTCTTGGAATTACTATAAGGATTAAAGGAATTAATATTATAAAACACTTAAAAGAATACAGGGCACATATGCCAGTGTTTGAATAAAAATATCTCACTTGGGAAATTATACACAAACTTTCTTCAGCCAATAACCTAATATTATTGAACTCTTGGCCAGGTGCGGTGGCTCACGCCTGTAATCCCACCACTTTGGGAGGCTGAGGCAGGCGGATCATGAGGTCAGGAGATCAAGACCATCCTGGCTAACATGGTGAAACTCTGTGTCTACTAAAAATACAAAAAACTTAGCCGGGCGTGGTGGTGGGTGCCTGTAGTCCCAGCTACTCAGGAGGCTGAGGCAGGAGAATGACATGAACCTGAGTGGTGGGGCTTGCAGTGAGCCCAGATCAAGCCACTGCACTCCAGCTTGGGCAACAGAGCAATACTCCACCTCAAAAAAAAAAAAAAAAAAGGTTGGATATTGGCAACAGTAAATGTTTTAATATATTATGAGCCAGAGATAGCTAAAGGGAGCCAAGACATTGTGTCTGTGATTCAGACCTGCTCCTAACCTCCTTATTTCAACAGCTAACTCAGTGAAGCCCTGGAATGAAAACTAGTGCTGGAAATCAAGAAGCGCTTCTTGTGGACTATTTAGTAAGTGTGTTAGTGCCCAGGCTTAAGATGCTAGAGAGCTCTGGAGCTCTGTATATACATGCTCTTGGGTTTGACCTTGAAAATTAAATCAAGACCTATAACCGGGGCCTGTTTTAGCCATTATGACTTACTTGGCAAATGGCACAAAACTTATTTGACTTTCCCCAGTACACTCCATGCTTTGCTTAAGAGTCGGGATCTAGTGACCTCTTAATTTAGCCATCTTGCCACTTGACATCCACTTTCAGAAATTCATATTCAGAAAGGGCCTGTGGGGAATTTGGTCTTGTGCCAGATTCATTGAGATTTAACATTTTAGAACTTATCTGCAGAGGGGAAAATATAATTAAATAATAAAGGAGTTGAAGATTTCTCAAGCCTAATGGCAAAAGTAAAAAGAAGCTTATTTCTCCTTTTCAGAAACTTTGTGGAACCTCCCCAGTCTGATATTGCAGGGAAGCAGGTTTCCCAGAGTGAGGAAGCCCTGCTTTGAAATAGACTTCATCCAGCAATCTTTTTAACTAGTGCTTCCCCGGTAAAAATCCCAGTGTATATGCACGTAATGTATAACAAAGTAGGGTGTGTGTGTATCTGTGTGTGCACACATGCATGTACATACCCTAATTTTTCTCAGATGAAATCCGTGTGGCAAATCACCCAGTGATCTCTCTCAGTCGCAGAGAGGGTAACATGTACCCACACACAGGGGTCTTCAGAGTTGCTGATGTCAGGTCACAGACTCATTCCTGGATCTTAGGCAACTGTCATTAAACAAGGAAACAAGGCAAATGACCTTGAGAATGTGTGAGGTGCTCTACAAGATTTAGGGCCTTGCCTACAAAAACTTCACCCAAACGGTCACCAGTGATGAAATTTTCATTGCACAAATGGAATGTGACAATTTTCAGAGTTAATGATGATTGAACAAGTTGAAAGTGAAAGGCAAACCTTCCCAAGCTGGAGGAGGCTGGCCGTTTGATCATCCCATGGCAAAATGAACTTGCTGTTTGACCACAAGCAATAAAAAGAAGTTGTCTTTGGTTTCTCAGCTGGAGAACAAATGAGAACCAGGTGCAGGCAGAGTTTTAAACAAATGACATTACTAATTGACTTTTCCCCTCTTATCAGAGGACAGTTTATTCCTAGTGAGCATCTCTTCTCAGTATTTTCACCTCAAGATAAACATGCATCTTTTTTTTAAGCACATCAGCAAAACCTGCCTATTTGGGTTAAGAATTAGGAGTAGTGTTACTTTATTTCTCAGTTTTATTGTTTTAATTGCTTAATCATTACTTTGTTTACCAGTTGGATCTGCCTTCTCATTAAAGCAAGGAAATTCTGTAACATTTAATGTCAAAATCGATGTGACAATAACTGCTCTTGTTGCTTGAGGAGGCAGTTTAAAAAGTCATTTATAAATTTTATTTGTCAGCATCTAAACGCTAACATTGGTTGGAATTACTTTTAACACCGCAGACTTCCAGTTGTCAGTAAACCCTCTCAGTCCTTCGTTCTGCATAACTGTTCATCCCCCTTCATGCCACCACTCCTAAGACATTTCTTCACTTCCTTTTCTTATCTCTGCAGCCCACGGTTGGATGTTCATTTTTAACTGGGCAGGAACCCAGGGCTGTTGTATATACACTGGCTGCTATGTGAAGTCTTTTTTTCTGCCCGTAAGGGTGAGTTTCTACTCATGATGGCAATCAATGGGCTGATTTTCATTGGAACCTCCAAACTGGGCATGCCCTCCTCACTTAGCCACTGGCCATCTGTGTGGGTTGGTTCAACTTCTCTGAGCTTCCCTGTGAAAGAGGGTGAGCAAAGAGCTCTCCATGACATCTTTTGGTCTCTATTTAAGACTAAAAGTTATTGTTCAAAAAATGTGTATTCTACACTTGAACTGGATATATTGTATGACGTATAATTAGACCTCAGTGAGTTGACTGTGTGTGTCTACTTACCTCTCTACCTACTTTACCTACCTTACCTACCTACCTACATGGCCAGTCTAAATCTTTTAGTCTCTTTTACCCTAAATATTGGTGAATCCTTTTATGGTTAGTAGATATCTATTTACTACATTCTACTGGATCATTATTCATATTTTCTTGGTGCAAGGTAAGCCAGTATAACAAGACCTAGTTTCAACCCAAGAGCACTACATTGCAATCATCTATATTAGTCAGATGTGGATGAATTTCTGATAAAGTCCAACTAATGCAAATCTCATAAGGTCTGAGTCCAATCACACAAAGCTTGAAAGAAAAGCATTCAAAATGTAGATAGCAAAAAGATAGCAAAAAGGAAGAGCAAATGTAACACACATAAAAATACCATGACTTGTTCCCTGAAATACGTGCTTTGACTACAGCCTTTTGCCATTAATGCATTTCTGATTGACCAGTTTGCCAAGGAAGCCCATCTTAGGACGAGCGAATGGCATGCTTCTAACGTCAGTTTCTAGTGATGGAATATTTGCCACTAGGCTTTCCTAAGACATGTATTCATAACATCCACCCTTGCCCGGAAAACTCATGAAGTTATAGATCAGCTCAACAATGTTGTGATTTAAATGAAACAGCCAGGAAATAGTGGGAATCTGGAGGAAAGGCCTTCTAGGATCTGATTTTCCTCTGATCAGGGAGACACAGTGATTTTTCACAGTGGAAGTGATTAAGTTTCCGTATTCCTATTTCCTTTACACACAACCAGTTGATTGTTAAGAATTGTATGAACAATTTAAAAGCTGTTCCCTGTGAGTCAGAGGTTTAGCTAAATTGAAACTGAGCATGTTTTCACACATAGCAGTTACCCAGAATAATGGGATATAAAGCTAGGGAGACGAGGATTAAGGATTTTTTTTTCAAACTTGTTTATTTATTAATCTTTTTTATGAAGTCACTGGAGGACAATGGTTTTAAAGTGTGCATAATCTCAGCGTAATCTCCAGGTATACCATGGGGAGCAGAGTTGAACAGATACGAAGAAACTACTTTGTACCTTGGCACTTGCTATTTAATAGATTCAAGAATTCACTTAGCTCCTAATATATACAGATAGATTATGTAGAGATTATATATATATACACATGCACATATATGTACACACATGAGACTTAGTGGGGACATTGCTGGACTCTTATTATAGTTGGTTTGTTTTGGTTTTGATTTTTAATATTCATTGAAGTAAAAATACGAGTTTTGGTTTCAGAGTATTCACTTTCATCAGCAAACACTTGTGGCACTGGGGTAATTAGGCAATTATGTCATAAGGGATATAAAGTGCTTCAAGAAGATTTATAGGCATGAGGACCCCACTCCATTCTTTATATGAAGGCAGACAAGCCCCTTTGTTCATTCTAACCCATTAACGCAGCCTCGTGAGTAAGTTAGTTGGACCAGTATCATAGCATGTCATAAGTGCGTTGTATTGGATCAGTACTTCTACTGAGGAATTTGAACGCCTTTGGGTGGGACATGCTCTCTTCTGTTCCCCAGGCCTTGCCTTTTGCTTGCACATACCCAGCCCTCCACCATCTTGCATTCCTTCCTGCATTTACAGTTGAGGTTCCAGGACTGGGTGACTTCTCTCACCTTTAAAAGAGTTCTCTAATACCCTGTGCACTTCTTTCTACCAACACCTCATCTTCCTTTCAGGATATTATAGACCGAACCTAATGATCTCTTTCCCATTGTGCCCACATTATAAGTGAGCTGAAATGATTGATTCAAAATCACAAGGGAAATGAACCTCTAAGAGACAGTGTACCCGCATGTACGGTGGTGAGAGTACAGTTATAACATCTTGCACCTGAGTATGCTTTAGTGTCAGCTGAGCACTTTCTTGACCTCTGACAAGGTCGCTGAGCAGGCTATCCCTCGGGCCACCTGCCTCCACATGTACTTGTGGAACCATACGTTGTGCCAGCAGTGGAGATGACATGTCTGATGACCACACCCCAGCAGTCCTTGATCCTGCAGTCGTCCAGTCTTGAATTTGTTTCTTGTTTTGGTGGCTAATTTGGCAGTTGCTTTGTTACTTAAAGCTTAGATACAAAGAAGCTGTTTGAAGGTATCCATTAAATTCACAGCTTGCTTCATTAAAAATCACTTCATTAAAAAAACAAGCCAACCAAAGTGTTCACATGGCCATGCCAGATGGAAGTGAGCTAAGTGTTCAGTGTCTGTGTTTTCAGCCCATCCACTGCTGGTAAAGGATTAATGTGGAGGGAAAATCCAGTTCTGTGTGTAAAAAGAATTACATGACCAGATTCTATTATTTTCAATGATTCTGATCCTTGCCATGAACTTGGGTTGGATACAAATGAGAACCCACATTCTCAAGAGGACCTCTGTCCACCTTGATAGCAGCCCTCTTCGTCTTTGTGAGGACTTCTACGAGCAGAGACACAAAGATGCAAAACACCAAGAATTGCTTCATATAACATGTTCATTTTAATCTATGTTTTAAAAAATACAGAAGAGGACAAAGAATAATATAACAAACAGGTGTGTATTCACTACGCAGAATTAACAAACATTAGCATTTTGTGAATGACATACCCTTCAAAGGAATAGCCTGTTGGGGCCAGGGAGAAAACTGTGGTCTTCACTGATTCATCCCTAGGTGTTCTCAAATAGGAGAGGAAATTCAGCCAGGTTTTCCTTAAGCACATCTGGGCCAAGAATAAGAGGAAGTGAACAAAAGAGACAGATCATCTTGAAAGATTCCGGACCCTTTCAGCTAACTCCAAATGTACAAACAATTAGTACAGCAAACATTGACAGCTATGGAGTTCACTTCTTTGAAAGGCAGACAATTAGAAGTTATTCCACGGGTGTTGGGGTGGTGGAGGTGAAGGTGTCATGGGCTGCTGGCAGAAAGCTTTGTAAAGGAGAGTCTGAGAGAGGAGAAGTGAAATGTCACAATAACTACAGCTGGTAATCACCTTTATCCTAAGTCCTGCTGAAATAACAAGGCACAATTAACTCTCAGGAATTGCCCTTTGTTGGGTACAAGGCACCTGGTTGAGCTGAAGGGAAACATAAATTGCAGAAGCCCTGGTGCAGATTTCAGAAGCAGAGTTATAGAATATGCATAATGCTCCCTGCTGGGGACTCCTGCCAGCCCTCCACAAGTATCTTCAGTTTTAAGTGTCGACAACTGACTTTTAACTCCAAAGAAAGAATACATAGTTTTAAATGAATAATGTGTGAAATATTGTGAACAATACATGATTATAGCTAATCCCTCACACCGCCTAATAATCAGTTGTAAACGAGTGAGCAAGAGAAGTACATTCAGTTAGGCACAGGGAGATCAGTGGCTGTTTATTCACTGAATGAGACCTGCTATGCCTGTTTGTGCAAATAATTTTACTTTCCAGAATAGGTACAGATTTTGATTCCAGTCCAGTGGCATTAATTAATGTGAGTCCATCTATGTTTATCAAGATGTTCACACCCTGGAGTTTTCTTCTTCTTAAATTTTGTTTACCCATTTCTGAGGCAAAGGAAAAATATTACATGCAATATTCTTTGCAATCTAGTTTTATAGAGTTAGGGGGATAGATTTACACTGTGATGGATATGTGAGAAGGAAGTTATGTTGTGCTTGTATACACTTTATATAATCATCTTATTTCAATGTCTCAGGTATCCTTCTCATAGCAGATATTATCCTATTCTATAGATAAGGAAGCTGCAACTCAGACCTAAGTCACTCTTCATTGATCTTAAATACTTTCAGCCTCAGGGCTAGTAAGCAGAGAAGGCAAAAGAATAATCCAGGTGGTCCAGGCACGGTGGCTCACCCTTGTTATCCCAGCACTTTGGAAGTCTGAGGCGGGTGGATCACCTGAGGTCAGAAGTTTGAGACCAGTCTGACCAACATGGTGAAACCCCGTCTCTAATGAAAACACAAAAGTTAGCTGGACGTGATGGTGCGTGCCTGTTATCCCAGCTATTTGAGACGCTAAGGCAGAAGAATCACTTGAAAACAGAAGGCTGAGGTTGCAGTGAGCCAAGATCATGCCATTGCACTCCAGCCTGGGCAACAGAGTGAGACTCCATCTCAAAAAAAAAAAAAAAAATTAAAGAAGAATCCAGGTCTGTCTCCAAAGCCCACATTCTTTCCACCACACCTGGTGTCCTAGTCCATTCTGGCTACTATAACGAAATACCATAAACTGAGTGGCATAGAAACAACAGAAATGTATTTCTCACAGTCCTGGAGGCTGGAAGTCCGAGGTCAGGGTGCCGACATAGTTGGGTTCTAGTGAGGGTCCTCTTCCTTGGTTGCAGACTGCCAACTTCTGACTATGTCCTCATGTGGTAGACGGGAAGAGCTAGTTCTCTGGAGTCTCTTTTGTAAGGGCACAACTGTCAGTCATGGGTGCTCCATCCTCCTGACCTGATCACCTCCCAAAGGCCCCACTTCCTAATACCATCACCTTGAGGGTTAGGATTTCAATGTATGAATTTTGGGAGACACAAACATTCAGACCATTGCATCTGGCTTCCTTCCTGGCTCTAAAGTACTTTCTTTCATTTGCTCATTGGTATGAACCTGTGCACACACAGAGCTGAGGGCTTCTTTGCCAATACCCAGCCTTTCCAAGAAACTAGATGTGCTTCAGAAGGGGGAAGATGGAGAAAAAATTATGAGTAAAGCCCTTGTTTCCTCTTGACACCAGATTTGTCTATTAAGTCAGAGAGTTAGCAGGGAGGGAAGGATGGAAAGGTGGAGCACAGAGGATTTTTAGGGCAGTGAAACCAGTCTGCACTATAATGCTGGACTCATGTCATTATACGTTTATCAAAACCCATAGAATGTTCAACACAAGAGTTAGCTCTAATGTAAGCTATGAACTTTGGTGACGATGTGTCAAGGTAGATTCATCACTAGTGACACATGTACCACTCTGGTGTGGGCTGCTGACAGTAGAGGGGACTGTAGGGGGCAGGGGGAGACAGGGATGTATGAAAACCCTCTGTACTTTCCATTCAATTTTTCTGTGAACCAAAAACTGCTCTGAAAAATAAAGTCTGTTTTAAAAAACACCCTGAGCTGTGCCAGATCAAGTGCTGGAAGAGTAGAGTGGCAATTCTTTCCTGTGCTTCTTTGTACTCTAGTTGGAAAGCAAAGCTTTTGGCTACAGCACCCTATCAGAAGCCAGAAAAATCATTCCTCATTTCCAAGTGACTTTACATAGCCTTTCTTTTTTTCTTCTCATTTAGTTACTCTTCCTCTGCATTTGAGTCTTCATTTTACTGAGTCATTATGTCACCAATTCCTTAGGAGGAATCTTTTAACCCAAAATTGTCAGAAACCTTTCCCTCTTTTCACGAATGGTTGTGAAGGTTAATCAGTCCTCATGTGGCTGTACACACCTGTGAGACAAATTTCTTTAAAAACTACCATCAAGATAATTCAGATTGGTAAACCTTATTTTGCAACCCATAAAGGAAAACACTGATTTTTCTCTTCAATTATTTGTGGCTTTCCCTCAATTCTTTGCTTCATTTTTTTTGACAGGTGCAGCAGATTTGGGGGAAGATAAGAAAAGACCCCTGTCAGGTCTTCAGGCTTTGCCTTCCTCCTCATTCTTCATGGAATGTATGTTTCTGTGGCGTGCCCCATCACTGCCCGCCTCCTTTCTTGAAGAGATAGGAACCCTGTGAGATTGTTTGGGATAAAACGGTTTCTTTGCAACCCATTATTACAGTTAGAGGGATAGATTTACACTGTGATGGATATGTGAGAAGAAAGTTATGTTGAGATTGTATAACACGAAAGAGAAAAAATATGCTTTTGAAGCTTTTAGTTTGGAATACTAAAAAAAAAAAAAAAAAAAAAAAGTTTAATTCTTAGATGTGCCACTTATGAAAATGTATAAAGATCTGTTTGTGAAGATTGAGGTCAGATTACAAGAAAAAAATGAAATGTTTTCTACTCATTATTTCATCATTGCTTCACTTCTAGTGATGCTATTATAAATAGAAAGTTGGAATAAGTAGTGAGGTTCTTTCAGGGCTCTGAGGGAAAATGGCTAATATAGCTTATATGAAATGCTGGCACGTAGGAGCAGCAGGAAAGTTGTAAAATAGAATTTATAGGCATTTAAGGACTTATATCTGGGAAGAGTCAGTAAAGCAGAAATTGGGAGATGAAGGGAAAATATGCACCATCCTAGAAAATAAGGTGGCCCTTCCTCACAATTCACCACTTCCAAAGGCGTGCTCTTTGCATTATGTAGCTGGTAGGTGATGGGAGAATAGGCATGAGAGATGGAGGTAATAAATGGCTCCAATATTTTTCTAAACACTGATTTATCTGCTAAAAATCTATGACTTTAATGTTGAATTCATTTATCAAAATATACTACTTCAGCTGTTTCTAAGATATACCTTATATGTATCTGAAAAATCACTCTATTAGATGAAGATGTGGCAAGATAAAGGAAATACCTACATAAGGGAATGTATGCAAGATGGAGGGTTTCTTTAGAGAAATCTATAGGATACTTCAGATTTTCCTTAACTAAAGGGTCTTCCAGTCTCAGATTTTCTGAACAGCTTTATCGAGGTATAAAAATTCACATACCATACAATTCACCATTTAAAGTGTACAATTTCATGGTATTTTGTATTTTCACAGTTGTATAGTCATCACCACAGTTGATTTCAGAACATTTTCATCACCCAAAAAGAAACCTCATACACTGCAGCCTTCACTCTCCAGCCGTCCCTTCTATGTCCCCCACCCGCAGCCTAGGCAGCCACTAATCTGTCTTCAGTCTCTATGGATTTGCCTGTTCTGGACATTTCCTATGAATGGAATCCTACAGTATGTGGACCTTTGTGATTGACTTCCTTCACTTAGCATAATGTTTACAAGGTCCAGTCACAGATTTTGTAGAAAATGTATACTTTCCTTGCTATATTTTTTATTTCTGATTTTATTTTCCTCAACATCCTGGTTACCTTAATATACTCCTCCTACTACTATTACTAGTAATTATTTCCTGAGGCCTTACCCTGTGCACTGTTCTGGGTGCTCTAATGGTCTCCTATTTGTGAATATAAATGAGGAAGCTCGCCCAGAGGTGTCAATGGTTCCTTCCCCTCTTAAACTTTGGCTTTCTCCCTATCACTGTTCATCTTTTACTTTCTTCTTTTATGGACATCATTTGCACATTGAACTTTTTATATTATCTGAATTTTTGCCATTCTTGCTCAGTAAGAGCCCTCTCCTTCCTTTAAGCCCATTAATTTAATTTGGATGCTTTCTTGATTCTGCTGTCCTGTGTTATCTAAAACTATACAGTTAATTTTTTAATCTCACATTTTGCACCCAAGGTTGATTTTTTTATTTTTATTTGAGGAATAAGGAGAAGGTGAGGGTCTAAGGATAAATGATGATTCTCAGAAGGCAACCATATCTGCATTCTTAAATTTCTTGGCCAGGTGCAGTGGCTCACGCCTGTAGTCCCAGCACTTTGGGAGGCTGAGGCGGGCGGATCACCTGAGGTTGGGAGTTCGAGACCAATCTGACCGACCTGGAGAAACCCTGTCTTTACTAAAAATACAAAATTAGCCGGGCATGGTGGTACATTCCTGTAATCCCAGCTACTCGGGAGGCTGAGGCAGGAAAATCGCTTGAACCCGGGAGGCAGAGGTTGCGTTGAGCCGAGATTGCACCATTGCACTGCAGTCCAGGCAACAAAAGCGAAACTCAAAAAAAAAAAAATTCTCAAACTTCAGAAATTCAATTGAACCAAGGATTGTCTCAAGGCAGTTTAGGGAAATGCTCCAGAACAGTGCCTCTTACCCTTTCCTGTATCTCTGATATGTGTGAGAATCTGATAAAAGCTTGAACCATCTCTCCCAAAATATACACACATCCATTGTCCAAATACGGGTTCAAAGGGATTTTGATTCACAGATTTTCTGAAGGCCTATACCCTAAGTCGAGTACCCCTAACCTAGAAAGGTAATTATGTAAACTATAAAACAGATTTTTCTAAAAGTGTCTCTTGCACTCTTAAAATGCCTTAAGTATGAAAAGTGAGAGAAGGTCTCAACACTTCATTGCATTTTCCCTCTTCCATGAGAAGGCCATAGTGTACTTCTGTGGGTACCATGACAGTGGATATGATTTGTTAGTCTGAAAGGGAGAGCTGGTGATTCAGTTATACACATATACAGAGACTGGGCTAGTTATTAACTTGGGTTCCTTAATGGTTGGCTTGGTACTGCCATAGGGACACCTAGGGGTTGCGTGTCTCAGGATCACTCAAGCTAAAAATGTATATGTGTTTCCCAGTTGGAGTAGAGCTTTCCCGCAGACCGCAACTCTATTCATCCAGCTGGTTTCCTGCCTGCCCTTCTATAAATGCCAGTCCCTGATGTCATGAATCATGTCATTTGAGCTGTTGCCCCTTACCTCTTAAGAATGTCTTTTCTGAAGACAAGTCTGTTTGATAGCAAAGTGATCTACAAACATTAAACATAATCAAAGGAAGTAAGGCCAGCAAAATAGAGAACATTGCCCTCTGCTCAGATAACACAGCGAGGTGTCTTCATCTGGTAATCTGATATTCTGGGCCCCATACCCAATGAAAGATATCCAAAATGTCCAGGGGAGTGGTAAACACAGATGACTGGACAGAAAGTGAGAGATATGAGGATGCTACTAATCTAGATGTGAGGATGCTACTGAGGGGCATGTCTGAAATCCTGAAAATCATGAACAACTTAGACAATGTGAACAGGGAGTGCCTCACACATTCCAAATTACTTAAATGGTGGTGGGCTCCCTTTGAAATTCAAAGAGTTTAGAACAAAAATGAGGAGATTTTTCTTCTAATCTCCTCCATCGTGGTGCATGAACTTAAGCCACTGCCTCAAGTGGAGCCTTGAGAAATTCCTATTCCATTAGTTGCTAGGATGTTTCTAATGTCAGCCAAGTCAGCCAGGCCCTCCTAAATATGTGGGGCCCTTTTAGGCAGCAAGACATTGGACTATAGGGACTGCAAATCCAAGAGTTCCTCTGTTTTCATGGTCCTTCTATTTAGAAGAAATTTCCCCTTTTTCAAAGTGTTCCCATTCTTGCTTACTTTGGGAGCATGTGGTGACATTGTCTGCTCTGTCGTCTGTTTTACATGTGCATTGTATTTCCTTGAAATCCCTCCACCATACTCTGCTTGGATAGTTTTCTTACTCACGTCCTCACTACACCTGAGGGACACAGATATGTAAGTGTAATACCATTTTGAAAACCTGGTTTTGAATGTTATTTCTTCCTCTCTATTCCTTCAAACATCCATATTATCAAAATAGAAATTTATTGTTCATATTCCTGTTATTTATCATATTCTCATCTTTTGTCTAGTGCTGCAGCGGGGTCTCTTATTTGGTACACTGTCCTGGTACAGTGTATCCCATGATCATGTACTTCTGCTGGAAGTAATTATTCAAATGTTCAGAAACCCAGACTCCAGCAGCAGTCTGACAGAGTGGTCGTTAGACAACAGTAACCTTCCAGTCTGGAGGCCGGTGAGAATTAAAATGAAGCAAGATCAGGGGAATGAGAGCTGCTATTTGTGTTTATAAAAGACCATACAGGGCCAGCCACAGTGGCTGACACCTGTAATCCCAGCACTTTAGGAGGCCAAGGCGGGTGGATCACTTGAAGTCAGGAATTCAAGAACAGCCTGGCCAACATGGCAAAACCCCATCTCTACTAAAAGTACAAAAATTACTTGGGCGTGGTGGTGCATGTGTGTAATCTCAGATACTCAGGAGGCTGAGGCACGAGAATAGCTTGAACCTGGGAGGTGGAGGTTGCAGTGAGCCAAGGTTGTGCCACTGCACTCCAGCCTGGGTGACAGAGTGAGACTCCATCTCAAAAAAAGAAAAACCACACAGTATGAATTTATTGTTCCCAAAATAAATAATATCTACTTTTGGTACTATGCATTTTATCAATTTCTTCTCAAAACTTCTGTTTCCTTACTCTCCATTCTATCTTGGTTGTCTCATGTTTCTTGCTTTACATTGATCAGATATGCCACATAATTCTGAAGTATCTTCTCATATTTCAGATAAGCAATCTCCATTTGGCTGTTGATCACTCCTATGCTGTAATGATCTAAAACAATTAGAGAGAGATTATTTTTATTTTGTGTATGTCTGAAGTTACAAATGAATATATAAAATTATTTGCCATCTAATCCTGTTGTGCCACTGATTTCATCTTTGGAAAAATAAACCATTGGTGTGAGTGTGTGTAGCATTGTTTAAATAATGTCAGAGCCAAATTATAATGTCCCAGGCATAAGCATAGTATTTATGGAGCATTATAGCCCATTAATTGGCTTATTGGCCTAAGTCCTCCAGGGAGCATCACAAATCTCTAAGGTGTCCTTGAATATGACTTTATGCTTCAGCCAGATCACAGCTGTGAGTGCCAAAGTAACTGCTATGCACATGTGTGTGGCAAAAATTACTGTATTTAATGGGAAGAGTCCAAGCAAATGGTCTTATATATGCATTTCAGTTATATTCATTTGATGTCTACCCAAAGTGATCCTCTGGCTTAGAAGGATTTGTTTATTTCTTCAGCTAATATTTATCAAGCACAAATTAGATACTTAAGAAATAGAAATGTAGCTGTGGACAGGCCAGAAGAATCTCATGTACTAACAGAACTTCCCTGCTGGGGAGGAAGGAACAGAATTAACAAGTAAATAAATAAACAAGATTGTCTCTGGTAATGGTGGTAAAATTTATAAAGGAGTAATCGAGGCTTTGTGGCAAAGAAGAACTGGGGTGAGAGTTTGTGTGTGCTGGTTTGTGAAGGCCCATCTGAAGAGGTGTCATTCAAGCAAAGGTACAGCTGTTAAGAAGGAACCTGCCGTGGGTAAAGGAGTTCCAGGCAGAGGAATGGCCCCTGTAAAGGCTCTGAGGTAGGAGCTAGTCTGGTGTTTCTGAGGCAGAAAGAAACACTGCAGGAGAGCATTGCATGAGAGCACAGAGGAGCTGGACACCAGGTGCTTAAACTTTTCTGGACCCTTTGGCAATGTGTTGAAGCACATGGATCCCTTCTCAGAATCATGTTCTTAATTGCATAAGATAAAATACACAGGAATGCAAAGGAAGCCATTTACACTAAAATACAGGTATCAAAATATATAAAAGACACAGTTGTAATATAAATTGTAAATGATGCTTTAGCATGTTTTGTAGCAGATCTAATAACTAACATTAAAATAATGATATTTCAAGATATCTGCAACAATTGTAATGTGATACAAAATATCCATATTTCTATTTCTACTGGTGACAAAGTCGCAGGTACTGCTGATGCCACCTAGATTTTCTGCATTGCTCAGTGGAATCTTCTATTTCAATTAGAGTTTGTGAAAATAAAGATGTGATTCTTATTTCCCATTCAAAATCATAGATCCTGTGAATCCTATCTGTGGATAGGACTCCAGGGTACAAACACCTGGGCTAAACTACGCAGGGCTCTGTAGGCCATGGTAAGGTGTTAGGTAAGGGTGATGGGGAACCATTGGGAAATTTTAAACTAGACAAGTGTCATGATTTGCTGCTTTATAGAAACTGGATTCTAGGATAACAGGAGTGGAAGGGTGAGAAAGTAAGGAGACTATTACATGGTACCATCTTTTAGGTAAAAAATGAAGAAGGTTTGGAAGGGAATAGTGGTGACCAGGGAGAGCAATGCAAACATACTCAAGATGTATTCTGGAAGAATTGACAGCATTTGCTGATAGACTGGATATAGGGGGAAGGGGAATGAAGAAAGGGAGAAATAAGGATGGGACTGAGGTTGTTTATGAGAGCCACCAGGTGTTGGTGTTCCCACATGCTGGTATGGGCCACCCTGAGAGAGGAATCTGTTTGTGGGGGAGTTGGAATGGTGGATGGTGAATCTCATGTTCTGCGGTGGATCTTGTAAAGCTTGTCATGTTTGCTGCACAAATGGAGACATATCAAGTAAGCAGCTGGGCACACAAACTTGAAGCCTAGAAAAGGATTGGCCTGAAATCCTTTAGTTAAGCCTGATGTTTTGAACTAAAATGAGAACTTAAGAGTTCTATAGCATTGCTCTGACAAGAGAGCCTGCTTCACCACTCCATCAAAGCCACTGCATCCTTACTCTGTTGAGGTAGACTCCCATTTTTGACTCCACAACAGAGCTAAAGAACTTCATAAAGCCACACAGCATTTGGGGGAACCAGAATGTGGGGCAACTGGAAGTGGTGTCCTATCCCCTGCCTCTGAGCCCATATCTTATCCCCAGCAAGGTGCTGCTTCTTGAACTTTATCCGTTGCAGGAGGAAATAAAAATTGGGATCAAGATTTTATGTAGTGTGAAAGTAAGTGAAAAGAAAGAATTGAAAGAGCATTAGGCTAGAGGTTTCAAATACTGGCTCCTCACCATGTAACCTTGAACAAGGAACTTAACCTCACTGAGCCTTCATATCCTAATTCAAAATGGGAACAATAACACCTGGTGTTACCAAATTCAGTACAAATATCTGGTACATCATAGGCACTCAGTACATATTTTTGGTTGAATTGGAATTGTATAACTTTTAAGAAGACATGTGGTGTATACACTTCTCAATTATTTCAAGGTTTTCTTCTAGAAAAAAAAAATATATATATAGTAATTGTGACTAAAACAGCACAAGGGATCTTGAATAATTTACTGGGTTTCTCATACGACTTCATGACCTATGGAAAAATAGATGTTCCATGGTTACTTACATCTTAGGAAAAAAAGCTTGAATTGAAACTACAGGTTTTTCATCTTGTAGCAACAAAACAGTGTGTAGATATTTCTCTTGGAAACCTAAGAAGAGCAATATGTAAGAAATGCTATCTCTGGTCTGGAAGGCTAAAAGCAATTAACTTGACAATTTGATGTTTATATGCCAACAAAGTTTCTCCTTTCCAATCAGTTTAACTAGTCTAACTAATACTGTAAGATCATTTCTGGTCAGGCCTAGTAGCATCTCAGATGTTTGTTCACTCATTTTTCTTTTTTTAATCAAGACTTATTTTTTAAATCAAGATTTTTTTTTAAATCAATACTCTTGTTGCCCAGGCTGGAGTGCAGTGGAGCAATCAGCTCACTGCAACCTCCGCCTCCTAGGTTCAAGCAATTCTCCTGCTTCAACCTCCCAAGTAGCTGGGATTACAGGCATGCACCACCACATCTGGCTCATTTTGTATTTTTGGTAGAAATGGGGTTTTACCATGTTGGTTAGACTGGTCTCAAACTCCTGACCTCAGGCAATCCACCTGCCTCAGCCTCCCAAAATGCTGGGATTACAGGCATAAACCACCACACCCAGCCTATTCATTCATTTTTGTTAAACATCTCTTATGTTCCAGTGCTGTTCTTAGATCAAGGCATATTAAAATAAACAAAATTGAAGTGGGTAGCAATACATGGGCAACTAAACAGACAACTAAAGAAACAGCATCGTTTCGGAGAGCGTTCTGTGCTCTTGAAAATATAGCTGAGTAATATTCACAGGTACTGGGAGTGTTTTCCATGAGAAGGTGCCGTTTCAGCTGAGACCTAAATAACAAGAAGCTGAAAAAGAATATGCGCAAAGGCTGAAAATGAAGGGAGAGATAGCAGGAGACATGGGAACTGGTAGGAACGGATGAAGTCAGGGCTTATAGCACCAGGTAGACAGTTTGGATTTTATTATGACCATGGGAGAGTTTTGAGCAAGGAAGCAACCTAATTTGATTTATATTTCTAGAAGCTCACCCTGACTGTTGTTTTGGGACTGGACAGTAGGGTGGCCAGAGTGGAAGCAGGGAGGCTATTGCCTCCCAAGTAGGAGATGATGGTGACCCAGCCTGGGATGTCAGTAGTGGGGCAGAGAGAAGCAGCCAGATTCCAGGTATATGTTGTAGGCAGTAGCAATAGGACTTACCATGTCCTGGGCAAGTCCCTTAGCCCAGGAGGAAAGACACAGAATGGAACAGGATGACTAAGCGACAGGGGTGGATGGTCATTTACTGATATGGAGGAGACTTAGGGGAAAGGAGTTATGAGGTACGTGCTAATCAGGAGTTCTGTTTTGGACAGATTAAGTTTGAGTTGTCTATTAGTCATCTAAGCAGAGATGTTGACTGGGTCATTGAATGTGCATGTCTAGAGGTTTGGAGAGAGGCCAAGGCATGAGCAAATACTCTGTAAAGTTCTCCTTTGAGATGCATTGTTACAAGCCTGGTTTGATGGATATCTGAAGCATGCATCTCCTAAGGTCCCCTGGAGTCAGAATTTCCTTCTGTGCATCTTCAGCTATCCTGGAAACTCATTGACAGACTGTCGAGTTCAGGGATTTCAAACACTAGTAGGAGTTTGTTTTTATTCTCTGCTTTGTTTCAAGTTAACTGTAAAGCATGATTTTCAACTTTCATCTTGAATTTTAAATCATGCAAGAAACCTATCACTTACCTTCTGATCATTACACTGCCACCCTCACATTCCAGCTCCCCAGATAAGCGAGAATTTAGTGTAGAATGTGTTGGGCTTGCAGAATAAGACCCATCTCAAGAAAGGCAAGGTTAATAACTCTGCCAAGTGTCAGCTTAACAGGAGACTCGGGCAGATAAACCCAAGTGAGTAAACATTGTGAGACCATGCCTTTTTTTTCTTCCAGCTCCATAAATTTATTATGGTTTCCTTTCTATCAGTTTCTTTCATTCTTGTGGTGGTTTCTCATTAAGGAGATTCATGGGGAAGGTTGTAATCGATCAGAGCTATTAGCCACCAGAGTGTAATCTGGTTCTAGTACAAACTGACCTGCACAGTGTCCTGTCTACCTTTGGGATTTAAGCTGATTAACTCAGAGCCTGGGAGGCAGAGTCTAAAGTTCTATAACACAGCACCTCCAGCACCTCCTCTTCCCCACCAACCAGTAGGGGATTTAACATATTGACACTGTAATTAAATCCAAATCCACACTTAACCCAACTTGAAAGTAGCCACTGGTACCTGGCTTACCTTAGATGTACATTCACAGCCAGTGAATGATGCTGTGGCAAGGTAGTAGAGTGCTGCTTTAATCCCCTCTTCTGTCTCAGGCCCTTCAGTGTTGATTATGATGGGGCTTTCTGGTTTATTTGTTGTACTTATTTCCAAGAAGTGATCAATCTCATGGTTCAGAAACAAGTTAAGTGATTAGAATGAGATTTCTACAGAAAAATAGGCAGCTGCTGGGGCTTTCAACAGCATGATCTCTGTACTGCATGTTTTTGATAGAACCAGAGAACAAGATGCCGGAAGGGTGCCCTTGGCTGCCCACAGAACCCCTGGCAGCCGTATGGGTGGGTCCACCAGGAGAAAAATGCCACAAAAATTACTAGTCTCAATCATTGACCTTGCCTTTTAAAATATAGTTAACCACCAAGTATAAGCTGAGGACTAAGATCAAACTTAAGACCCTTCAAGAACGGCATTTGAGCTGCAAAAGCTGTCCACAAGTGGGCAGGATATGTTAATTGGTATCTCACACCAGAGGAACTTCGGTAAGTAAATATTCCTTCTTTTTTTTTTTTTT
>NW_012115222.1:731783-748890 GCF_000951035.1 Colobus angolensis palliatus | reverse complement strand
CCTCGCCCGGCTAGTTTTTTTTGTATTTTTAGTAGAGACGGGGTTTCACCGTGTTAGCCAGGATGGTCTCGATCTCCTGACCTCGTGATCCACCTGTCTCGGCCTCCCAAAGTGCTGGGATTACAGGCTTGAGCCACCGCGCCCGGCCTAAATATTCCTTCTTGTACTGATAAGTACAGTTAAGGTGTAACCTTTTTCCTCCCCTTCCATCCAGCTACTTCCTGACCCCATGCTTTACTAAAAACTATGATATAGAATAGTTAGGGGCACAGTCTTTGGAGCTAGGCTTCATGAACCAAAGCCACGACCAATCTTGTGTAAGTTATTTAAATTCTCTGTGTCTCATTCTCCCTATCTATAAAATGGCAATGATAATGATTCTAAGATTATTGAGGAGTAAATGAATTATTAGATGTAGCATATAAGATAGTGCTTGGCATATAGTAGGGGCTGAAGAGATGTAAGCTCTTCTCATTCATTTAGCATGAGGTGCCTGCTATGAGGCAGGCCCTGTGCTAGATACCAGTGATGTAAAGGTAAGTTTGAATAGGAAGACAGACACACGAACAAGCCTGCCTTCTGCCTCTTCCTGTTCTTTATTAATGCTTAGGAGACGAGGATACTACTACAGAACAGGTATAATAGTCAATGTATATACCCCATAACTGATAAGAAAGGTAGAAGGTATAAGAGCCAAAAATGTAATAGGACAATAATCGAGGAGGTCAACCCCTTGTCTATTATGAATTAGGTCACAATGCATGATAATGTAGCTGAGATTAAACACCCAGAAATTAGACCTCATCGTGGTTTGGCAGAAGAATTGACACAGACCAGAACAAGAGCCTAAGAAAATTTTCTAAAAGTACCATGATCACATCCTGGCCAGCCAACTAAACATTCAGTTACCAGATGTACCCAATAAAACAGCAGGACTTAAATATGTCCCACCTAGCTGAAAAGTTAAAAAGCCTTGCAGACACAAGCATACACACACAAATGCCATTTGGTACAAAAAGAAAATGTTAGTAGGAAAACAAGGAAGAGACCTGTGAGGCTCTTCCTCATATGTCTTTAAATTTCACCTCTGATACCCACTTGCTATCTCTCCTTAGGTGAGTTATTAAACTTTCTCCTCCCTGGTGTTTATATCTATGGACTGGGGATACTGTTATCACCTACTACGTAAGACTGTTGTGAGGACTCAGTGAGATATTGTATAATAAACTCCAAGCTGTAGCACTGAGCCTGCCCCAGCCTTCTCTCAGTACTAGCTGTTTTGCTGTTTTAGTTTGCTGTGCGCTAGCTAGACATCTACCTCCCCTGACAGCCTTGCCTGTCCCTCTCTCTCACTCTGTGTGTCTGTCTGTCTGTCTCCCTGTTTTGTACACAAGTAATATATACACATATATTTATACAAGGAATCCATGTTCATTTTACAAAAACAAGAAAATAATGTACAAAAAAAATTTTAAACCACTCACAGTGCCACCACCAAGAATAGCTGTTATTTTGCTAGGTGTCCCCCTGTTCTTTATGTGAATACACTCTGTGTGTGTAAATGTAAATGTCTGTCTCTGTGTAAGTCTGTCTTACATATATAGGATCATACTATACATTCTGTCCACTAGAATTTTTTTCTGCTCAGCAATATGTCATGCCAGTAAATATAAAATGTACATTAGCATTTGAAATTGCTATTAATATATAGTATTCTATGTTAAGTAAATTCCATAATTTATTTAGACAATTCCATATTGCTAGAAACATAAGCTGTAATCAAATTTTTCTCTGTTATAAACTTTGCTTGTATTAATATTCTGTATTGATTTATGGATATAGCTGGATACTTAGTGGCTCTTACCATAGCCAAGGGTAGTTTTCTCTTTTCCTCAATGAGGATGGATGATTGCTACTGATCTTGCTCACAAACCTGCCTTTGTATAATAGATAACATTTGGAGCTCTGCAGAAGATACATAATTTAACATGATAGTACCATGTAAAGTACTCCATACCTAAATACAACCAGCAGCAAACAACACAAAGAGTAAGCTGAACTCCCCAAAACTAGAGTTAACAAGGTACAGAATTCATCTTATTGGGTGATCATGGACATATAAATACGGAAGATCAAAGCACAATTAGAAAACAGGAAACTGGGAACAAGCAATTATAATCTCTAGTTTGTCTTTGCACATTTATTTTGCATCAGGCAGAGATAAACATTGATTCATAATTACCTCCTCCCCTCCTTCCATATCTAAGTCATTTCATTGGGTAATGTCAAGGGCCACATAAATAAGTAAAGTACTGAATTAGTTTTAATAAAATGCATCCAGAATTCCCAAGCAAAAGAAAGGAAGGGAAGTCTTAGCTAATGAGGTCAGCATTTCTGTGTACATAGGTAGCATATGTATTCAGGTCCTACTGTTCCAAAATGGAGGTACAGAGAAGAGTACACCAGATGTCTATCTGCTTCCAGGGAAAACCCAAACCATGAGGAGAATTGGGTTGGTCTGCTATAACTTGGTCACCATTGTTTAAGAATCTGGATGTCTGAATGTCTTGCAATTTTAATTTTTGAATATTCACTAACATCTAAATAAGAGTAGAGATCTTGGCCGGGCGCGGTGGCTCAAGCCTGTAATCCCAGCACTTTGGGAGGCCGAGACGGGCAGATCACGAGGTCAGGAGATCAAGACCATCCTGGCGAACATGGTGAAACCCCGTCTCTACTAAAAAATACAAAAAACTAGCCGGGAGAGGTGGCGGGCGCCTGTAGTCCCAGCTACTCGGGAGGCTGAGGCGGGAGAATGGCGTAAACCCGGGAGGCGGAGCTTGCAGTGAGCTGAGATCCGGCCACTGCACTCCAGCCTGGGCGACAGAGCGAGACTCCGTCTCAAAAAAAAAAAAAGAGATCTTGATCCTCTTCTCAGTTCAGCTTCTCAATCACCTGGCACCAACATTTAACTTTACTGAGCCTCTGTAAAATTAAGGTACAATAATGCCCTATTTCTACTCTCCACTTGATAGTGATATTTCCAGTACTTAGGCAAGAACATGTTAATTAATAAGAGCTCTTTGAATTTCTTTGAAGCTGCTGAGATGTCTGAGGTGGCATGACAACACATGCAGGATTAATATCATTTGCACTTATTTTGGTATTTATATTAAATATTTATAATGCAGTATTTAAATTCACAGACAAGTCAGCTCCCCATTATCTATGTTTTAATATTTATTTCCACTTTTGAGGTGAAACTGACTGTATTCACCATCTCAACCCATGTTTAAGGTGGATTGTCTCTGAAATGTGGAATGTTGGGGATTCATGCAAACATTTGAGGAAGGGCACCTCCCAGAAAACTTTCTTTGGTGCCTTTTACCACCTGCCTCTTTTACTCAGTCATTGGGGTTTTGCCAGGCCTTACACTGCTCTTTCCTCAACTTGTTTCCCTCTTTGCAGCTTTTCTATTTTGTCCTTCCATCCTTGAGCATGGCCTTCCCCTCCCTCTCCTGTCAGCCCCACCCGCTCTTGTCTCACCCATCATGGCCCTTCCCTTCCTCCCAGTGGTTTTGTAGGATTTGCTGCCCTGGCCACTTGGGCTGTCTCCTTGGTGGCCAGTGCTCCTGTTTGGCAAGCCAGCTGTGTGGCACTGCTGGGCACGCATCAGCAGACAGTCAATGCTAGGTCCCTGTTTGTTGGTAGGGACAAAATGGAAGACAGAGTGTGCTAGTGTCTCTCCTTACCCCAACCCCATCGTCTGTGTTTGACCCCACCCCTTCTCTGGACAACTTGGCCTCTGTCGTTACTACATGGAACAGTGAGATGGGAATGTCAAATTATCTGTAGAGTGTTTCAATGCTAATCTGAAGAAAAGCTATCAGGCCTCATTAGCCATGTGAATTGACACCAGTATGTAAGCACTGAATTACATATATTGTCGAATGGATTTTGGAAAGCATTATAGCAGGCATTAAGCAGGTACCCAAATGGGAGGACAGCCATCCTGTTTTCCTAACTGTAGAAATTATCTTTAGTCTTTCAACAAGCATGAGGTTTTCCCCATCCTTTTGGGGATTGGTTCAGTCAAGATGGTAGCATAATCAAGATGTCAGAGATGTGCCTAAGTGAGGAGGTTCAGGATCCAAAAGCCAAGAGAGGGCATTAATGCGTTCATGGCGTCAGGTGAGTCTTATTCTATGTTGGCTCTCCCCAAGACTATCCTCAGGCTCAATTATTCACTAAAAGGACTCACAGGACTCAGAAAAAAACTGTTATACTCATGGTTATGGTTTATTACAGCAAAGGGATACAGATTAAAAGCAGAAAAGGGTAAAGGTGCATGGGGCGAAGTCCAGGATAAACAAGACACGGGCTTCCAGGTGTCCTTTCCTAGTGGAGTCAAACAAATGTGCTTAATTTTTCCAGCAATGATTTGTGACAACATGTGCGAAGTATTTGCCAATCTGGGAAGCTCACCTGAGCCTTAGTATTCAGGATTTTGACTGGGATCAGTCACACAGACATGGAATATCTGCATGACTGACCTCAGCTACTCAAACTCCAGCCTCCCAGGGCAAAAATAGGTGTTCACCATAAATCACATTGTTGACATAAAGTATCTGATCGTACTAGTATTGTGGTCCAAGGCCTCTGGCATGCAAAATACTCTTATCAGGCAAAATATTACTAGGACTCAAAGCTCATCTCTCAGGAGCTGGTCAAGAGCCAGCCCTAAAAATAGGCCTGTCTTGGGAATGTGCAGGGCTTGAGCAACCCAACCCTTTCCTGTACACATTCCCAGGGTCAAGACACTGGAAGACTTTGGACACATGACTGAACTTCTCCTACCTCAGCTGTTACCTTCCAACAGTAACATTCTCTCTTCCTTCCACATGGGATCATTGTGATTCAGAATAGTAACGACTATTTTCACAAAAAGTAGGTCATCTACAGCAAGGAGACTATAAATTATTATTGTTATTTGTATCATATCATTATTATTCAGGGGGCGGGGCATAGGAATGAGCCCTGAACGCTTCCTTGTTATCTCATAACAAGACAGAAATGCCTTTTCCCAAGGTTCTGAAGGCAAAGATAACTTCAGAGCAGCATTTCTCCACTCCACACTGGCATTTAACCTTCTCCCTTGCTCTTCTCTGTCTCCCTTTACCTGGCAGTGGCTGAGAAATCCTGGCCCCCAGCATGAGAAGCGGACTCTGTTTGGCGACATGGTGTGCTTCTTGTTTATAACTCCCCTGGCCACCATCTCGGGCTGGCTGTGCCTGCGGGGCGCCGTGGACCACCTGCACTTTAGTAGTCGGCTAGAAGCCGTCGGGCTGATTGCACTCACTGTCGCACTCTTCACTATTTACCTCTTTTGGACACTAGTAAGTATGGGCCGTGGCTGGGGTTCAGGCCATTTGGGGCTGGCAGCCTCAGCGCTGGCACAGGCCTTTCCTCTTGTCTGTAATACGTCTCACCTGCCTGGTAGAAAGCAGACCTTCAGATGCTGGCAGGAGCGTGAGATTTGGTTTATGACTATGTGCCTTTGTCTGTGTGTGTCTGTGATGCTAAGGCAGATCACATAAAGAAAAAGCTCAGCTTCTGGGTGTCCATCAGTCAAAGACACAGACACACCTTGGACGTTTCCCTCCTCTAGTACTCTAGGACTCCATCTGTTATGAGGCATGGCATTTTCTTTCTCTTGTTTATATTTCTCACTTTTGCTGGGATTGTAGTATATTATGAATGATGCACTTGGCCGCTGTTGCTGTCACTGCCTGCACCGACCATGAATCCTCCCTGCTGGTTATTTTCTTCTTACGTCCTGACACAGCCTAAAGTCTTTGTTGGACGTGGAGGCGCACTTTGCCTGATGATTATTCTGTGTGTTGGGATATTGACTCTGCTGCCCATAAAAGCACTAATTTGTCTAGCTGAGAAGCTGCCACCAAAGAAAGGCCATTTCCCAATAAGTGTTCTCGCTCTGTATGAGGAAGAATTTTTAAATATCCCTGTTTACATCCTTTTAACTTTTAACTTCATGCAGTAGGTTGATTGCTTGAGTACTAGTTGACAGCACCCACAAAATGCAACATTTGATCTCTCTCTTTATGCTTTCTTCTGGGAGCTGCAGGGAAGGACATCACTGTCTCCTAGAATATTTTCAGAAGCTGGGCCCCCTGCTTCCTGGCATTACTCTCCTGTGCCTGCTCGTTTCTAATCTGAGCACGTTCCATTGTTATTCAATATGTATTTCCTGTCTAAAATGTACCATTCCCATATCCCATAGCACAGTGTCAGCATGTGGAAGCTGCTTCTAGCACATACTTCCTCTCTTTCTCTGTCTCCCAGACTCTGTTCCTCCAGCTGCCACTCCCAAGACCCTGTTCATTTCCCTCTTCTTCATCATATGGCTCTTCCAGCTCTGTGCCTCCCCTCCAGTGAGAGTGTTCAAACAGTAAGGAGATACGTTTCAGTTTCAGTAAAGAGGGAGTGTTCTAATGCTAAGAACTTACCTGAGTCTTATGGTTGATTTAGACATTCTGTTCCCAGGCTAATGAAGCCCCAAGCAAAACTATTATTGCCTCCTTTAGAAGTCTACACTTCCGGCCAGGCGCGGTGGCTCATGCCTATAATCCCAGCATTTTGGGAGGCTGAGGTAGGCGGATCACTTGAGGTCAGAAGTTCGAGACCAGCCTGGCCAACATGGAGAAACCCTGTCTCTACTAAAAATACAAAAATTAGCCGGGCGTGGTGGTGCACGTCTATAATATCAGCTATTTGGGAGGCTGAGGCAGGAGAATTGCTTGAACCCAGAAGGCAGAGGTTGCAGTGAGCCAAGATCATGCCACTGTACTCCAGCCTTGGCGAGAGAGTGAGACTCCACCTCAAAAAAAAAAAATAGTCTATGCTTCCAAAGTACGTCCTGGTTCATTTTTAATGAGGGAATGAAGCTGTTCCAGAAGCTTCCATTGTGATGGGAGAAGGGTTAGAAATAAGAAATGAAGGAGTCTAAGCAGCACCATCTAACTCTTGGTCCACAGCACCACCCTGGGAAAGTCATCTGACCTCTGTGAGGCTCAGTGTCCTCATCTGTCAAGTGGAAATACTGGTAATGCCCATCCTGCCAAATTCCCCTGGTGTTAGGAGATTTAAGTCAACGTGTGTATGGGAAAGTACTTTGGAGAATAATATAAGCTCTTGCCATGTTTAGAGGTTTTCTAGTCTACAGTTCTTTTTAGAAGAGTGCCTATGATGAAGGATGGATGAAGTGAACTTAAATGCTGGGCTTTCAAAACCAATGTAAGGCCTTTCTGAAATCCTGCTTTGTAAAGCATACACTTATCTAACAAGAAAGAAACAAGGTGATAGGTGGCTGGAAAGGAAGGAAGAGAGAAAGAAAAGAAAGAAGGTTATCTTGAGAAAAAATGGATGTGACCTTGTTTCATCTCCCATCTCAGGTGAAAGAAAGGTTTGGGTGGAAAAGGTACCTAGACTAGGCTGTTTCAGGAAAATGGTAACATATTTCATTCCAGAAATATTTCTCACGGGCAGTGCTAGGCATGCATTTAGAATCCAAGGGCCCTGTGTTTAAACCCAAGATTTAGCATCCTAATAATGGTGTAAATTCAAATAGGATACTTAACCTCTCTGTTCATCCTTCCTCTTATACAAAAAAAAAAAAAAAATACAGGAAATAATTGATAACCACTGGGTCAATGGGTTATTGCAAAGAGTACATGAGATAACATCTGAGAACATACATGCAAGCACCTAGCAGAGTGTTGGCCCCAGGCTCCCTCCTGCGGCTTCCCTACTCTGTCAGCTTCCACCCTCCCCTTGGCCTTTATAGAATGCAAAGTTAGGGTAGGGAAAGTAAGGCATCTCTCCCCTTTGACTGGTGTGAAAAACGTGCTGTGGAGTCAGCTCAGCAATAGGTTACTGAACATAGAATAACTCCATCCCAGATAAATGCTGTACTGAGCAGCCCTGGCAAGAGCTGTAATTCAGAAGCTGACAGCACTTGGAAACTGCCCTGCAGCAGAAAGCCATTGTAAACAAGCTGTCAAGCTTAAGGAGAATATGCTGTGAAAATGTCTGAGATAAACAAACACGGTGTCAGTCCAAGCCTGGCTCCTCAGAGGAGCCGTTCCTGGAAGGGCCTCCCTGGTACTGTGAAGAAGGACAGGCGCTCATGCTGCACGCCTCAGAGTGCCTTGGAGTTTCTGGCAGGCACACATGGCGATGCGGGTCCAGCCTTGACACACCCTCAGGGAGTCCCACTTTCTGGAATCTGCGGTGTTCCAGGAGCACACCTGGGCCCCAGGAGGCCAGGGCCTTGGCCAGCTCCACCCTAAGAGCTCAGGTAGAGGTGTCCCAGAAACATCACTGTCCATGTCACAAGTGATTTGAAGCCCGTGGACAGACACAACGACAGCTGGCTGAGAACTGAGTCCACATTAAACATGAAGAAATTGTCGGTAATGGACTTGGTGTTAGTCCCAGTCTGGAGCTTGGAGGAGAATTGAGGCACCGTGTATAGGAAGTCTTTCCACTCACTGCATCACTGGTGCAACCAGTGTCCAGCACAGAAGGGAATGAATGAGCGACCGGGTTCCTCAAAGGCTGACTCCTGGTCCCATGGTTTGATTGTTTAAATTCTTCTTATAAAAGGGGAACCGCCAATGGAATGTTGTCCCAACAAGACTCACTGTGGGGCTGCTTTAGACACATCCCCTACAAGACCTACGAGCAGCTTGAGGGTATTCAGCGGTATTTCCCCGTGACCAGTTCACTCCTAGACTCCTTTTCCCCAGTGCAGTCAGAGATAGGTGAGCTGGGCACATTGCTGGGGAGGCCGTTTGCCAAGGCCTCGTCCCACTGATATCCCTATATCCCTGAGTCACACCGTCACTTCCAGACAGAAAGGGCAAAATCAAAATATATAATCAGATATCCCAAAGCCTTCTGTGGCTTTTTTTTCTTTTCTTTTCTTTTTTTGAGAGGGAGTTTTGCTCTTGTTGCCCAGGCTGCAGTGCAGTGGCGTGATCTCGGCTCACCGCAACCTCCGCCTTCCGAGTTCAAGTGATTATCCTGCCTCAGCTTCCCTAGTAGCTGGGATTACAGGCATAGACCACCATGCCCAGCTAATTTTGTATTTTTAGTAGAGACAGGGTTTCTCCATGTTGGTCAGGAGGTCTCGAACTCCCAACCTCAGTTGATCTGCGTGCCTCGGCCTCCCAAAGTGCTGGAATTACAAGCGTGAGCCACTGCGCCCGGCCGCCTGCTGTGACTTTATAGGACACCTTTGCCCCAGCCGCAGTCACCTCCCTTATGGGAAGAGTAGATGCTAACATTTTCTAACCCTTCTCATAATGTTCATGTGATCACGGCTCTTTCCTTGTACAGCAGACTTGCCCATGATAGGAGGTTAGTTAGGTGAATAAACTAAGAAACTTCAGGAAGCCCATCCCATAAGGAGTAGTATTTTTAGAATAGTGGCCCTATACTGTCTTCCTCCTCTCTCTTAAACTCAAAACTTTAAGAAATATCTAAGTGAAATTCCTGGCATTATTGTTTTAGCATCTTTTTATTTTATGTTTTCTTTTTCCTCGCTGCCTTATTCTTCTTCTAAATTAGACCTCCTTTCTTTCCGGCTATATCGCATTGCAGGGATGCAGTGTCTTGGAGCATCTAGAGAAGTAGCATTAACCCAGGGCAATGCAAACCTGTGGTCTCCTTGGCGTTGTGCTCAACTGCCTTTATTTTCCCTGACAAAGAAGCATCTTCTTATGATGCTGGCTTTTTATTGATTGAATTTGCCTGCAGACGGTGGTGATTAACCACAATTAAAATAGATTAATGTGTAATAAGATCTCATCTGTTTGTCTACACAAGCGGGCTGAATTTTTAAATTTTCTGGCCAAAGAACCAGGAGACCCGCTAAGTCATTGACTCCCTGTGTCCCTTGAAGCAGCGCGTCTCAGGCTGGAATGCACATGCGCATCACCTGGGATCTTGTTAAACTGCACTCTCGAATTCCTTAGGTCTGGGTGGGGCCTGAAATTCTGATATTCTAACAAGCTCCCACGTGATGCAGCCTGCTGCTGATCCAGGACCACGCTGAGAGCAGAGCCTTAAAGAAAATAGCCCAATCCCTCTCTGTCTCTCTTTTTCATCTTCTTTTTTTTTTTTTTTCTGTTACCCTGTATCTAAAGGGTGTCACAAAATTCTTTCTCATATTTAAGACACACAAAATAACAGCCCAAGAACACTAAAATGTATGCTCTGTGCCCTGTGCTAGGTATTCTATATGCATTACATCAAGTATCATTATTCACATCTTACAAACAAGGAAACTGAAGCTTGTTGACAGCAAATAACTTCCCCAAGTCATGCAACCACTAAGTAGAGGATGCAGATTCCAGGCCCATGTGCCTGGCTCTGGAGCCTGCGGCCTGCACTCATAGCTACTTCTCCAATTACTAATGCCAGTGTGCGCAGCTCTCAGCATCATGGAAAAGGGGACTCTTTATTTGAAATCCAGCTTTCCCGTAATGTTGCCAGATTCCAGACTTCTTATATTGCCAGAGTTCCTTATTAGTATAATACCTGTCTGCATTCCACCTCTTTCCTGCCGTTGGCCCTGAACAGCTGGCTTCCCAGCCTGCCTCTCCTATATTCGTGAGTGACACCAAGCAGCAGCAGGACAGAATAGATACAAGAGAATCAAGCTTGAAAAAACAACCAAAATGATCCACTTTGGCATGTTTAGGGACTTTTAAAGAAAAGCACATCTGTGTGAGTTTAAAAGCGTATATTTTCATACTCACCTCTCTCTGGCACTCAGCCCGTGACATCTGCTTTCTAGCCTCAGAAATTTGAATAAGTGGCCTTGAATTTCATGACCCTGCCGTGAAGACTAAAAAGTCCATTCTGATCAAGGGCCTGCACTTTCATCTACTTCCAGAAACTCGAGCCCAAGTCATCAGACCAGCCTACTTTCTGACCACCACAGACCTTTAGTGGGATCAACACAACCCATCCACTCCCAGATAATGAAACAGCCCAGACCTGATTTGTCACTCCAAGCTCATGGGCTCCTTCCTTTCCAGCACTTACCTACACATCAGACTCTGAATTTCTTGGACAGTCCGTCAATGTTTTATGCCGGCCTTCTCCAAAACAGACTACAGGTTTAAGCATCTCATTCCAATGTATGTACATAAAAAGCGAGCACCTTGGCCGGGCACGGTGGCTCACACCTGTAATCCCAGCACTTTGGGAGGCCGAGGTGGGTGGATCACCTGAGGTCAGGAGTTCGAGACCAGCCTGACCAACATGGTGAAACCCCGTCTCCACTAAAAACACAAAAATTTGCCAGGCGTGGTGGCACATGCCTGTAATCTCAGCTTCTCAGGAGGCTGAGGCACAAGAATCACTTGAACCTGTGAGGCGGAGGTCGCAGTGAGCTGAGATCATGTCACCACACTTGAGCCTGGGTGACAGAGCAAGACTCCATCTAAGAAAAAGAAAAAAGGGGCCGGGCGCGGTGGCTCAAACCTGTAATCCCAGCACTTTGGGAGGCCGAGACGGGTGGATCACAAGGTCGGGAGATCAAGACCATCCTGGCTAACACGGTGAAACCCCGTCTCTACTAAAAAATACAAAAAAAAAATTAGCCGGGCGAGGTGGCGGGCGCCTGTAGTCCCAGCTACTCGGGAGGCTGAGGCAGGAGAATGGCATGATTGCAGTGAGCTGAGATCCAGCCACTGCACTCCAGCCTGGGCCACAGAGCGAGACTCCGTCTCAAAAAAAAAAAAGAAAAAAAGAAAAAAGAAGAGGCTTAAGTTTGAAGCAGTGTTGCAATCAGAAAATATAGGATGCTTATTCGCTCATTCATTTACTCAGCAAACTCTTTTGAGCAACTTCCTAAGTGCCAGGCACTGTAACATGTAACAGGTGCTGGGCATGCAAAGATGAACACAACACAACCCCTGCTCTCAAGATGCTTCTAGTGCAGGGCGAGAGAAAAACATGCACAGTGCTGTTCAGGACACTCAGTGCCATGTGGGTAAGCTTGAAGCACAGTGGGCACCCAAGGGAGTCATGTCCCACCCCCTCAAGAAGATTTATTAGGGGAGTTAGTGCCCATGCTGCGATTTCCTTACTGGAAGCTGTAGAATGCTAGAGCTGGATGCAATCAGGAATCACCCATTGGGGCCATCAAGCTGTTGTGCAGGTTGTCCACAGGACAGTACAAAGGGTGTCCTTCATATCATAGTATGAATGAGATCCTTTGAGTTATGCAGACTCTAACTTGCAGGAAGGTATGTGAAGCCCTAGCATCCCACTCATTTAACAGAGAAGAACCTAGGCACCTGATAGGCACATTGCCGAGGTCACACAGCTGGGCAAGGGCTGGCATTGTATCCACCACTAGTCCAAAAATAAATCCAAACTCAGAAAGAACCTCATTTTCCCATTTATATCCTGAATTTACCCAGTATGAGGAGGAACAAAGGAAGCCACCATGCAAGCCCTATCCATGTGTCCACACATAGGGTGCTCTTTGGCTGCTGCCCAATCTCTCAACACTCACTGCATGCCAGAGCCATTTTGCTCAGGGTTCTTGCCCTGCTTTAGTGCTTCCAGCTCTTTGAAGCTCTTTCAAATGACATATTTGTTTCTTGTATTGATTATCCACTTCTGCTCACTTGAATTCTTTTCTCTTCCTTTTCCTCTCCCACCCCCAGGTGTCATTTAGGTACCACTGTCGATTGTACAATGAGTGGCGTCGGACCAATCAGAGGGTGATTCTCCTCATTCCAAAGTCTGTCAATGTACCTTCTAACCAGCAGTCCTTGCTGGGCCTCCATTCGGTCAAGAGGAACTCGAAGGAGACAGTTGTTTGACGTTTGTGTGGTTGGTTGGTTGATTCATTTTTTGGGGTTTGGAAGTGTCTGCACTGGGGTCATGCACTGAGCCACCCCCAAGCCCTTCCTTAAGGCTGTAGGTCTAAGAACATGCACATTGCCCCGAACAACGACCTCCAGCAGAAGAAAGCAAATGCTGTTTTACTTCAAATCATGGATGCTGCAATCATATGATATTTGCTAAGCTGCCAAACATGTTTATTTAGCAGATACTGTATGGAATTTTCTGAACACCTCTTTAACGTTTGAGGAAGGTTGTCCTGCTACGGATGCAATTCAATTCTTCCTTTTTTATTACTATTTCAAACATATATATATATATATTAAACTTAGATGATAATCAAAATCAAAAAGCCAACATAAAAACTGGTTTCTTGGTTTGGTTGGGTCTTATTTGAGTTAGTTTATTTGTTTCTCAGTTTCTCTTATGGATTCTTTGGAGTACTTTGGTAGCCTGAGTGGTCTTTTTCATCTTTTTCTGTCTGTTACTCAAGGAGACAGCATAACAGATGCAGAACAAGCATATTTGAAGAATGTTTTGTACTAAACTTCATTTAATTATTCAGTTTTTAAAGGGAAAAAGGGCGTGGCAACTCTCCACATAGTGAGCTGTTTATTTAAATATCATTAAGGAGAAAAAAAATATGGTGAGATGCTCGCTCCTTTCAACTTGTTTGGTACTGACAGCTGATAGAAGCTATTTTCTAATAATAAATAATCCAGTGTGTGAAAGACAAAACCCACTGATTGCAATACTCTTTTTTAAATCGTAAAACCTGTGAAGTTTCTCAAAGCAGGTTTTAAAAGGAAAAGCAAAAAGGTTGGTGTTCTCACTCCCATCTCGTTTAGTGCATGTCTTAATTCTGCATTCATAATGAATTGGAGGATCATTAGACATTTCTAGGAACCCTAGACCTGTTTTGCATATCAATTAGCATTCCCATTGCTCTATTGAATTTCTAGCTTGACAGGTAGATGTGGCAAAAAAAAAAAAAAAAAAAAAAAAAAATGTCCTAGCAGCCCTGCACTTATTCTAAGACCCCTTTGTCTGATTTTTTTAACAAGAGCCCCACACAGTGCCTTCCCCCAACCATGAGCCAATTCTGTCACAGTCCGAAATAGACTTTTTCTAAGGGTTTCGTGTCCCTCTTTTATCCGTCGCAGGGTAAAGGGTCTGATCCGCAGCCTGCATTGTGCGGGCGCCGAGGCAGGAGCGGATGTCTTCTGAGGAGAGCGCTGGCCGGGGTTGACTCTCAGGCTCCCGGCTGTCCGCCCGCCCACACACAGCGAGGAGGGGCGGAGCCCTGCTTCGGGAATGCTTAAAATATGGAATTCTAGAACATGACCCACATTCTGAGTATCACTCCAGCATCTGCCTTGTGCTCCCCAAGTGGGAACACGAGAAGTGCAAAGGAACAGGCAGCGAGGAGGGTAGCGATTTTTGTCTGCAAATAGATGGAGCTGATGCAGGTGTCCCCTTTGTCGGGGAGCCCTCCATTCACTGGCTGCCCCCAGCGCTGCCTGGGGAGGGAAGCAGCTGTACTGCTCTCCACCGCAAAACCCAGATGTGTTTTATGGCTTGTGACAATAGATTTCCTCCCCACCACGCTTCACTTGGACACTTCAATTCCAGTAATATACGTCTCAGCCCTTCTGTTTACTCCGCCCTGCTCACCCCCCTGGGCTGTCATTAGCTGCACCATCACCAACAGTTTCTTAATTGACCTTTTTAAAATGCTGGACACCACCGGCTGCACACAGCTGCCACACATTAAATTTCCAGAGCAAATAGTCCAACTTGGTAGCTGGTGAATTGCAGCCCTGTAATATACTTGATAAATGACGTCCACCCAGCCTTAGTCCCTGAACTGTCAGGTGAACGAACCGTGACGCCTCTCAACTGAATGCCACAACATTCATGAGAGGACCATCTCCCTTCTCCTCCCTGCTTCTTCCATGAATTAAGGAAGCAGATTTCCAGGATGATTTCCTGTCAAGGTTGGTTGCAGAGAATTCCTGCCATCTCGGTTCATGAGATGAGACATGACACCATCACAGGCAGCCAGGTCCCAGGCAGTTCAATGGGGATCCTGCGTTAGGAAGGGTTTGCACATTAATACTGTGCCTGTGCCACACCTCTTTCCTTCGTGTTTGCATCCCTGCCCTATGAAGTAAAGCAGAGTCCAAGATGCAAGGAGTGGATTGCATGTGGGATGGTGGCAGGACACCCCTGGCAGCCAGGCAGAGCATCAATGCCTCCCTTCCCAGGTCACCAGCTTGGGACCTCCTTGTGAGAGGCTCTGATCTCCATCGGCATCAGGGCCCATAGGGGATTCTGAACTCTTGGAGGATATTTCATCCCCTCCAAGCCATGCTCCCTGGAAAGGGCTACACCTGCAGGAAGGGGTGCCTTTTGTTCATGGGTACAGAGGCACGGTGCAGCTTACCAGCACCCTTGCTAGCCTAGACCTCTTCCTGTACTTCTTTTTGAAAGATCAAGAATGAAGAGGAAGAGATGAGGAGTGGGGGTCCTTTACCTAAAGGACCCTGGTGGTTCATTGCTTCTCTTCCACGGACTTTTTTAAAAACTCCCTCTCTTCCACACTCCTTGCTGTGATTCTGTCCTCATCATTTTTCTTGAGAATATCATGTAGAGATAAATGTGCGTCACACAGTGAAGGCAGGAGGTGAATTAACAACTAAGACAAATCCAGCATGCTCTTGCCTGCCCTGCATGTGTACTCATTTGGGGAAGGACGGAGGACACAGGGCATCGACAAATTCTACAGCTCCTCAGAGAACAGAGCAGAGACTCAGATGAGCTGTAAAATCCATTAAGGAAAAATAAATGGCATGATTTGGAAGTTACTTTGATTTGTCTTTCATTGTCCTAGTCTCCCCTGCCCCAAGTGCCTGGGCCCTGCCATGGATTAACACTTTCAGTGGGGCTGTAGCCATAGGCATTTCATTTTCAGTGAAAATAATTCATCTGGGGCATGGAGGAGCCAAAGGAGAAAACGGAATTGAAATCGCAGCCCAAATGACCCCACACTTGGGCAAGCAGCCAGCCTCTGGTTCCACTTCCTCCTAGGTCCTTATCGTTCCCGTCAGGACACTGACCCTGGCTGGGCTCTGGGTCTGCACCTGCACTGTGCACCTTTCTCCCACGTTTGAATCCCCTCAGCCTTGCCTGACACTCCACACAGCTTATGGAGCTGCCCACACTAGGAAATGCCCCATGGCCCAAAGAACCTGAGAAGGAAAGACAGCTAGGAAATGAAATCAGGAAATGCTTCCTTTCCACTTCAATCCAGAGTGTTCCTAGAAGCTTCCTGAAGGTCTGCCACACAACTTGTAGTCCCTAGTGCTAGAAGAGAAATGTAGAGTTGTGATTCTGATGCCTGAAGTAAAATGGGAGTTGAGCCAGTACATGGGGACAAGGTTCAGGCTTATTTTAGGACAAGCAGTTAGGGACCATGATGGACTTGGCTTGACATCATTCTTCCCAGCCAAGCATATGAGGACCTGCTTTCTGCAGACGGACCACGTGAAGCCTGGTGCTGCTGAGGTTGGAGTCATGAGAAGTTGGTCCTATGGCTTGTGATATCTGGACAACTGCTAACTCTCTCAAAATGTGTCGGTTCTGCAGAAATACATGGGCTACGATCCACCGATTTTGTTATTTTCTTTTTTTGTTTGTTTGTTTTTGAGACAAAGCCTCGCTCTGTCGCCCAGGCTGGAGTGCAATGGCACGATATCTCGGCTCACTGCAACCTCTGGGTCCTGGGTTCAAGCGATTCTCCTGCCCCAGCCTCCCAAGTAGCTGGGATTGCAGGTGTGTGCCACCACGCCCAGCTAATTTTTGTATTTTTTAGTAGAGACAGGGTTTCACCATGTTAGTCAGGCTGATCTCGGACTCCTGACCTCATGATCCGCCCGCCTCGGCCTCCCAAAGCGCTGGGATTTTTCTTTTTTTATTGCTGCCTTCAGATGATACATTTTTTTGTTTGTTTGTTTTGTTTTTGTTTTGTTTGTTTCACAAAAGTCTCAGTGTTTAGGAATTGGCTTTAGGACATTTTGCCTTCCTCTTGCTATTTCAGTCATTCTGGGGTGATCCTGACTCCTCTTCCCAACACGATAGAGTAGAAGAGAACCAGCTA